>NC_030678.2:92110403-92460403 GCF_000004195.4 Xenopus tropicalis | reverse complement strand
TGCACATCACCAATGATATTGCACCATATAAAACCACAGTGTCTCATATGCCCAAGAGCATAAATTCACTGTTATGTAAAACAGAGATCCTGATTAATTATGGATGCCAATTACAGTAAGTTACAAAAACAATAGTGCCAAAGACATAGTCATGGAACTATACAGCATTGTAAAAGTGCGCAAGTATTTCAGTAGATCTGAAATATACAGTGTAGGTATAAGGTTCATGAAATATATGCCAAATTTTGTTTCAAATCTTATTACCAATACTCATAATAACCAATATAGGGTAAAAAAATGTACTGGTATGTGCTATGGCTTATGGCAGGCTTATGGCAGGCAGCATGACAGAAGCTTCATACTTTGGAGTATACTTTGGATACTTTGGAGCTTCATACATGGAGTAATGCAGAAAGAAAAAGTTTGTCCAGGTCTAACTAGTTACACAAAAAAGATGTCTACTTTCAAACAGGGGATAAGTAAATGCTTCTAGCTGATTGCTTACTGTAGGTGACTAGACCTGTTCTATGAGAAAAAATTGCCTAATAGTAAATAATACCATTATAATGCTAAAATCCTTTTGACTTACATCATCAGTGACTCAAAGATTTATAAATAGACACTTACTGAAACTGTGTTTTCGCATTGAAGGATTGTTACGACACTGGAGCCCTTAAAATCATTGATGAGTTCTATGACCAACTTACATCACACATAACATCTCTAGTTGTGATGAACTGAGGTAAAAAACATTTTGACCCTCACAAACATAACATGCTATCACCCAAGCTGAGAAGGAACTGGACTGCAGAGCCATGATGTTTTATATACCTGTGACAAACTTACCCATCTGTGACATCCCAAGAGATGGAGGGCATGGCTATAAAAGGAAGAGTGATAAGCAGTTTTGGTTGTCACAAAAGTTGAGCTGGGACAGGGAAGGTTAAAAGTGCTGACTGGCGGCAAGTCGTGTCCACGACCCACCCTTGACATACTAACAATGCAGTCGGTTGGCCCAAACTTTCCTGACCCGTGCATTGCTAATCAGTTGAAACCGCTAGACATCCTTAAAAACTGTGCATAGCGATATATTTTAAGTAATACAGGCTGAGTTAATGTTTGCAAATTCACTTTCCCACAACTCTTCTTCCGATTTCCATTGCTTAAATAAAGCCAGTTAGTAGGATATTTGGTTATATCCTCTCGTGGCTGCAGATGCAGGTCTCCTTTCTGTGTATTTTCTTTCATTCCATAGAAAAGCAAACATATTAGTGTTACAGAGTCAACACCTTGATTCCAGAATTTATCTTTGCTCCATATGAATGGCTAGAAGTGCTGGGTGGATTTATAGTTACGATCAAGCCGCTAATTGGACCAAGCAGAGAAGAAAAATTGGGAACATTAGAGACAAGCTTCCCGGCAAAAGTAGCATGTTTATCTTCTCACTGCTGCTATAAACGCTCGGCTGACCTTTGCACTCTCATGATGAATGTATAAAGTTGTAATGTATTAGAAACTAATTTGATCATGCACATTTGTCATCCCCCAGTTATGTTATAAATATATACATTAGAATTATGCATGTGTTTATATCCTGTGACCGAGTCATCCAGGGGAGGTATATCAGTGATAAATTTTAGGGCTGTCTTCCTTGGATAAAGAGCAGCTCAGCAAGTTTTTGCTTAGCCACACAGCTTAGTATCATGATTGGAAAGGAAAGAAAAAGATTCATATGCTCAGCTACTTTCATTTATTTTATTATTCAGAGTAATGAAAGTAGACATAAATATGTAGAAAAAGCAGGACTCTTTGTGCAGAGCATCACACTGATTGGCCAGAATTCCTGGAATGTATGTCCTCCAATCACTAAGAACTAATAAAATTAAATAGGGACAGACACACGACTGGTAATGTATCATGCTCTCAGTCCCATGATGTTGGGACTTTAGCTTAGTCGTTTATACTAATAAGCTAGGATTTTATATGTAGGGGTTTTTCCTTAAGGTTGTAGATTTTTATACATTTCAACAAATAATATTCAGTCCATGCAGGTTAATTTTCTTTCATACTTGCTTATCAAAATTTTACTTATTATTATGTACTGATTATTTTCCATTCCCCACAAAACAGCCATTTCCAATATGTCAATGTAAAAAGTTGAGCTTCCTGTACATTCCTTCAGATGAACTGTAACTGTGTGGCCTAACTGACTCAATTAGGAGTATTATTGTTAGTGTTCCATTGGCTGATCTAGTTGTTAGAATGTCTAGAGACTGGGTCAATATGCATATTTGGGGGAGGGGATGTCACTATTTCTAAATTGAGTTTATTATTAATATCCAGTGGTTGAACTAGGGAATGCCCTCTGTCTGCCAACCTGCTCCGTCTCCCTCCACCATCCTCCCACTTCCTTGTTTATGAGTTAGTGGCTGTTCAGGGGCACTGCCAGAAGTATATTATTTGAATATCACCTATTACTCAAAGAATGGGTTGTCTGAGAATACTCAGCCAGTTGGTTGTCTGAAATATAAAAGAGCACTACAGGTTATTATCAATAGATATACAAAAGAATTAGATTTTTGTATCATTCCCCCCCCCCCAGTTCTGATTATTATTAACAGATGATGCCACATCACTACATCTTAGCAGTGTAGAGGACGTTGATGGATAGACTGGTTTGTTGATGGGATTTCTGGATTAACCACAGGATTTAGGCAGCAAATATTTGATTAAAACATAAATATTTTTGTATGTATATACACATATGGACTACTATGCGTATAATGTCATTTACACAGCTGGAATATTCATTTGTCTCCAAAAAATGCAAATAGACCCTCTATGCTTTCCCCCTTAAATGTGTTCATTGAATTATTGCATTTTTTAGCTTTAGCACTGAATAACCCACTTTTTTTCCCTAGGCTTTTGTTCAGCTCCCCAGTTTCAAGATCAACTGTTTATTTGGGGAGAGTAATGACGCTGCCTAGAAAAGCAGCATCTTGCTGGGTCTAAGCGGCCATATATCAGAAATGATCCGGAAGAGCCTTTCTATTATTGTACTTTAAGAGAAAAGAGAAGAAAAAAAGTCTCATAAAAATAGCTGAGATCATTCGGCAGTTATCAAGAACCAGATTCTGCACTTTTATAACACTGAGCACTAAAAGTATATGCACTCTTAAAAGGCAATTAAAACGTATACTTAAAAACTATAAAACATTTTCTTTTCATCTGGAACATTGAAGGCAGATTACTACACATTAATAACGTTTTGTTTAGAGCTCAGTTTCTGATGGCTTCCAAATGCAGTCTGTGTAGATTAACCAGAAGGAGACCAGTTCACTTTTAAAAGAGCTTGTAAAGGAAAGCAGTGTGGTAAGATTGTTATGAAAAGCTAGTGTATTTAGGAAATAGCACTTAGCAGGGTCTCTCTGAATATCTGCCAGGTCAGGAAGCTGAAGTGCAAGGCTTGGCCCTCATTCAGGCCCCCCTGTCCCAGCGTCTTGACCACACAGTACGTCAGGATCATGTCACAAACAAGCCACGGGATAACTGCCACGCCTACGGGCCAGTTTGGCACAACTATTTTCACATAACCCAGCAATCCAGAGTAAAAGTGAGAGAGATATATGGGTGCCAAGGGAAAATGATGATTTCTAAAATAGAATCAACATAGATTACAGTTTCATCTAAGGATGAGAATTTTTTAATTGTGTGCCCATTTTCCCATTGCTCTGATTGTATTATATATTTGAATATGCCTTTCTCTACCGAAGAACAAAATGCTTCATGTGCGAAACCCAGGCTTGAGTCAGTCTGTAGTTGTCTTAATTACTTTTATCACTAAATGGTGTAAAAATTTCAGTTGATATTACTTTTATGTCATTCACACGAATACATATTGGAAAGAGAATGCAGCACTTTGTTCATCTGTGATTCAATAAACATCTCATTAATACTAAAAGTGGCATTGGCCACAAATACTTTTTACTGTCCAGTTGTTTCCAAAAACTACACCAGAAATGATAACTTTTATTTTTTTTTTTGTTAACTTTGAAAATGGATTTGCTTTATTCGGTTCTATTTGGTGTTTCCTAGTAGCAGCCCAGTAAGCCAGACAGGCTACTCTATAACCTGTTATTGTTGGCACATTAGCCCATTCATATCTCAGCAGTGTCAGAGGAATGTCAGAAACTAATGGACCACTTTGAACAGTTGCCTTTAGTAAAAGATCAGGCAAAATGTAACAGTTTATAGAATTTAGCCTCCTCACCTTATTAAGCTGCTCCTTTGAAACATGAGAGGGTGGGACTTATTTTCGAGGTGTTTCGAGGGTGAATGACCCCTTTAGCCTGTAATTGGGAGCTGGTTGTTGGATTTTGAATCCAAATGATATGCAGGCTAATTTACTAACACAGATACTTAATTACACTAATTTTTCCATAACACTGCCTTATAGCAACCAATTTGAATTTGATTTGCTTTCCTAACTGAGCAAAACTAATCAATCAATAGCTGCTATTGATAACTTCACTGGTTCATATTATCAGTTGTATTAATGGTCTCCAGTAGTTATTAATAATAATAATATATATTTATGTATAAATGGAATCAAACAATGCATCAATGTGTCTGGGTGTTCAAGAGCCAGCCAGAGAATGTAGTAGCTAAGGCAAGACTGAAGACACAATGTGAACTAGTTACACCTTCAAAGATCCCAAAAGGGAAAGAAAAATATTTATATATTTGGCCAATCCAAATGAAAAAAATCTAAAAAGCAGCCTCAAAAATTACTTCTTTCAATCTGTTTCTCCTGGTAACAAATTGAAAGAAGTAATACGCATTCAGGATCCATTCCCATAGGCAATAGAGATTCACTAATTCTACAGATGACTTTCATAATGCCTAAAGACCATTTAAATATACATCTTGCAACATTAGTAAATTTAAGATAGGAATATTTTAGGCCAATCCGTCGATGTGCCATGAGCACCCCCAGTTATGCCTGACATGTGCCCCAAACCCTGCCCACTGTTGTCTGAGGTCCCTCCATTTGGTGGTCTGTGGGTTTGCTTTTGTAAATGAGGGCAAACTTAAACTTCTGTAAACAGACAAATATGATGAAAAGAATTATAAAGGGCCATAAGGAATCAAATGTTTTAAATTTAGGGAGTGTCAAGGATTTTTGTGCTGTAGTCCTATTTAATGAACCAGAAGTTAGATGCGTGCTACTCAGTCCGGCTCCTTAGCGTCTGTTAGTCACAATTGCTTAACACTGTCAAAATATGCCAAAATACACTACTGTCAATGATGTTTCTACATTACATATGTCTGTTCATTGATTTTGTTTCCCTTTACTTGCGAAAATGTTACCTCCATTCACTGCTTTTATAAATGCACATCAAGGCCTCAATTGAGAGAAAAGTGGGTGTTTACGCTGATGCCTTGTGTACTGGATGTTTCCAAAATGGTTTTATTCTTTCTGCCCAGCTATTTCCTATGTTCACACAGACTTCTATTCACAAGCTGCATATTTGATTAATGGAGGGGGTGTTTCAAATCCGCGTGAAGCTGTAATATGTTTACTTATTGTGTTACCAAATGAAAGGGAAATGTTGAGCGTAATCATGATCAAGGATATTTCTGGCCTTTAATACTTGGCGAGACTGCCATTACAGATCTTTTTGGTCACTATTACGGATACAGCACGTCTTATTCTCGCTGGCACATAACTGTTTACATCTCCTCTGGCTTTGTCTCTGCTGCAGTTGACAGTATGTGATTGAAGAAAAATAACTGCTGTTAATAAAACAAAGTTAAGTGCTAACCCAGCAAGAGCACACTTTCTTGATAAATATCTGATCAGAATCGATTGTTTTGTAGACATTATAGTGTAGACTTGCTTGGCTCTTTCAAATTGTTTGCCGGCAATAGCACAATTGATAAAGAGGTGGAATGGATGCATATATAAATAAATACAGCATTTCTTTTTTTAACATTAGTCGCTAATGTATTTTGTACTGTCCCTGTACATTTCCCAACTGTTTCATGACTTAGCTGAATGATAACTAACCACATCCTTGGGGGTGATGCTACATTTTCTTTTCAAGAATGCTTGTTTTTATAGTATTTCTCTTTTATTTTGCTATTTTTTTAATCAAATATGTATTCTTCATTTTTTATAGTTTTTGAATTGTTGGCCTTTTTCTTTTGACTCTTCCAGCTTTCAAATGGGGATCACTGGCCCCAGCAGCCAAAAAACGATTGCCCTGTAAGGCTACAATATTATTGTTGCTTTTCATTACTTAACCTTCTAATTTGGTCCTCCAGCCTGGTTACTAGGTTAAATTGGACCGTAGAAACCAGATAGCTTCTGAAATTCCAAACTCGAGAGCTGCCGAACAAAAAGCTGAAATATGCAAAACTGCAAATAATAAAAAAATGAAGACCAATGGCAATGATCAATGTCTCAGAATAGCAATCTTTACGTTAAACTTAAAGTTAATTTAAAGGCAAATTACTTTCAAGAGAGTTCTGAGATCCCTTACTGACCATCTTTATAGTACTCTATCCTGATTTATCCGGACTACAATATTCATAACCAACCATACTGCCCAAAATTCAAAAGCCTTTATATAACACATAATATGCTATTGTATGGCTTATATTAGCAGGTATTTATATTCATGGTTTGTATTCTTCTTGTTAAGTTTTATAATTATGTTTTTCTTGGTCATATCATGGTCATGTTCACAGCTATATATGGTTATAATGCTTATGTCATTATGTGTTATGCATTCTGGTGAACAAAGTATTAGTTAAATCCTAATTAGATAATGTCATAAAAGTTGCAAAGTTTGCACCAGATGTATGAGCCTTTAGAAACCAACCAGCAGGTAACATTCACCAGTCACCTGTTTAATATCAAAGATCTGATAAGTTGCTATAGGTTATTAGAGAGGGTGGATAAGGACAATATGGGCAAATGGGAAATGATGGAGCTGGTGAATATGGGCACAGACTGCAATAGGACATCAGATCAGAAAACAAAGTATGCAAGTGCAAGGCAGGAGAAAGTAGGTTACAGTGTACTGGCTGAGACACTCAGAACAGGCAAGGATTCTCAGGTCAGCCTCAGATTTATTGGGCAGGCAAAGCAAGGATTCTCAGAACAGGCAATACAAGGATTCTTAGAACAGACAACACAAGGGATTCTTAGAAAGAGCAAAGATTCTAAGGGCAAGTAGAGCAAAACTTCTGAGGACAGGAATTATATAGAATCTTTGGACAGGCAAGGCTAGGACTCTCAAGTTAAGGTTAGGATTCTCAAGGTAGGAAGGCAAGGTATCTCAGAATGCATACTTAGGCCAGTATGGGGAAGAGCTTATATAAGAAGTAGAATAGAGTAAATTGCTACACTTAAATAGCCAAATGCCCATTGGAATGTCTTGCTTCAAACAGGGGAGAAAGTTCAAGTTTAAGAGAAACTGCTTATTTACCTTCCTGTATCAATGGTTCAAGCAAGTACCCACAGACCTCTGCTCTTCTTTTAATAAATGAGTCCCTGGACTCCGGGTGTCTTAAAAAGGAGGAGATCATGTTCGTACTTTGTGGGGAGTTCTGTAAGGGCCTGCAACTAAAGGTAAAATGTAAAGCTCTTTCTCGTGTGAGGCTGTCTTTGTTCAAAATAAACATGGTTCTCATATCTTAGAAAGCTTGGAAGATGCCTATGTAAAAGGTAGCTCCAAATACAGATTTATTTTCTTGTAATGATTGTGTCGATTTTTTGCAAATATAAGTGTTCCAGTGGCCAGTCCACTGAAATAATATGGAACACATTCGCATTGGGTATGGAATCCTAGGTTGCACAGTAAGTATTGTGGCTTCCTGGGGATCTTCTAATATTATATATTCTAAACTTTGTGCCAAAAAGTAAATTTGCTTTTGTGTCATATTTATCTCAGGAAAGATAAAGACTAAAGTAATATAATATGTGCCATTAAAATTGTCATTGAAATCTTTATTTACATATGCACACACAACCCATAAATAAGTTATGTAGCTTCATTATTTATCAGATCTAAAAGAAAAAAAACTGTAATGAGAAAATGTTATAATACATTCTGCCTGTGTTGTTTCCCTTGGGATTTCCAATGGGAGACATGAAGGCTGACAACCCTCTTCCTGTTGTAGGTCAGAGCTTAAAGGAACTCTGTAATCTTCCCACCAACTCTCCTGGAACTCACGGTTAAAATTAGATGCTGATGAACTTTTATAGCTCGTTTGGAACACTTCAGAAATAAAGTCTAGGGAACTTTTTCTCACAGTGTCTCTTTTTTTTTTTTTCATGAGGATTTTTTGTGAGAGGCAACTGCAAACATGATGGTAGGCAGGTTGCATGGGTCCTACAGCCTTTTAAATATAGAGGTGATTGGTGCTTCTGTTGTGCTGAAATTGTTATGAACAGCAAGGCAGATGTTATATCCTTAAAAATGTAGGAGACAACATTTTTAAGGATATAACATCATAATTTGCTTGCTGCTTGTAGTATAGTAAGTTGTAAATTTTCTACTGTTAAGTCCCTGGAAGCTGTGATTTTGGGAATGCCTGGTTTTACTATTTTAGCTCTTGTGAAACTACAACCTTCAGTCCATTCTCTACATCAGTAATTCCCAACCAGTGTCTCTGGAGCAGCATGTTGCTCACCAGCCCCTTTGATGTTGCTCCCAGTGGCCTCAAAGCAGGTGCCCATTTTTAAATCTTGGGCTTGGAGACAAGTTTTGGAAGCACAGAGACACAGTTTTACTCCAAGCAGAGCCTCCTTCAGGCCTGCATTCCACATGGGGCTGTAAAGGTGTGTACAGTAAAGGTGTTCTGCTTAGTCTCTCATGCAGCAAGGAGAGCTCTAGTCATTTATATGTCAGTTCTACTTGATTACACTTCTGACTCTAGGGTCTACCAAATAGCCAATCACAGTCCTTATTTGTCATACCCAAAAAACTTGGCCTTGTGTTCACCCACACTTTTAACATCTGAGTGTGGCTCACAAGTAAAAAAAAGGTTGGGGATCCCTGTCCTACATGATCAGAACTGTGAATGGTACTCCCACTGTAAATGGAACACATAGGGACCTTTATGTCTTGCTGTCATAAGCATACAATGAGTTGATATAGCAACAATACCTTTATTTTTGTAGCTCTTTTCTAAACTCTGCGTATAATAGGTGCTGTTTATTGTTGACTTAGCAGATGCCAGATACTTCTCGAATTAGCAAAGGTGCTGTTGCTATATATAATTACTAACTCTAATTTGAAAATTGCTCTTTAAATCTTTATAATATTGCGTTAATTATCTTGCTGCATTTTTTATAAACTGCCATTTCCCTTGATAAATATTTCCTCCATAGCATTTGCAAAGCACCTCTTTTTTTGTAAGATCCTATCACATCCTATCATTAGGGAAGTGCAATGGCCACAGGCAAGCAATCAGTGTGCAGAGTGATGTATATTATTAGCTGCATTGCTCACAGGATACATTTTTCTCATGAAGAAAGCCTTTCAAGTACAAGACTGACCATTTTTGCTACGTCTTGCCATATATTCTAATCAGTAAGAGGTGGCTACTGTTACATTGTAAATACACTTAAATGGCCTCTACACCTTAATATTTATGTTAGACAAATACAAAGGGAAAAAAGTAGAAGTTGGAATTGTATTTATTTTAATTTAGCTTTTTCCCCACCCTTTCAGCTTCTATGTAAATGATTCTGGGTCAGTTTGCAGTATTAGTCCAGTTTAAACTGCTATTGTTCCTCAGCAAGGCTGGCCATAGCTTTCCTATAACCTCCCATAGCCATCCTCTTGATTTATAGGCCACTTACAAGAGACTGGACAGGGATTTGGCCTAGCAGCCTGGGGATCTTATATGTCTGATATATAATCGGATCTGGGGCCAACCAACCAGGGCCATTAATGGAACTCTCTTCATAGCATTTACAACTCCCTAGAGTTTTTCATAGCCTGTACAGAAAGATAAAATAAAACTATACTACATATATTTGTACCTGGATTGTGGCCCTTTACTTGTTTTTTGTACACATCTCTAGGATTACTGTTGTGTTTTTACTATTTCTCTCTAGGCAGGATAATATTTATCATTTTCTGCTATGTCACTATTTCAGTAGGGGTTGCTGCATTTCCTTCTCTGTGTTTTCAATTTACCATAAAATTGGATTTTATGTAACCTACCTCCCTTTGTTGGGTTTAAAATACAAGGTCTTGCTTGGAGTGAAATCAAGAAATAAATTAAGTACAGGGACTAAGCAGGCAAATTCACCCACTTCATTTTATGGGTTTTGATATATTAACTGTCATTGCCAAAATTAGGGCCTGCAGTAACAGGGGCATGCCAAAGTATGACAGTGGACCCTCCATGTACAGTAAAGGTGTTCTGCTTAGTCTCTCGTGCAGCAAGGAGAGCCCTAGCCATTTATATGTCAGTTCTACTTGATTACACTTCTGATTCTAGACTACCAACAGCTTGTAAATGTTTTTATCATTCCAAGCCAGAGTGCTGCGGGAGTGTGCAATGTCAGTGTGTGCTCTGCTCTGGCCACATATGTTTAGCAGCCCTCTAACTTTTATGTTATAATGTTCATAAAATATATAAATATATGGTATGGTATACACAGCAAGGCACATTAATGTCATATTGCCTTTTGTGTTATGGAAATATTGCACATTAGACTTTATAGGCTCGTTTATGAGTGCATGGCACTGTGCTAAGCGCTAGAATGGGCAGAGATTTGCACCCATAAATATATCATGCACGAGGCACTCATCTATACCTTGTGCCAGTTTGAGAACTTTTGCCTACCTGGATTGCGGTGTCTATAGTATCTCGCAGGGCACCTCCGGCAATGCCAACCCCCCCTCCCCCACAGCCCCCATGCTTACATTTATAGTGCCAGGGGGGCCACATTGCTAGTGTAGAGCGCATAATTGTGCTCTCTGCACTAGCAGATGTGAATTTTCATTTTTGAAGTCAGAAATTTGGCTCTTAAAGTTTTCTGTCCCTGGTAACTGAGGGCACTGCCACCTAAGGCAAGTTTCTCAACGTGCCTCATGGCAGCAGCTCCCCTGGTAGCTCCCCTGCCCAGCCTCTACTACCTCTTAAAATTTGCTGCCTGCAGCAAACAAGCACAGGGAGGGGGCCTGGTATTTATGTTGTGTGATGGTATGGTATGTGCTGGTACAAGGGAGCTCTGTGCCTAACAACTGCCTTGACTAGGAGGTAAACTCTTTGGATATTGCATGTATAAGTGCTTGCTGGGCCATCTTTACCTCTTCTATTGGTTTTATTATGTATGCAACCTGTATATTTGATATGTATACCCATCTCCTTTTTCTGCTTCAGAATATATTTACTATATAAATATGTAAGTAATAATCAAATATACACAGAGCAAAAGGCCTTTCAGATTATGGTCCAGACTCTTGTTATGTGCTTTCCTTAAAGGGATACTGACATGAAAAAAATTCTTTTCAAAATATTGTATATTTGTATATGTACATAAACAGTTACCTATAGGTCATGTTGATTGTTTTTCATGGATAGGGCTGCTTTTGTAAGTAATTGTTACTTGAAGTTCCTAAACCTGACTGTCCCTTCTCAACCTGTCAGTTATAGCTTCTAATGCTAACAGCCTCCTGCTGCACAAATATGGCAGCCCCCTCATGGAGGAACATGGGGGTCAGATAGGTAATGTAAAAAGCATCAGGAGGTACTTATATGCCAAAGTTCATGCAAAGACAATGTCATGATACATTTAAAAACAGTTTAATTTTAGGTGTCAATATCTCTTTAACCACATAGTGACCATGAAGGTAATCAGACTACACTTGACAAGGGGACTCCTCAATTGACCCTTCGCCTTGAGGCAACCCACTGAACCCCTTGTTACATATCTCAATGAAACACCAGGAGACAGAGGTGGAGAAAATGGCCACAGCATTTATTCACATTTTATCAAATAAATAGGACCTTGCCAGCCTAACCCAAGGCAATATTCTAAAGCCATAATTCCATAAGAGGTCGCTACTATGCTCTGCCGTTCCTCGCTGAAGACTTGAATGAGTATTAGACTGCCTCTACCTACAGAGAGGATGGCCCCAAACTCTGCTACCAGCAGGAGCTGCATTACCAACCATGAGAGAAGTTCAGCAGCCCTGCTGCCGGTCCTGGATCTGCAGTGTCTCGATGATAGGAAATCCAAGCAGGCTGTCACCTAGCACAAGCAGTAGTAGCGTCTGTATCTATCAATCCACCGTGCAGTCACAGGAGAGAACCTCCTTTCTCCCTCTGCTAAAATGACCTGTGCAGTACTCTGGCAAGGTCCTACCGCTGCTGTGACAAATAAAACTTAAAACATATTATCATATATCCACTATTTTGATCCAGAGGAAGGCAAAAAACCCAACCTGAAGCTAGTGCCAATTATGCCTCAAGAGGGAAAAAATTCCTTCCTGACCCCCTGGGCGATCGGAAACATTCCCTGGATCAAGAAATCGTTGTTAACATGAATTAAAAACAAAGCTGACTCTTAAGTTTATACCATATAAAGATACAGAAAGCACAATATAAAAATGCATTCAGGTAAAATTCCACATTCAGTTATTAATAGATAATATGAAAACCAAAAGAAGAGAAACTCCTGACATTTCTCAAAATATGCAAAAAGAGGGAGGGTGGGATGTTTCTACCTGCTCAGAAGATAAGGAAGTGAGTGCTTTTCTGACATCACATCCCTCTCTTTCTCCGCCCCTCCCCAGGCCAGCCTTCTACTGCCTTAACTCTTTCCTTCTCACCTAATCACAGTTGCACCTGGTTCTGCCAATCTCTAAACATAAACCAGTGTAATCTGGCTTCTGGTTATTCGGATCCCTTGTCATGCAGCCCCTGCGCTTATATCTCCAGGGCTTTCCTGTCCAGGGGCATTTCCAGACATTTATGTAAGCCACAGTGGAAGTCCATGGCCTTCATGCAATGTCTCTGAAATGTGCTTGCTTTACATAAGAGAAAAAATTACACAACAGTTATGCTCAAATGCAGATTCAGTGAAACAAAAATCAGAGAGAGAATGCTAAAAACAGTTTATAGTTATTTATGTTATTATAGCTTGGGCCACTTATTGTGATATAGCTGACATTAACTTTTCGTGTGTAATGAGTTCATATGTAATGAGAGAGGTTATATTTCCAACATTAACTGTTTGTCCGGATACAAGTTTCTTTAATATGTATCAAGGTTGCATGTAATTTAATCTACTGTTTTTGTAGCATTTCCTGTTTGCAAGATGCTTTGGACAATTTCAGATAATGAGTGCAAGTCACTGGCTAGCATTGCTGAAATAAGGTCCTAGTTCAATTTGTGCATGCTGCTTTCTAAGATAAATATAGTTTAATTTGGTCTGGCCAAATGGCTGTAATAACTAATTTGTGGCTTTACAATATGGCTGAACTACAACCATAGACCTCTGAAGATGTTTACAGTTGCTGCTACAGTTCATATTAAAGGGGTAGTTCATCTCAAGTTAACTTTTAGTACATTAAAAAGTGCCTTATTTATAGCAGCTTTCAGCTTTTTCATTTATTTATTTTATAGTTTTTAAATTATTTACTTTCTTCTTCTGTTTCTATCCAGCCTCTGTTCTCTGAAGCTACAATGTTATGTTATGTTACTTATCTTTCTATTCAGGCCCTATCTATTCATCACCCCTCATTGAAACCATTGCCTGGTTGCTAGGGTAGAATGGACTATAGCAACCAAATATCTGTTAAAATAACAAACTGGGGAGCTGCTGAGCAAAAAGCTATACCATTAAACACACACACACAAATGAAAACTAATTGCAAATTGTCTTAGAATATCACTGTCTGCAGCATACTAAACTTTAATGAAAAGGTGAAATACCCCTTTAAGCATTTTTATGTGACCTGTTTTTAAACTGCAAACATAGCCAATTTTGTAAATATGTTAGCGTCTTTTTCCTGTAAGCAAACAGAGGTTAAAAAGGGCACATTTGTTGGCACAACACCATTCCTTTTCTACATAATTGCATTCATACAAATGAGCTGCAGTTCTGATTGGTCTATATAGACCTTTTCATTATGACCACTTGGGGAGCAGTTATTGACATATATCTAGGCCCTACTTAGGTAAAAACAGGCAGGAAGGGAATGACTTGTGCACAATATATACTCCTAAAACAAAATTCAGAACAGTCTGTTCTAAGAATGATATTTCCAGGCCTGTGTGGATTTCCCCAAACACACCCAACAGTAACATGCATCCCAAAAACAGCACTCAGTAGCAATGGTAAAACGCATCTCTTACACATTAAACAAACCCAACATGCTCATATTTGTCCTGTGGTGCCACATTTGTTGTTACTCCTGCCCCTTACCTTACTTTATCTCTATTTGTTTTGCCTAATTGCCTTAGCTTAGTTACTACTTATTTACTGTTGCCCTTTCACCCCAGCATGTATTCCTTACCTTGGTTTGCCTTCCTTCTCCTAAACTCACTTTCATTTGCTACATGTATATAATATATAACGAAAATGCCGTCACTCACGTCGCCATCACTTGCAAGTATATATGCCTGGGTGCAGTACTATGAAACTTTAGTGGAAGAGATTATTCATTCTGCATAATAATAAAGTACATATTATAATAGATAGATAGACAGACAGACAGATATAGATAGATGATAGATATAGAAAGGTAGACAGACAGATAGTCTTGTGTGTACCCTCTGTACACTGTTTCGCTTAGTGTGGGATTTTGAAAGGTTGGGTGCAACACAGTGAATTTTTATTTAGTTCACTTGGAAAATATGCCAAAAACATAGAAGAGATAATGGAACCTGCTTTTCTGACAGTTAAAATTAATTAAGACATATGGAGCCTGGAGTAAAGACCTAATTGACTATGATTAAGTGCAAATTAGGATCACACTTCTACAAAGCTGGGTGATTTACATTCCAATGCCTTGATAGCTAAAGTGTCTTGCTGATAAATATTTCTTTACTCCGAGCAGTCAAATGAGTTGGTTGTTCAACTGGAGTGCCCCTTTGGGGCTGCATGAGTACAACCAGTGGTATAATAATGATATTCTAATTTCTATGTGGAAAAATGTTCGCTGTTAGCACAACAACCTCATTAACGTGCAGGACCTAACACCTTTCAACTACACACCACTTTACTCTTCACTTTCAACAGAACAAGGTTGATGGTTTGAAGTGGTCATTTGCTACTAAAAGCTGTGCTTCCCAATCCCTGTCGTCTAGTAAGTTGCCTGCATCTGCCCTATGTGTAAAAAAAAAATATGTTTAAAGTACTAAACTATTTGGATGGCAGGCTTAAGGGTGAAGACACACAGAACTACTTAGTAGCAGCTACTTGTCATGTCTAGAAAAGAAACAGAAAATACCCTGCCATAGACAATACTAAGGGGCTGATTTACTTACCCACGAACAGGTCGAATGGAGTCCGATTGCGTTTTTTTCGTAATGATCGGTATTTTGCGATTTTTTCGTATGTTTTGCGATTTTTTCGCATTCTTTACGAATTTTTCGTTACCAATACGATTTTTGCGTAAAAACGCGAGTTTTCCTATCCATTACGAAAGTTGCGTAAAAAGTTGCGCATTTTTCGTAGCGTTAACTTGCGAAAATGCGCACTTTCGCGTAAGTTTTAACGCTACGAAAAATGCGCAACTTTTTACGCAACTTTCGTAATGGATACGAAAAACTCGCGTTTTTACGCAAAAATCGTATTGGTAACGAAAAATTCGTAAAGAATCCGAAAAAATCACAAAACATACGAAAAAGTCGCAAAATGTTCGTTTTCAAGTCGGAACTTTTCCAATTCGGGTCGGATTCGTGGGTTAGTAAATCAGCCCCTAAGAATTGCCTCTGCTAAAACAATAAATTATTAGTACTGTCTATTTTTGTAGCAATGACAGGTAGTGGCTACTAGTAGCTCTGTATGTCTTTACCCCTTCCTGCAATTTCCCCACAGTCATTTGCATGTGAAACCTCTTTCATTAAAGGAACAGTAACACCAAAAAATGAAAGAGCTTTAAAGTAATACAAATATAATGCACTGTTGCCCTGCACTGGTAAAACTGGTGTGTTTGCTACAGTAACACTACTATAATTTATATAATAAGCTGCTGTGTAGCCACGGGGGCAGCCATTCAAGCTGGAAAAAAGGAGAAAAGGCACAGGTTACTTAGCAGATAACAGATAAGTTCTGTAGAATACAATAGTGTTTTATCTGCTATCTGCTATGTGCCTGTGCCTTTTCTCCTTTGAATGGCTGCCTCCATGGCTACATAGCAGCTTATTTATATAAATTATAGTAGACTTTCTGAAGTAAACACACAACTTTTACCAGTGCAGGGCAGCAGCACATTATATTTTAGCTACTTTTATACACTTTCATTTTTTGGTGTTACTGTTCCTTTAAGATACTTGCGTCAAAATGAGCTCCTTACACTTCCATATAGTGGCACATGGCACTTCTCATCCCTTCCTGCCTCCTTATCTGAATTGTGCAGTGCTTAGTGATGCTGGAAAAACCTTGAGCTCCAGGATTCTCTTTGTGCCAGACAATCGAGTAGGCCCGTTGGGCGGCCATATACATGGGCATATAAGCTGCTGAAACGGTCTGAAGGACCCAAATCGGCAGCTGAAATCTGTCAATCGTATATGGCCACCTTAGAGTTGCTACAAACATCACTTGCACACCAGAAACAAAATATGCATGCAGTTGCAGTAATATTGCTGAATGAGATGCAATTGCAGTAGTCAAGAGCATCCTCTGGCCGCAATGATGCTAAAATTTTACTAAAAATAAATGTTGCATTGTGGAGAAAAAACATGCCTATTGTGCTTGAAATTTCATTTTGCTCAGTGTTCTTGTGAACAGACATGCCCCATAGTCTGATATCACATAGGGGAATTTCATCTTCAGACTTAAGTGCTATGCAAAAGTACAGGTGTGAATGTTTTTCTATCCAAAAAAATGTTCTGGTGAGTGTTTTTGGGAGGAAAGCACCCACTCTTCCATGTCTGTGTGGCATCCATTAAAGTCAATGTGAAATACTACATGACATTAGCCTTATGCGGGTATTGATTTGTTATTATAGCAATACAAATGATTGAGTAGACAAACGATGTCCACGTCACTGATGAAGTGAGTACATTTTTCTACCATGTAAGTTTGTCGGTCTGCACCAGGAATGTGTTCTAGCATTCCTGGGGCAGAATATAAAATAAGCTGCAAAGAGGATACAAACTGAAAATTAGGGATGAAAATTCATTAGTTCCGACACTGCAAATTGTAATTGTGTATAGTGGTAGATGAAGACTTGCTTGAAAGTAGTGTTATTTGAACAATAAGATGCATTATAAATACTGTGCAATGGCACAAATTATAAACACACCATATTTTTCACTGACGGATGGCTTGCAAAATGTTTTAATTGTGCACAGAAATACTCTTGACACTGTGCACATTTTTCTGTTAACATTTTTTTAAAATTAAACTCCCCCCTCCCCAAGTTCTCCCTTCATTACTGAGTATTTCCAGTTTCTGTAACAACACTGGCTCTCTCGTCAGACTTACTTTTCTATATTGTGCCCAGAATCATATCGGTACATTACAGATTGTGCTGCATACAAAGCTTTGTACCTTCTCATCTATCATTATGTTTGTGTTTTCATTCCCAGAGCCAAATCCCAGCCGGCAAGATCTTAATTCTGCCTTACATCTTCTTCTACTAACGACAGACCGAAACTCTCCCCCGCTGTATCCATTACCTAAATCACTTTTTTAAATATTTTAAATGTCCCAAATTTAGAAATAAGACAGCTTTTATTGAGTCCCATTTCATGTCAGTAGCAAACTGGTTAAAGGTTTTAGCGTGCAGACTGGCCAGCAGGAGTTGGCGGTGTATTGCAAGGGGGACGCCAGCCTGTCTCCAAACTTTTTAGCCCTCCCCAAATGCAGAGATGAAGGAAGAGCCCTCTATAAATCACTGGAGATTATAGACCCTGTACTTGCCGACTCGGCAGGGTTGCACTGCTTAATGTCAAAGCCTCACGTATTACTATAACAGCACTCCTTTTCTTTATTAAATCCACTTTGAAATAAAAAATGATGAGCTTTCCAGCAAGGGGGAGAAAGCCTGAAAGGATTTGCAAACTATCTGTTATGTTACATTTCTGAGACTAATAACTGGGAATATTTTTCCTATCACTTTGTAAACAGCCCTGGCAGGATGGATAACTGTTCCCCAAAATGTGTATCTGTTTCACTAAATTTGTATGAAATACAGTATGCTAGCAGGAAAAAAAAGCAATATTACATGCTGTATGGCAGCAAAATCAAAATCACACCCTCCACGCCTCCCAGCTTCTTCAGCCAATTGAAGTATAATGAAACATATGGCACAGCCCACTGCAGGGTTCCATGTTTAAAGAATACCAGCAGTTACATCTCATTTAACAAAAAAATAGTCAGATATATGAAAATTACTTTGATATATGTATATGTAAAAGTGTAAAAGGTGTTCACCCAAAACATAATTTAGTTTTTATCTCTTTAATGTAATTCTAAATAGCTTTTCAGTATATACTAATTGTAATTAGTTATTTGTAAATGTAATAGCTATTGGAAACAGTCTCTATTCCTATGTCCTCTGCTGCTTTACCTGGCTTACTCATACCACTGAAACTTTCCATCAGCCAAGACTCCAGTTCCCACAATGCCTTGCATGTCCTGTGATTAAAAGTGATGTAAAGTCAAAGTGATGGTTTGAGCACATACACAATTTACATTTATTTTCTGTTTATAGTGGTTTCTGTGACATTAGCAGTTTTATACTGAAATATACGATTTTAGTTTGCTATGTCTTTAGCTGCCGTTATACTAATTCTTTATACTCGACCTGTGCAGGTCTATTTATGTCTTATTAGTGTACTTCAAATTTTGAACCTTAGTTTCAGCATGCTAGTGCAGCATAAAGGCTATCTGAAACCATTGGCCCCATTCAGTTAAGTCAAACACAGCTGGCTGCCTTTGCAAAGTTGTAAATTCACTGTAATTCTTGATAGAAATAAAGTATTGATTGTACCTGCATTTTAGAGGCATCTGTTTTCTGGTAAAAAGACTTTCAGGCCGGAGCTGCTGTTGAGGATTTATCTCTCTACCCAGTTCCAATCATGTTTTAAACAACTTTATCTCTGTCATATTATCCAGCTTCCCGGCTGTTTGATGTTAATGGCAAAAAAGAAAAAGAAATGTTCTCTGGCACTAAATATTAATGCAGAATGTTGATTTAAGTTCCTCCTGGTTTCTTTTTTCTTATTATTTCGGTAACAAGTTCAAATAAACTATAATAACATTGTCATAGGCAATCAAAACAAAATGGCTCGTCCCACATTTTCCTCTACCCAAAACAGAAAGGAAAAACGTCTTTGTGCTGATCCACAGACATAAATAAATACGTAGTGGCATATATAATGTATGATTTGCGGGTCTGTATTTATATAGTGGTGACACAAGTTATTTGCACACGTGGCCTTAATAGATCTGAAAAGTACTGTAAAAAGTACTGTAATGTATCCGTGAGATAACTGCTAATTTGTATAAATGAATATTACAGTATGTTATTTTACAAAGGATTATGCATGCTTGGAAATTAATAACATTAATAAATACAAATTGCAAGAATATTTAGAAGTATTAAAGTGTTAATGTTGTAATTAATAAGCCCTCAACTGAAAAAAACTCTATGCATTTGCGATGTAAGTATGGCCTCAGGCAGGCATAATGATTATGAACATATTCTTCCCCAATGTTTTTTGCAAGCTGAAAATGCTCAAATTTCTGCCAATGGAAATCACATGAACATAGGATCTATCTATCTGTCTGTCTGTCTGTCTGTCTGTCTATCTATCTCAGAGCCAGAACTAGGGGTAGGCATAAAAGACACCTGCATAGGGGGCACCAGACAGGTACCTCTTCTTTCACTTACCCCTAGTTCTGGGACCTTTCCCCCGACCATATCACCCCCCTCCAGCAGTCCGGAAAACCTGCCCCACCCGCTGGCTTGGGCCATTAATCATCTATCTATCTATCTATCTATCATATATCCAAAACAATGAGAAGAGCATTGGTTGGATATTACTATTATTCAAACAGTTTGAAAATAAGCAGCAATGTAACAGAATTAAAATAGCAGTGTGAGGATCCAGTTGTTGGGCCAAATTCTGGCTGATATTCATGTCTGGCCCCTGACTCAATGATTAGGTCATAGTAGGGCCTATGAAGATATGTCAGATGAAAACCAAATCAAGGGCCCAATGCCATAATCCTGAATTTTGGGTTCAGATGACACCCTTTGATTGTAAGGAAAAAAATCACCATAGCACCAATGGAAAGCTTCTTGATGTACAGGAAAATATGCTGGCAAAGTTTGATAGCTCAATAGCAAACTGTAATATATTATTTTACTTAAAGCTTATAATTGTTTTCAGTTATACACAATAAATTCTACATGCTGTCCACAATTCACAAAAATGCTAAGATTAGCACACTATATTAAGTATTTAGATCTCTGTGTTTTCGTGATTTTTTTCCAAACATGCGGAAACCATTATCTATCATCTATATTAATCTGGAAATGACCCTTTGTCTGAAAAGGAAATATACCTTAAGGACTAGTTTGACATGGCTTTTAAGAAGTGCCTAATAACATCATGAATGTGGTTTTATGATCTATAGTGGCAACCACATGGGTCAGCTGTTGGTGTCCACCCTGAGCCAGTTTTTTGTCACTTAGGAAAATTGTATCTGCAGTATTGCTTGCTGTAGGCAAGTGACTATACACTGGGCATATTGTGATTAAGTCCAGCCTTCCTGAAGGAAGTATGGGGTTCCGGGGAGGTGTCAAGGTCAAGTTTGTCACTGAACACAGTGTATCCACTGATTTGGAGATCAAGGAAGGCTGGGGACCTTGGAATGGTTACAGTGTAGGTAAATAAGCATCTAAGGTGGGAACAAAAGCGATGTTCTCTAATACTGTTTTTTTAATTTGCAATGGTATTGAGGTTTTTTCTCAAAAAATAAGTGTGGCCCCCTATAATCACTAGATTAGTCAAGTTCCAGTGTTCACTGAATAAAGAATCATAAAAGATTCAGGTTACTTAATGAGTGATTGTTGGTTGCCGACTGCCATATAAATGCATTTAATAAACATCAGCTTAGTATCTATTGGTAAGAATTATTGTCAGAATTATTTTATATATTGCTTTACAGGGTACAAAGCACATGAACAAAATGTAAGAATTATATAAATCCAAGAAAAGAATGGTGTATATTCCTAATTTTTAGATGATAAAATGAATAAAGTCGGTGTCACAAAGTGGGTACAATCTATATATTTTTGTACTGGCTACTCTCTATCTCCGAATCAGTTTGCATGCCCTTGCCTGTAGACGCACGTGTTTGTATGGGTTTAAGGTTAATGTTATCATTTAAGGCAGCAATGTTACTGAACTGTCAGTCTAACATTGGGTGCCGATAAGAATAGTTTTGTGTCAACAGCATAGACATGATAGCTGAGACCAAAGAAGCTAGTGAGGTCACCGGGAGAGTTCAGAGATATATGTAGCCTAAGATAAAACACTGAGGAGCACAAAATGACAGGTCACTGGAGAAAGTGGCCTCTCCAGTAAATTAGAAGGTCAGAAACATTTTTGGATAAATCAGAAGGTGAAAGCATCCCTGACTATTCTATACTGGTGCTCTGTCTGGAGCCAAAGTGCTGATAAAACTGTATGAATTGGCTGTGTTGGTTTTTAGTCAGTCTAGTCCATTATGGCTATTCCCTTAGAACTATGGATAGACTAAGGCTGCTTCTGTTATGGATTTGTAATGGACCAATATTTTTCTCAAATGTATACTATATACACAGACCAGCAAATCAGTTTGGGGTTAGATCCTTCCTATCATCAATATTTGTTTCCAAGGTGGTCTAGTTGGTCTGCAGTATTGAGTTTTAACACTTCATGGCAACAAAACAAAACAAATAAAAGAGAGACCACTTGCACAGGTGGCAAATGCCTATTTTTAGTTGAATGCAGAGATGTGTGTGTTAATGATACTTACCTTCAGTTGCACTTTTGTTGGACATAATTGTACAAGCAAGAAAAGGGCAGCTCTATTTGAACTTACAGGGATTAAAGCACTACATAAACCATTTAATGGTGCAAGGCTCACAAGATATTGTTAACTATATAAAATAGAAACTGTCTTAATTAGAGAATAGTCTGCATGACCTGCCAACAGGCTGTACACTAGAGAAAGTCCTACACCCAGACACCTTAGCAAACCTCTTGGGGGAACTAAGACCTTTCACCTCCAGATATGTGTTCAAACTTTACAAAACCTGCCAAATCTAGTAAAATGGGAGTGGTATTTAGGGGATGTGGTCAAAAATGGGCATGGTCAAAAAAAATTATGTCCTGTTTTGCAATTTTCAAATGTTGGGAGGTATGACTTAAGAGTACAGAAATGCAGGCAAAAGTGTCAGGTCTATGATGATCTAAACACAAGTGCTTTACCCTAAAGTGTGTGTGTATGCTTTCATTACTGTAGAGATATCAGCATCACTTTAATAGGTCTGAATCTGATGACAAATACACAGACATATAATGTGTTTTAGGTGCATTACTTGTTCTTTGCCATGATTGCAAACTATACCAAACAGCTTTAAGCACAAAAAGGAAGTAAAGATTGCACATCCTATAGATAAGTGTGAGGTGCTATTCTCAGGGGGTCACCCATAAAAAGTCCCCTCAATACAAAACAACAACAAAATATATATATATATATATATATATATATATATATATATATATATATATATATATAGGAATGCACAGTCAAAAATATCAGTATTTATTAGATTGATTTTTTTTATGCCCCTGATGAAAACCACATGGTGGTCAAAACACGTAGGGCTAACTCATGTGCCAATTGCGTGATCTAATTTGTTTTTTTTAATGTGTGCATTCATCTGTTTAAATTATTATGCCCAACAGCTTGTCTGAGACAAAGGTTGAGATGAGAGAATGCAGAGGCTACCAGTTGGGTCCATAACACCTATATACTGTATTTAACAGAGGCCTGCAACAGTATAGTAATTATATATTCATCTCTGAAAAGATTATGTAAATCCATAAAAAGAAATTATGTCAGATGATGAAAGAAAATGTTATTCTAAGCAACTTTTTAAATATACATTAATTACAAATTTGTAAAAGTTTTCACATTAATTGTAAATGTAATTTCTGTTGAAAGCAGTATCTGTCTGTGCTTTCCTATTAAGGCATTGTTAGAAACTGGCTGGAGGAGAGCTGACTTCTGTATCAAGAGTAACAACCAGGAGTGCAGAAAGGGAAAGGCAAATATGATTTTATTAGCAGATTATTTACAAGTAACTTTAAAACTGAAGATATTTACCTGGTGTAGATCAGAATAGAAATACATAATAGAGATCCGTTTATTTCTCATTATGCAGTATTTATTTTTGGAATTGTATTTCCTATTAATATTTTTATCGACTAACTATATCTATAAGATAAAAATAAGATTGTGAATGCAAAGTCTTCAGACATGAAAACTGGTGAGATATCTGTATATGATAAAACTTTCTCAATATTAGAATCTAGTCTCTGTCATAGTTTAATTTGCATTTCTCTTTAAATTTGGTAAATAAGTAGCTTTGGACTGCAGAGCTGTCTCAGATATTTGAATATATCATTAAAAGACACTGCTAAATCAACTTTATTAGGCATTTTGAACAAAATCCATTCTCTGTACCACTCAGATATGTTCAGATATGATTAATAAGCAATCTGTGTTTCTATTCATGACCTCATCTCTTCCCTACAAAATGGAGGAGCTGTTGTTTCCTGCCCTTGCTACCTCAGACTTCTACCTCTGGACTTCTTGAAGCTGCACAGCATGGGTGATGGTGGCTTATGAAAGAAACTTTCAGCTCTTACAGGAATGGAATCTATTATTTGGGATCCTTGGGACCTGGGGTTTTCTGGAAACTGAAGCACCATGTCTAAAATTTACAATAATATATTTCATGGTTAATGATGCAATAGAATGTTGTACCATCAAAGTGGATTTATACTGGGATACTTTAAGCACAAGGCATTGATTTACAGAGGGAAAATGAATCAGGCAAGAAAGAACAATTTTTGAAGGGCAGTGCCAGTTTTCACATTTCTAGATAATAGATCTCATACTTGGACCTTGTTTCCTTTCCTTTTCTACAGTGTTTCTTTTCATTTTGTCCAGTAAGACATTGCATCAATTGCATCTTTGCCTTGAAGTGTGGTGACAGGGAAGCCAACATGAATTATTTGTGGAGCATATAAACCTTACTTTAGCACACAAACCCACAATGGCATGGCAAGCCTGTTTTTTTCCAAAATGGCTTTACCAGCTGCGATCAAACAGTGCGACGGCTTTATTTGCATGTTGAAGCTGAGTTGTCAGCTGCCTTGTGTATTCCCCAACTGCGATCGCATGGCCTGCTTCTTTTATAGTGTTGTTCTTGCCTAATAAAATGCTGACTGCTCTCTATAGGATTGAAGCTCGCAATCTGATGTGGTTGTATACTTGCGATAAGCTGCATATTCCATTAAAATTGTCATAACGGTACGTGTAAATTATTATGTAGGCGGCACGTTTCTTGCTTACTTTACAGAAAGTTTAAATTCCAACCACCAACTATTTTAGGAACCGTGAATTTCAAAGCAAGCAGTATTCTGACCACACTAAAGAAGCCAGAAAGCCGAAACATATAAATGGATATCTGTAATTCTGTGTGTCAGAAGGCTGTAAAGGTGATCCTTTCCAGCTGTTTGTCAAAACATGGACCCTCAGTACTGCCTAGCTTACAGCTCCTGAAAAACAAAACACATTCTTTTTTTTTTTAAGCATTAACCACATTTTACAGGTGTTAGCTCCTTTCCAAGCCAGCCTCGGGCATATACTCCTATAGATTTTACTGAGTGAAACCTAGCTGTCTTTTATGAGTTCACGAAAATCATATAAAGTGGATCTATAAAGCTTCAAAGACATTTAAAGGGACTGTAACATTACAGTACAGATTGCCAGTATATAAAAGTGTATGTTTTAATAAGTACAGCTACATTGGCAAAAGGTGTTATGTTATTATTTTCCTATGATGTATGAACTCTTTTGCAGAATGAGAGGGGGGTTGTTAGTGAGAGCAAGCCATAGTTCCAAGTTAGGGGTTGATGGTCCTATAGAGCCAGTCAGACAGGTTTCTCCTGTCAAAACAATTGTAGTTCCTGCCTTTAATCAAGATACTGACTTGGTTTCTAGCTATCTCATCAGTATGCTTATTTTTACATAGGGAAATCTTCACTTTTCAAATTTGCAAGTCTAAAATGGTTACAGTGTACACCAATGTATAAATGCCCCAAATATATTCATGTATAGAAAGTTTCTCTTCTTATGGGTGGGCTTTCTCAGTCACTAAGCAGCTGACTGTGGTTCAGTTGTAATAAAGAGCCAGATATTCATACATATACGCTAGTTTGGGGCTGAGCACTATCATCAGTGGGGTAGACAGTAGTATAAGTGTTCATTATACAATCCAGTAGCAGTGCTAGACTTAAAATTTAGATTTAGAAAAGAACAGTGCCTTGTACTTAATGGTAACTAAGCTAGTATAAATCCTTACTGTTGGAAAACAATCCTAATGGGTTTATTGTTTAAACCCTCTTTAAGTACCCTTACAAACTTGATGCTCCAAATTACAAAACAACCCCTAATCTGGAAATCCTTATATCAAAAGCATTCTGGATTATAGATCACATACCTGTACATTTTTAAAAAAAAGGTTATCAGATCTTTGTCTGCATGTCTTTAACATACCCACTGTTTTGTCTTATCCCAAAAAATATATCCTTTTGCGTCTTGTGTTGGTAGGATCTGCTGACAGAGTTTTTCATTTTACAACTTACTTAGTGTAAGAAACAGAAGTGTTTAAGGATAATGCCATATGTGGCAAGATGTCTGTGTTGAAATGAGGTTTCCAGCATATTTCTTCAGGCCAGTTGGAAATTTTAGCCCAATGTGCAGAAGCATTACCATTGCCTGTCTAGAATTAAAGGAACAAAATGTATCCCAGCTTAATTGACCTTATAGCAACTGGTTAGCCCTTTGCTTTGAAGAACTAAAAAAAGAACTAAAAGCTACCTTTTGATTGGTTGTTAAGGGTTGCTAAAACTAAGCCAAACCTTGCACCTGATAAAAAATGACCTGATATATGTAGTTTTGTTTCAAGCCACACAAGTGACATTGGTAAAGCAGTTTGTAGCTATAGTAGATTGAAAGACACACAAGCCAATACGCTTTATGTTGCCAACTTCAAAACAACACAAGCCAATTCTGCCCATGCACATACGATTACAATCATATGCAATATAGTACAGGTATTGGATCTTGTATCAGAAATGGCAGATTTTATGCTGTTATTTCACGTAATTTCACAAATTATGCCATTTTTTACATGGGGAAGCCTGGTAATGCGTGGTGAATTTTGTCATTTTTTACAAGCATAATAAATAAGCCCCATAATGGTTGAGATTTACTACGCCTGGGCTGCATACATATTACAATGTAATGCCTGGGAAAGGGACAGTTACAAGGATTATACCCTGACTTTTCTTTAGTAAAGTCCAATGTATGAGGCTCTGATCCATATCTAAATAAAATATAATTTTTATGTGTGTGCTTTTTCATAAGCAATTATTTAAGTATATCTGAAGGATTTAAACTTCAAAAGAATCTTCTCCCTTCTAATTCCTGTGGCCCACAATGCTGTTTATAAGGGTAATATGGCAGTGTAAAAAATGATTATGATAAGATCCATTTGCTTCTAAAGGATATACCTTGTAAAACTTCTCATAAATCACATATAATGCAGAGCCCCTTTTTTCTTGACTTTTCCAGCTTTAAACTTTATTGGAACTTTAAACTGAATGATTTGTTTGTTTAGCTATTTTTGGTAGTTATAACCAACTTTTTTCTATTCAGCATCTCTAAACATGCATGGGCATAAAGGTACTTTATTAAAATCAATAAATATAGTGCACCTGTAAAACTGTTTTACATGACGCTGTGGTATATATAAAGTTGCTTAGATTGCACTGTATATTTGCTAGAATCTCTTTAAAATTGATGGGTGAGTCTGTCCCATTTCATTTTGCTGAACAGCAACAATTGAAGTCGATGGCCTTTTTTGCAGAACATTTTATGGTACATTAGAGTCTATGGGCATTTTTTGTGGCAAAACTATATAAAATAAACACATTTTGGACATACTTTTTGTCCCCTGTGGTTTTTCTTGCATTGTTTTTATGGAAAAATTCTTCAAAAGTTTTTAAAACATTACTATTGACATAGCCAATGGGACAATATCAGCTGGGATGCCCAAACTATTATTACTGGTTGCTCATTGGCTGTTCAAGCTACAAAATCCTCTTTACTTAGCTACCTGCTTGTTCTTTGTCCTAACTGCCCCCTACAAACAAAGACAGCGAGCAAGCACTCCTTAACAGACAAATACATTGGCTTTTGTCTCTCTAAATAAAACTTTCTCCTATTTCCACAAGGTAAACAGAACAATGGCAGCCATTAGAACATTCTGCTGGTAAATGTTGTCCTTCGTTTGCTATCTTAGGATATTTAGTGACACAGATGTAAGTAGCTGTCTGAATCAATGGATCTTTACAATGAACTCATTTTAAGTAGGTCAGAGATTAGTGACCATAACAACAGTAACCATATTGTTGAAATAAAGAGCAGGTTCCTTGTGGTATTTCTAGTACTGTCAATTTGTGCATCATGCAATATAGGTGCCCTGTGCCAATTTAATCACACCAGTAGTCCTGCTGAGTCAAATGTACTGTGTTTCATGCTTGTATGGGAGGGATTAGAACTATTGCATGAATTCCCAAAAACCCATTTTATTTGGAGAGGTAATATTTAGTAACATTTATAATAATTTGATAATATTAAAATAATGTGTTAATATATCTGTCTTGCAGTATCGAGACTAATACTTGTAATATATGAACATATTTTTCACGCAGTCTGATCAAGTTAGAACAAAACTGCATCTTGTAGATTGTAAGCTCTTTTGGGCAGGGCCCTCTTCACCTCTTGTATCGGTTATTGATTGCTTTAAATGTTACTCTGTATGTCCAGTGTATGAAACCCACTTATTGTACAGCGCTGCGGAATATGTTGGCGCTTTATAAATAAATGTTAATAATAATAATAATAATAATAATGTATGTGTCCTCGTCTAACAAGGCTGGCAAACGCCTACATTTAGATTTGGGTATATTGTTTCCTTGTCTGTCTTGGAAATTCATGGGCAGATCTTCTACAATACATATGTCATCCACTTGAATTAATATTAGTCTGCTGGGCATCCTTACTCTTGGCATGTTTTGCCAGTTTAAAAAATACATGAAGACTGAACTTAAAGCAATACTATCATGGGAAAACATGTTTTTTCAAAAATGTATCAGTTAAAAGAGCTTCTCCAGCAGAATCCTGCATTGAAATCCATTCTTTTAAAGTACAAACAGATTTCTTTATTTTATATTTAATTTAATTTTGGAAATTGCACATGGGGCTAGCCATATTCTTCATTTCCCAGGGTGCCACAGCCATGCGACTTGCTCTGATAAACTTCACACTTTGCTGCTGAGCTGCAAGTTGGATTGATATCACCCCCCCCCCCAGCTGCCGCTCAGGAGAACAATGGGAAGGTAGCAAGATAGCAGCTCCCTGACACCTGTATTATTTAGTGATTATAGTGGCATGCCTGAGGTTAATATGTTCTTTATCCATTTTCTGCAGTAATACAGGGATGTCTAGGGTTAATATGGGGGTATAAGTATTATTTAGTAATTTTATTGGCATGTCTATGGTTTATACACTTATTATCCATTTTCTGTAGTAATTATATTGACATGTCAGAGTTATATTGTAATAAAACAAAATGGGCATGATAAAGAAAAATCGCCAAGCTGGGCATGGCAGATCTTTCTATTTTTCAAATGTTGGGATGCATGGAATAAGGTTGGATCTGGTCAGCTGCATTTAAATGCAGACAGAGAAACAGCCATGTGTGGCTCTTGTGTCTCTTGTGCTTGGATTTATGATGGCACACGTTCTTCCTTTTAATATAATATTGAAAATAAATAATTTGAAATAACAGGGTTGCACTGTGCAAACTTGTTTTTATCAGCCTTACCAACAGTATGCAACATTTGCAAATCCAGTAGACATCGGGCAAACTTTGTTCTGTGTTTGACTAAGGTCTATGGACACATGGAAAGCAGTGCTCCTTGCAGTATAATGCGTTATCTCATAACTATATTAGGCTCTCTCCACAGCAACCAGCCACATGGGTCAAGCAGCTTAGTACTATGCCAAATCAGGTCTAGTGAAAGTTCTTTTTCAAGTGACTATTCTGCAGATACAGACGCTATATAACCAGCTTGCTTTGTTCTGTTTTAACCCCTTCATCCTAAGTGTTATATAAAACTGTCTTTGAAGTGCACTCCAGGCCACTTGGCCTCTTTAACAGACAATAATAGCACTGTGGTTGTGGTGCCATTCCTTGTATGAATAACAGCTTTGCTATGTGTTTCGGCACCCCTAGCCAGTGGCTGGGTTAATAACAGCTTTGGTAAGCTTTGACAGTCTGTCTAATACTGATAGTTTAATAACAGGGACATTTTTCATAGAGAGAAACAAGAGAGGAGGAACAAGAGCTGGGATATCTAGTTGATATTGCCATAAGAGGAGTCACTGCTCAGATGCCTTCATGCACTTAGGCCCTTGTGCCTGAGAGCTGTGAACTTTGCCCTGAGATATGACCTGCATTATCTAACAGATTCTTTGCTTTTCTTTATCAGTGAAGGATGTGCACATGTGCATGTCTTCCTTTCCCACTGAATGGAATTCTCTTCCCACAAATCCCAACATGGACTCTTTTTACTGCTGAGGGGATATATATGCTAAATATGGATCTGACATTTTGTAATATATTCTCACAGAAGTAGATGATGCTTTCATTGGATTAACTGCTATTGTTGATTAAAAGTTCCATCAAATATAGTAATTAAATGTAGTTGCACTGAAAGACATAAATACATATAATATAGAGTGATCAAGGCTGATGATCAAAAACGAAAATGCCATGTAGGGAGGTAATAAGCATGGTTTAGAATAAATTATTAAATTCATTTGTACATCTGAACTGTTTTTATGGAAATAAAGCCAACTGTGCATTCATTAATGATACAGATTTGACAGGAACAATAACAAATTAAACATAAAATAATGGTTATGTTCATTTCTCCCTTTCTCCTTATCGTCATTACATGGACTGGTCACTGCTATGGGGGCAGATACCACTGTGTAGAGAAGCCAGAATTCCAGATCAAAGTAGAAAAGGAACTTTTATTTAGCAGTATCACCAAAATATGTTAGGCTGTTCTGCTAAATAAAGCACCTTTTCTACTTTGATCTACAGTGCTGTCTTCTTTACAGAGCGGTATCTGCCTTCCCTAGGTACAGGCCAAGGGCTGAACACCCAGACCCCACAACAATAAACCTTGGATCTAGCCATGACAAATTATTATAGGAACAAGGAGTAGTGCGCAATGGCTTTAATGGCTAATTTATACAAAGTTTTGCTACCAAGTTTTTACAGTGAGATAGCTGTGACGCAAATAACCAAACTTTCTTTTATGTTAAAATATTGGAAATATTATTAATCATCCATAAATCTCAGTAAAATAATGTCCTTTGGTGGCCAAATTGTTCTGTGAATTGTAGATAACTTTTAGATGCAGCAACTCTCAAACATAGGCGTGCCTTTGTTTTACTCTGCATATAAAAGTTGTATTACACCTGTTAGTGTTTTCTAAATTCAAAATTGATAAGTAAAATACAACTTTAAATGTACCTGCTAACTGTCCATAAATAAGCCATGCTTACAAAGAAGCAGTCTTTGTTTCAGGAGACTGGGGTTATGTGTGGTATAAATGGGTGTCACAAGGCAGATCAGGGGAGTGCCCTAAACTGGCCGAATTTTACACTCTGCAGTAAACTTGGGCAACCCATAACAAGAACAAAGCACTAACTAGAGACGCACAGAACAAATCACTAATGGCTTGGTAACGGGGCCCTTTAGACTGTTAGTTTCGCTGATTTAAAGTGGGGAAAATTAAAGTAATCATTTTCTGAGATTTACATCAGTAACCCTTATGCTCCATTTGCACTTAACCCTGACACACTGGTGAAGACTAACTAGAGAGGGTAAACTGTAATTTTTTTTCATATGGGCTCCAGATGATCTCCTTGTTTCTGACAGTTCTGACAAATCAGATTATTGAATCTGTAATTATACTTCAGGAGACGGAAACTATGTAGGTTTTTTTTCTCCCTTTGCATTTTATTTAGTCATTTCATTATTAGAGGTAAATACTGCTTGTACTTAGAAGCATAACAGCTGGTCTTATGTGAGAAGGCAATCCACAGATTAACTTGCCAAATGTATTACCAGTTCATTTCTCTAGAATGAGAACCTAAGGGTATTTTAATAGAGATTTGACCTTGATCAGGCACAGAGAAAAAATGCCCTTATTTCTGAAGTGTAACTTGCAACTTAACCATGCAATGACTGGAGGGCATAAACAACACACTAAAATTTAAAACACAAAATCTGCAAAACATAAATTGCCTTAATCTATCTATCTATTGGATATTTAAGATGCTTTGTAAATGACATTGGCTGGCACTGTTTTATAATTACTGTTGTGTATTCTATAGGTTATAGAAGCTTTGCTGCAAATGGAACATCAGAAAAAATAGTGACAAAATGGTCTCTGATTCTGTCCCTGACCATTTCTGTTATATGCAGAAAAATGGTGATAGTGTCTGACGTGGTTCACAATACTATTAGTTTGTGCCAGCATGGTTTTATGCGTAACAGATCTTGCCAGACTAATTTAATTGCCTTATATAAGGAGGTGAGTAGGAACCTCGATGCTGGAATGGCAGTTGATGTCATCTACTTGGACTTTGCTAAAGTGTTTGATACAGTACCTCACAGAAGGTTAATGATCAAATTAAGGAATATTGGCCTAGAACATAATATTTGTAATTGGATAGAGAACTGGCTGAAGGATAGAGTACAAAGAGTGGTGGTAAATGGAACATTTTCTAATTGGACCAGTGTGGTTAGTGGAGTACCGCAGGGGTCAGTCCTTGGGCCTTTGCTTTTTAACTTGTTTATTAATGACCTGGAGGTGGGCATAGAGAGTACTGTTAGTATTTTTGCTGCAAAACTATAAGTTCCATGCAGGATGCTGCCGCTTTGCAGAGCGATTTGACAAAATTAGAAAAATGGGCAGCAAACTGGAAAATGAGGTTCAATGTTGATAAGTGCAAAGTTATGCATTTTGGTTGGAATAATATAAACGCGAACTATCTACTGAATGGTAGTGTGTTGGGGGTATCCTTAAAGGAGAGGGATCTAGGGGTTTTTGTTGATAACAAGTTGTCTAATTCCAGGCAGTGTCATTCTGTGGCTACTAAAGCAAATAAAGTGCTGTCTCAAGACATTGACTCAAGGGATGAGAACATAATTTTGCCCCTTTATAGGTCCCTGGTAAGGCCTCACCTTGAGTATGCAGTGCAGTTTTGGGCTCCAGTCCTTAAGAAGGATATTAATGAGCTGGAGAGAGTGCAGAGACGTGCAACTAAACTGGTTAAGGGGATGGAAGATTTAAACTATGAGGTGAGACTGTCGAGGTTGAGGTTGTTTTCTCTGGAAAAGAGGCGCTTGCGAGGGGACATGATTACTCTGTACAAGTACATTAGAGGGGATTATAGGCAGATGGGGGATGTTCTTTTTTCCCATAAAAACAATCAACGCACCAGAGGTCACCCCTTTAGATTAGAGGAACGGAGCTTCCATTTGAAGCAGCGTAGGTGGTTTTTCACGGTGAGGGCAGTGGGGTTGTGGAATGTCCTTCCTAGTGATGTGGTAATGGCAGATTCTGTTAATGCCTTTAAGAGGGGCCTAGATGAGTTCTTGAACAATCAGAATATCCAAGGCTATTGTGATACTAATATCTACAGTTAGTACTAGTGGTTGTATTTATAGTTTATGTATGTGAGTGTATAGATTGGTAGGTGTGGGTTAGGTGTGCTGGGTTTACTTGGATGGGTTGAACTTGATGGACACTGGTCTTTTTTCAACCCTATGTAACTATGTAACTATGTAAAGGAGAAGGAAAGGCTAAGTCACTTGGGGGTGCCAAAAGATTAGGCACCCCCAAGTGACTTAGATCGCTTACCTTTTACCCCGGGCTGGTGCCCCTGTTAGGAGAGAACAGCACTTGTGCTTGCGCGCGCATGCGCAGTAGAGTGAAAAGCCGAACTTAAACAACAAAGTCGGCTTTTTACTCTACTGCGCATGCGCCGGCCGACAGATTTCACCGGGAGAAGAAAGAGGAAGGAGGAATCGCTTCCTACAAGTACCCCGGGCTGGTGCTTTTTTCTCCTAACAGGGGCACCAGCCCGGGGTACAAGGTAAGCGATCTAAGTCACTTGGGGGTAACTAACATTTTGGCACCCCCAAGTGACTTAGCCTTTCCTTCTCCTTTAAATAAAGGGAGAAAGCAGTGGCAAAACTACCCATACAGAGGAGGTCTGCATTATTCCGCCCCTCTCCTATCTTTTTATTTTTTTTAAATACCGGCACGGCGTGTTGCGGCCCGGGAGGTGCAGGCCTGGAGGGGAGGACTGGTTGCACCTGGCCCCATTAGACTATTTGTTTGTAAGGGAACTGGTACAACCAAGTTTCGTCACTGTGAGAAGGTTTTTTGCAGTGTTAAATGTCAAAGAAATGTCAGCCTTTCTGGATTTTTGTCTGTCTCCTAAATTTATAAGGGGTTTGGACTGTGTGGAGGAGTAACTGGGTGTATCAAGGGAAGCAAGTAATTAATAGGATATAGGACAGCTTCTGAAAATGGGTGAAAGATGACACAAGGTCCATTCTGAGCTACATTAACAATCATTTGGGTTAGGGACCATAAGGATGTTATTATAAATTGTTTGCTACAATATTTGCCCCAGTGCAGTGAAATAGCTTTGCCTTTTCCAAGGCAGATAGAATAATAGACGCTATTGTTTTAGTTTACTGCACTGGGTAAATCTTCACATCACATTACCTTTTTTTATGGGACCAAGTCCTGTATAGGATTTTTTCTTCTTTTAGACTTTATAGTGTCGCTGTGCCCCCAAATGTACCAGTGCATGCTAGTTGTTTAATACATACAATTATGAAAGTAATTGTTATATTCATACAAACAAAATATTTAGAAGCTAAAAGGATTAAAGTGAACATACTGCATGTGTGTATTTCCAATATAAATGTTTGAATTGCTTGTAGATAAGTAAAGACTGACAGTGAATTCACACATTTTTAAATACATTGCACTCAGTCTGTATTTGTAGAATTTCTTTTTGTTTCACAAGTACTAAAATCTGGACTTAATCTTTTCCTGACTACTTAGCCATCATGGCACCACTCGGCCAAAGTGTGCTTTTGTTGCACATATTATACCTTAAATTGCTTGCAGTCTCAGGACAGCGCTGCTAAGATTAGTGGAGTATTTGTATATGAAGATGTTTCTCTAAATCAATACTTGTATTAAGCCACTAATTACAAACTTAATAAAGGAAGCAAACAGTGGCTCCTTGCTTCAGTAACATGTCTTTCTATCTACCCAATTCACTGAACACAAGCAAAAATACATCCAGCTCCTGCACTGCACAAATACTCCAATGAAGATGTTGGTTAAAGGTTAGTTCACCTTAAAAATAATATCTAGTATAAAGTAGACAGTGATGTTGGGAGACAAAATGCAAATGATTATAGAGCAGTAAAATTAAATGCACTATATGCATATGTAGATAGATGATAGATAGATAGATTATAGATCGATAGATAGATAGATAGATGATAGATCTTTCTGTCACTTCCTGGTTCTACCAATCAGAGAAGAAACTGATAACAGTAATTACTAATTACTGATAATTAGCTGCTTGGAGGCTTCAGCTTAGAGAAGGGAGGGGGTGTGTTTCTTTAAAAGGACATAAGGAACTTTAACAAATTGCCCTGTTGCTTTCTAATGGCAAGCAATTAAGAAAATATTATTTTCTTAAATTCCTAAAAAAGGAATAGGTAGTATGCATTTTTTAAATCAAGTCTTATTTGAGCCATCTGATAGAGATTGTACAATCTCCACATCTTTGTAGGTTTCCTTCCACACTCCAACATACAGACAGGGTAATTGGCTCCTGATAAAATTGATCATAGTGTGTGTGAATGCAATAGCAACCTTAAATTGTAAGTTCCACTGAGGCAGAATTAGATATAGATTGTATTATTAGACGCCTAAAGTGAAAAAATTGTTCAGGAAGGTCTGAGATTCTTTTTTAAATAATTTTTATTGGCAGGTGAGGGTGTTACAACCTATCACACTTTGTATGAACAGGCCCGGATTTGAATATTGGGTGCCCATGGGCCCCCGTCTCTGCACATTGCCCTGCCCCAGGACAAATAATATGTATTTCTGTATTATTTTCCTTTAATCTTGTTACTGTCAGCAACATAGAATTTGGATTTTATTACTTTTTTGGGATATATATAAATAAATGAGAATACATGTTTAAATAAAGATATACATACATGTTGCCTTGCAGTGTACAGTCCTGGAGTTGTTCCTAGGGACTTGCGGAAAGTATTAAAGAGTCATTATACTGAGCAGCTATAGATAAGAAAAAGTAAAACATATAAAGTTAGTATGAATTTTTTGCTGAATAAAGTTATGTTATTGGAACATGGAAAAAGTGGATAGTTAAAGAAATTTTTGGTTTCTAAATTAAAGTGGGCCTTACTTCAATTTTGATTTATCACTAGCGATCACGGTCTCTGTCATTGTATTTTTGGATAGCATTTCATTTCACTTTTTAGTGCAAGCAGTGTGTTATATATATATATGCTCATGATCAGACTTCAGTGGCAGAGACCTTGAAACAAGCAGCTCCCTCTTCACTTGTGACTTGTTGGTTTAAGATAAATGTAATTTGGACTATCAGTCAGGATCAATATTCCTGTGAGTCAAATTGAGGGAACGTCTGCTCCAGAAAGCTCCAGTCAGCAAACAAGCAGCGATAAAGAAAACACTGCTATATCTGACACGTCATCACTTCCCAGTGTTTGCTTATGCCCATAGTGCCTGTCACTACAATAAGAGACTACAGCTACTGGACCTGTATTTGCTGCCTCCCTAAGAGCTGCTTTTAGTCACAGCTTTGTAAACGATACCCAGAGTTAAGTACAGTGGAGTCTGGATTTTTATGGAATGTTCCTTAAAAGATTTGACCACTTAAAAGAACACTTTTAGAAGGCCAACCTAATTTAACACACACAGCAGTGTAACTGCGCTGAAGCCTCTTTCAGTCTGATATTGTCAACAATGGCATGTCCATTCAATGACAGGCTAATTTGAAGAAGCGCAGTTTAGCCACAAGGTCGGTACTTAAGCTGCCGTTAGAGAAAAGATGTGGTGCATTACTGGGACTCTAACAGAAGTGGAATTGGTGCAACTTTTTTAGTCACATTCAACTTTGTATATACTTAATCACTTCATTCCAGCTTTAATACAGAGTTCTCTATTCTTCATTTCTTCTCATCTTATTTGCTTCTGATCTACAGTAGGCATTACATCATTGAACACCTTATCAATTACTCTATATGTAAAATATTTCACATAAATAAAAATAAAATCAGGACCAGATTAAGGGCCCAGAGACGAACAATATAAAGGGCATAAATTATTAGACTGGTTTATTAACTTTTATGTAGTTCAGATTAAGCCCTGGAAAAATGATTTTCTGTTATTGGTACTGTTTGGTGTAAATTTTAAGGCAATAATATTAAGTTATTGAACATATACTGTATTGTATGCATGTATTCTTGGGAGATATAGTCATTTCAATTGGATTGTAAACATTCAAAATTCTTGAAAGTAAGTAAAACCACAAGCGCACAAGATCTGCTTTATTACCTTGAGACTGTACTGATGGCTTGGGGGGTATTAATGGATAAACTGGAAGCTGGTTCACTGGATCTGGTGGCAGAGAGCATGGGAAAGCTTTGACCACAAAATCAATCAGTGCTATTGAGTCCAGGCACCGCAAGCAGCGTTTTCATAGGATTGCTTTGGAACCCTGTCTGCTCAAATGCTCCAGAAGATTCTCTAATAGCATGTGAAAAAATCCTCAGAAAAAAATTGTGTTAAAAAAGTCTGAAGGCATGAATCTGTTTGTTTTAATGTAGCTAAAGCTGGCCATACATGAGCAGATTTAAGCTGCCAAAATGTCCCTTATTCGGCATGAGTCGGCAGGTTCTCTGCCCATGTATGGGCTCTTCTTGCTAGATATTTGGTTAAAAATTGAAATTTGGGTTTAAAAATCTCATAGGGAGGAGGCTGCATTGGCATGTTGATGCTGTGCTGTCCTAGCGGCCAGTATTGGCCTTCCTTATGATGTGATCATTGGCCCAATAGTAAAACAATCGGATCAGCCCAAAATTGACCAGCAACCTAGACAATTCAAATGACATATACTGTATGCCAATGATCCCCAACCAGTAGCTCCTGAGCAACATGTTGCTTACCAACCCCTTGGATGTTGCTCTCAGTGCCCCCAAACCAGATTTTTGAATTCCTGACTTGGTGGCAAGTTGTGGTTTAATAAAAACAAGATTTACTGCCAAATAAAGCCTCCTGTAAGCTGATAGTGTTCATAGAGGCTACCTAATAGCCAATCTTAGCCTTTATTTGGCTCCTCCGTTAACTTTTATGATGCTTGTGTTGCTCTCCAAGTCTTTTTACATTTGATTGTGGCTCACGAGTAAGAAAGGTTGGGGATCCCTGCAGTTTATGCATTAAAATGTTTCCCTTTATTTCCTTCCCTTTGTACTGCCAATATCAATTGACTGAATTATTATTAAGAATTGTATTTTTGTGTGAAGACTAAAGGCCTATGAAATGTATTCCTTTGTTAAAAGGAGAAGTGACCTATGTTATAACAGCAATACGCAACATATGAACAGTGTCAAAAACCTATACCTGACCTTAAAAGCCATTTTTAACTTTTTATTTTCATTAGTGAGCAATGTTATTATATTTTTCCTCTTGAATGGACCTGTTCCAAGAAAGTATAATGTACAAAGAATTATTCCAAAAATATACGCTGTTTTGGGGGGAAAACAAAGACTTCAGATCACGACCTTTACACATGCTTTGTATGTTTACCTAATAAAATGTATGGTTTTAATTACTAGAAAGACTAGGAGAAGTGAAACTTCCCCAACATATTATGTTAATGAAGTCTGTCTGCTTTTCTCTGGCACTGTACACATCTCATCGACTCATGAACACTTGAAGAAGGGTTGTAATGGGATAATGCATTAATAAAACTTTTTCAAAACTAATTGCTGTGAGTTGAGGCAGAACACATTTGATGATTTGGCATGATTTTTTTTTCTTTCTCCTCCATTTTGGAAAATGTGTTTGGGGAGCAGGGCTCGTACTGATGACATCATGGAACCGCAGTACAATGAAAGTGATACGAATCATGCCTTTGTTTTGCACGTTGACAATTTACATTAATTAAGCCGTAGGGGATGTTGGAATCTGAAACATGCTCCCTGCTGAGTTTAAATTGGCTGCTTCCTTTAACATTTTTTAAAAAGAACTTGATGGTTCCAAAGAGGCAAAAGGTGTTTGTTGATGTTCTTATTCAGTGACAATCCAGGAAACATTCCAAATATCACTTGCTGGAGAACAAGCAAGAACATCTGTAGGAAATAAGGTCAGAGTTAAATGAGTTTTTTTGCCATCTACCCTGTGCTGGAAATGTTCTTTTTAAAGCAACTGTGCCATTACCGAAAAAAAAAAAAAATCAGGTTAACATTAAAACAACATGACTTTCATTTATGCAAACAGGAAATAATGACATCTAAATTTTGCTGCTCCTTAGTACATTTAGTCCAACAAACTCTTGGATACACAGTATCCAAATGAACAGGCCACTGCCTAGTAAGCACCTGTTATGTATCCATGGCTTAATATGCTGCTGGGTGGTCTTTGCATAGATATATAAATCAGCCCGACTTTTGGTTTGTCCTCCCTCAATAAAGTGTTTTTTTGTGAGTGTTGTTTCTCTCTCTGTATCTTGTAGGTTATCTTGTGATTTCTCATGTACAGTACATCTTTAATGACTTCTGGAGTTTATATAGTTTATAGGATTTATTATCCATTTAGAAGGGGGGGGGCGTGATTTATTATTACTCAAGGAAGGGGCTGGGGTATATCATTGGAAAGTAACATGGCCATGTTCTTTATCTTTATTCTTTTTTAAGCATCTATTGCTTTCTTTTTTCAATGCTCAGGTTTTTTTTTTCACAATTTTGTTTATAAATAAAACACATCCCAGGTTTTAGGATCTCTTTTAGAATGATATCAGTAATCCTTAAAAGTTCAGAAAACAATGAATAGCTCCATGGCAGATCAAGTCACATATGTACCTATACCCAACTATAGAGCTACATCAATTATTTACTGTTTTGTTTGTGCAAATGCTGTGAGAATATCAAAGAACGAGATACATTATTCTATGTGTCCTCCTTCTGCATGAAATGAAGTATTAAAAAGTACTATTTTTATGCTCCATAACCTTAATGCTTTTATATGACCGTAGTAATTTTTGCTTCTGTAGTCTGTACTGACTATGCTATATAAATACACATATAGCCAACTGTTGTTCCACATGACCTATAGCATAGCTAGAGTGACCACTGGATTGCAGTTGGTCTGTCAGAACAGAAAATCAGGTTGGCTGAGGCTACTCATTGGCATATGTGGGAGGCAAACAGCCAGCAGAAAATTCACAGGGGCTGCACATCCACTTACATCCATGCAATGAAATGGCTTGGCCCATAATTCTCCATATTTTAAAGGGCACCTGGTGTGATAGTCTAACTATAACTGTCATGCAAACGTGGTTTATCAAATAACCTCCCTGCTAATTGCAAGTATTTGGCTAGCCTCACATTAACCTGTGCTAAAAACTGGAAAGAAATGGCATATTTTTTTTATTTTAACATATCTTAGATATCTTGATGAAGCCCTTAGCAAAAAAGTAACATTTTTTCAATGTAGTATTTATGTGTCTTTCTGCACAGGAAAGAACATTTCAAACAGGTTGATCAACAGTGCGTAACACAGTCTGTTTTCTATCAGGGATTCCTTACCGGCATATTTTACAGATTTATATAATGAAACAATCTAATCACTACAGAATTTGCCTCCTTTATTACACGACATTATTTACGACTTCATTCATTTGTCTGCCATCTTTGCTCTGAGCAAACTTTGCCTGGGTTTTTGTTTTTTATTGTTGTTGTAGTAATAGTATTTTTTTCTATATTTTTTATTAAAACTAAGAATATTTATCAATTGACCTTAGTTAATTTGCAAGTGTTCACCCCCTGCCCCCAAGTGTTCTATTTTATATAACCATTGTAATCTATTGCTAAAAAGGTTTGAATGTTCTGGCATAATTGTGTTAAACTTTTCCATTCCCGCTGCAACACATGGAAGGACTTAAGTCCAGATAGTTTGTTCAGGGTGGATATTTTGTAGCACCATCACTTTATAATCTTCTACAAGGCTGAATGATGCAGACTACATAGAGACCAACAAGAGACAGTACCGGTTCAGTCCTGACAAATGGAACTTCAGTTCCAGAAGCATGTGACCTACATTTGCCTAGCTACATGATCACAAGGGCTCTGATAAATATAATGCTTTTCAACCATATAAAAGTATTTACAGCTGTTTTTGCAATTTTACAAAACACATGCATGTTAAAATTACCGTAAATCTAACTCTGTAAATCTAATCTGTTTGAGCAAAGGCATTCACTTGTTTTGTGACTCTGCCAAAATAAAATTAAGGGGAAAAAAGATTGCTTCAGAAAAATGCGCAACAGAAATGCATATGTCAAATGTACAGCTAAGTGGAAATTTTTGGCACTTTGAAAATGAATGATAATACTAGATAATTTTCAGGATGCAGAAGAGGCCAAAACTGTTCACATTTGTCCAGATGTTAAAGGGCACTGATGGTAACATGCATACCTAAACGTTCCCATATAATTATAGGGGTTAAACAATATAATGTAGTACATAGTGGTTTAGGAGGCAATGGCAGGGTTACCACAGCTTAAGGTTATATCTTTTTTTATTTTTTTGACCTCATAAATCCATAGACTCTGTTGTTTATTATATCATTTGCATTTTGACCAATCATCCATCTCAGGATAAATCCCTTGAAACCGTAAGTAATAATCCCATCATACCTGGTGATTGATGGTTAGACAGATATTACTCCATGGGTACTACATGGGCATTACCAAGCACTAGCCACCCTTTAGGTGGTCTTTCTGCATCTAACATGTCCTTGGGTCTTACTTTTTTAGTAGCAGTAAGTGATAGGCTAGTATTTCCAGCCATTATTTATTTTGTGCAAGTACAACTTTAGGCTCAGTGATCCAACATGGCAGGTCCTTCCAAAAGAAAAAGGTTATAAAATTACTTCATGTATGTTTTGGCAAATAAATATTTAGGCCAAATGATTATAAATCCTAGTTATTACAATTTATAAAGTACCAACATATTCCCATGGCATTACGGAAATTCTTCATCTTTTACATCAGTACATGATTACAGTCTAAATTGCCCTGACACAAGCACAAAAAAGCAGAAAGCCTGGCAGTATATTTTAGCTGGTAGCTGAATTTTGGCAGCCCAATCAAAATTCATATGGGGACTGACCCTTGAATAAGACACAATAGCTCATTAAAAGACAAAATATATAAAACTTGCATAAAACTAATTAAAAATATAAAACCAAGATCATTTTCTACTGTCCAAGTGGTGTGTGGTTATATGATTTTTTACAATTTAATTGAATTTTACCAAACACATTCTTACAAAACAGTATGGGTAGCAGCAAGCCAACAATGCTGTAATATTGCCCTGTTAAATCGTTACATATTCATAAATTCCGCCCTAAATCACAAGGTCCCCATCAGGGCAAAAATAGATACTAATGAATGTCCTGTGATGTGGGTTCTCTGGGGTCTCTACTCATCAGCCCAAATTGGCATAATTTAATATTATTCTGCGGCTTTAGAAACATTCTTCTCCTTTTCATGGAAAAGCATCTTCTAATTTGCTGTTCACATGCGTCGTATTTTAACCAGAATTTAGCTTGCGGTTAAAACAGTATTTATCCAGTTATATTTGAAACTCTTTGTAAATTGAAAAAAAGACTGACCAGCTATTAAAGGGACATCGATTTACTAAACATTAGTGTTAAAGAGGTTATCACAGCCTTTGTTGGAGCAGAATCAGTTGGTACAAACTGCATTATTTTGGGTTGCATCTACAAACATCATTTATCTGTAAAATGCACCTCTGTTTGAAACGTTTGTTTGTGTAATATAGAAAATGTCCAGTATACCAGCGTTTGGGAAATATTTCAGAGGACTGAGCAATATCAGATGTTTTGCTGGTTCTTCTTTGCTAAGTTCCCATTTACTACATTAAAAGCCCCAAAAGCTCTTTAGATGATGATGAATTAGAAAAAATGCAATTAAGAAATGCTAGAATAACAAATAAAGAGGTCATGAATGGAATTGTTGGCAGTGAATTCTAAGGACTTGCTGCAGTTCACTTGCTAGAAGAACAATGCTACAGATCTGAAATCAGGCACTAAAAGAGCGATTTTAGTCCACAGCACTGATTGAGAGAAAGCCCCACTGAGAAGCTGTATTTAAATTTAGGCTCTGGAATGATTCATGGTGTATGAAGATTAAAGGCCTGCTTTCCTTTCTGATTGAATTAAATATATTTAGTGTGCCATGACACTGGGAAGAAAAATTGGATATGTTCAATAGGAAGAGTGAGCGGAAAAGGTTCCTATAATGTAGTTAGTGTGCTTACCTCTCCCATGAGACACTGACAGAATTGATTTCTACACACACTTAAGCTGTGACAGCTAAACACACACCCCATCTATATATGTGTATAGAGCCAGACATAGGAAGGACTGGCCCATTTTGGAGCTATTTTATAACCTGAATTTAATAAGTAAATGCAAATAGGGCGGAAATTAAAGATGTCAAAATATTCCCTTTCTTATACCACTTTTAAAGCCTTCCTGACTACCCTGTCATTTAAACAATATCCTGGATCATTTTCATAAAGTGGCAAGTAGATTCTCCATTGATAATCCTAATGATAAAGTGTTTAGTCTAATATTGGCCTACTTATTATAGGCTATGCACACCATTATAGGGCATGTTTATGTGCTGATTGTAGGGTTACTGTTAATATTTCTCTTAATATTTTTTTTTCTGTGGCACTGACAATTTCTGAGAGTGATTAGTTATTTATCAGTTTTATCAGTCAGTCCCTAATATAATTTACAGTTATGGAAAAAAAATCAAGTTTGCACCAAGTGTATTAACTTAGCAACCATTCAACTGGTCACATGTTTAAAATAAAACTTTTGCTTCTTGGATGCAGTCTACTTCATCATGGTCAGTTTTGGCTGGCGGAAAACTGTATATATCAACACATGAACAAGAGTTTGGCTGGCATAAATATGATATTTGGTGTGTTTACGGTTGGAGACAAGGGTGCCTGAAAAGGGCTGTGATTTGTTATTTGGCAGCCCAGTGTGGACTGGCAACCTACAGGAGGCTCTGTTTGGCAGTACACATGGTTTTATGTCTGCAAAATGTACCTCCAAGCCAGGAATTTAAATATGGGCACCTGCTTTGAGGCCACTGGGAGCTACATCGAAGGGGTTGGTGAGCAACATGTTGCTCGCGAGCCACTGGTTGGGGAACATTGTTCTATATAAAAAGCTGTTGCTGATTTGAAAGAGTGGAATATGTAATGCAGACTGAGGGGAAATTCATATTGCAGTCACTCAGTTTACTATGGCAAATCACCATGCAGCTCCCTGTACTGCTGTACCACCACTGTTATTAAACTGGGACATTTAATTTATTTGTTAGGTCCCAAAAGGTGGGCTATTCCAATAAATCCAGGACTTATGGGGGCCTTAAAACAACAGTAAGGAGCATTGTATTCTAAGTAATTCCTTTTATTTGTGGTTTATCTCTCTGAGAAGCTTGTAAGTGCATATAAAACTGGCATTTAAAACAGTGTTCAAATGTTACAAGGGAAAATGATTTTTCTTTACTGGAATTCCAGTTCAGTGACATCAATAAAGTTATATTTTTCTCTTAATATTCTTTCCATGAAATTCTTTTGCTGCTCTGTACAATGTCTTTTAAGTTTAGATATATTTTTCTTTGGGCATGAAGAATAAAAAGGGAAAAAAATAGCATTAAGATGCCAAAAAAAAGTGCAGGAAAGCCGGTCTTTCATTTCCTGTCTCTTTTTAAACTATTTCTTGGAAGATTTGTCTGTTTTCACACCTATTGTATTTGTGTTTAAGATCCATCCAGTAAATAATGTGCTAAGATGGCAAATGTAATATTGTTCCTTCCAGCAGTAAATACATTCGTATTCCAGGTTTGCTGTTCATCCTCCCATTGAAAGTTAATCCTTACTACAGACTTCTAGTGATGCACTGAAGAATGCTCAAATTTTTTAATGATGTAGTTTGTTGTAGAGTCACAACTTTGTGATAGTAAAGGTTACAGACTCCCCACAGGATTAAGATTCCTCACGTCTGCCCTTTGTTTTGTAAAGCTAAGCAGATTTGGGTGGCTGTACCCTAAACAATGCACCAGAGAGCTAGGCTAACTCACTTTGTTTAACTCCCTTCATAACACTGGGGAAACAAACCATTGAATGGGGCTGTTGGAAAAGCTGGATAATTGTTGGGAAAGTCTTTGGGTTGACACCAGTCAAAATGTTTTTTTTCTTCATTAGTTCAAATCAACCCGCTGTTGACCCCAGCAATTGGAATACAAGAGACGCTGATAACAAAAGCAAACAGTGGAAATCTTTATATCTGCAAATCTCCTACAGTTCATTAGGGTGACAAGTTGGGTTTTTTTTTGTTTTAGTTTGAAATTTTAGGCCATATAATAGTTATACACACAAAAACACTGCAACCATGACTCAAATGTGAATATGAAGTTAGGACTTGTGAAATACCTACAAGCGACAATGCAGAATACTTTGTGATTTTTCAGATGTGTCCAACTATCTGACAGGATTCATCTCACCTTCATCTGCTGCTGTCCTGGATTAATATGTATTCTATCTAGAAAGCATTAGCGCTGCTGCCTTGAGAGCAGCAATCTGGAGTTCACTTCCGAACTGGGCACTATCTGCAGTGATCTCATTTAAGATATAATGTATCCTCATTCAAGACAATATTTATTGTGAAAAATCCATTATTTGGAACTCCTCAGGCCCCATTCTGGATAGCAGGTCCCATACCTGATTATTCTTATATGTGCAAGGGTTTTCTTCAGTTCCTCTGGTTTCCTGATGAACCTAACCTTAGACCAAGTGTGTTTTGTGACTGTCATAGGGGACTGAGACTGTGATCTCCACTGCAAAGTGCTGCATGACAGGTGACGGCTATTTTAATAAAGCATTTTATACAGGACTGTCCATCTAAAATGTTTATTTTGTTTTTACTAATTATGCAGTAAGTATGCCATGAAGAAGGGTTGACAACATCAGTTTTTACTCTGCTGGACAGTAGTCTCTGGTACATAGAAATTCTATTTCATTTTGCCAAGCACTGGGCAATTCACAAAGAGAAAAACATATCACCTTTTTATCTTATAAATACGCCTTTGAAGTTTATGGGGAATCTGGAATGTAATAAGCAGAAACATATTTGTTATATAACTGAATGTAACTGAATATAGCAAATAATCAGATATTGCTTTCTGCATCACTGTCTGTCATTACAAACTTTTAGACACAGTGGGCCTTATTTACAAACAACCAGCGCCAGATTTGTTATTGGGGCACTCCAAGGCCACCCCATTCATGCCCCGGCCCCTAAATTTGTGCCACCCTAGGCCCAGGCCTTAATGACATCTTATATATATATATTTAGTTGTTGTCATCCATAATCTGAATGATTCCTCCTGACATTCTGCTGTTAAAGGAGAAGGAAAGGCTAATAAAGAGTTAATCTCAAGCTGCAGGCATACCTTCAGTTGTCTCAATAGTGCCCTTAAGTCTCCCCATATTTCACCTGTTCAGAAGATCTGAAGCCAAACAGGAATAAAAAACGCCGAGCTGGATAAAGAGGATTCCCATAATGCATCTCTCCTGCACTGACAATGCGACCAGGACACTGTAGGTGGTGCATGCGCATTGCTCGATTTTAGTGAGAGAAGCCGGCGTGCTCCCCTCCCCTGGCCTCTGTGACACACAGACACAGAGAAGTACAGAAGCAGACAAGGAGCAGGCAAGTGGGGAGTGAGCCGCGGGGTGCGAGCGGGGGTGTTGTGGGGGGTTGATCGGCACGTGGGGGGGGTGCAAGCGGGGGTGTTTGATCGCCACGGGGGGGGGGGGGTTTGCGAGCGGGGGAATCCAAGATGGCGGCTGGAACAGGCTGCAAATACACCTAAGTTACAAGTCAATTTTTGGGAGATGTGACCATTATTTTAAAAAATAAATTTGGCGATTTGCTTTGGGCAAGGGAGCTCTACACTATATTAAGGGCTACAGTAGTAGCCTTTCCTTGCTCTTTAAAGACACCAAAGTGTGGCCTCGCTGTGCCCATATAACAGGCACCGAATCAATGTGTAAATAGTTTCAATATTCGGAAAAGAAATGTTCTGCATTTTGTATGCTATAACAAGCGACTGCTTCTAACTATGTATATAAAGGACAAATATTACACATAAGGCCTTCAGATATGTAGCACATTTACCGTTTAAAGTTGCAGACTGGTGTTCCTTATATGTGTCATTAACAGGGGACATGTAGTGGAGACTGCTTAGGACTGACAGCTGACACTATAATTTCTTATAAATTAATAATTTCAAGCAATTAAAATGTTCAAATTGTTATTTCAAAATTGTTGCACAAAAAAAAAATTATTTTTACATTTAATGACATTTTGTGACCACCTTCCCCACTGTGACTTGGTTCCCAGGGCAAAAGGCCTTTTTTCACTATCCTTAACACTTTCCTGTATGTGTTAATTCTTAGTGGGAAAGCGCCACCATAACATTTATATACGTTGTTCTTCTCATCCTTCTTCTAGATTGAGAAAATTGTAGCACAATGAGAATTGGAATCATTAGGTAATTTCAGGGTTTTCTTTCTTTTAATTGCTATGCTTTGCCTTTTGTGGCATTTATTATACTATTATGTCCTTCTTTTTGTAGCAATAAGTAAATTACCTCCGCAAACTAAATGAAGGTAATGTTGAAAATACATATGCCTCGTGATAAAAGGTATGGAAGTGTGTCATTGGATAGGGTATGGAGGAAATTAGAAGAAAGCTTTAAACAATTATGGAAAGGGAAACTGGATATCCATACCAGACATCACTCGAAAAACTCAAAGGATATTCCCTGTCCAGTTTAGACTTAAATTACCTGCTTTCTACAAGTCCTTTTTTTCCACTGTGGAATTATGTCTTCTGTCTCTGGTGACTATTCAGCTTTGCAGAAAGCCTACTTCCAGAGCTGCTTATGCCTTGGAAAAAAAGACAGAATAAAAAAAGTCTCTGTTGAAAAAAAAGGGAAAAAACCCAAGGGAGGGGACCCAGAACAATAATATCACAGGAAAATAAGCTCTGGTTCTGCTAGAGCACAGCGACAGCAAGATGGATTTTTCAATTCATGTGTTAAACACATGTAGATAATCCTTCTCTGTATAATTACTGTGAATCAGTGTTCTCCAGTGGTTTTGAAGAAAGAGCGCTAATGGCACAAAGTGGTTATTCTCTGCATCTGACTAATGCGCTCCATGTTGCTAACATGGTGGCAAACATGGGGTGAGCTGGCATGGAATTGCATTTCATCATTCTGAATGTGCTTCAGAAAGACATTGGTTCACTATCCTTTGTGACCAATGTTCTGTTCTTTATCTCAAGTGGACTAAATGCTCTCTGAGTAATCTGCTAAATAGGTTTTGCTGCTCATATACATTGTTATGATAATGCCTTGAAATTTTCTGGCCTTCAGCTCTAAGCTTGTAGATAAAAAGAACTGTAAAACACACCTACGGTCTATATTAAAATTCACTAAGTGAAAGGCCGGAAATATTCTTCCTTTATGTAGAAAAATAAATGTTTATCTTTGTCCAGGGATTTCACCTTGCTTTGTGTTAAAACAGCCATGCTATAATAATGCATACAGCAATGATATCAATAACTGGTGAACATGAGTGAAATAAGCACTCATTCTGTGTTTCTTCTCCATTTATTTTATCTGTAGACATTCACCATAGAAATGTAAAGCAAAGGCTACAATGAACAATGACACTGTTGTGAGAATTAATATAATGGCAAATAATAGACTAACCCAGAACCTTGAGCAGAATCTTAAAGCAAAGTCTACACGTTTTCAGAAATTCTTGATCATGGGTATGCTAATAACATGAACATGCTGTGAAAAGATTACAGATTAAAATGTATTTTAAAAATATACAGTTAGTGCACTGAGCAGAATACATCAGTGGGTCTGATTCTATAGTTATAATGTTTAAATTAAAGGGGGTTGCTGCATCTCCTGTACCCCTGGTGGCTGCCCTACTATACTTTGTTACAGAACCTAGACACATTGCTATCTGTATCATTCTGTCTGAGGCAGCAGGTATTTACAGAACCAGTGGGCCAATGTCTATATATATATATATATATATATATATATGTGTGTGTAGATAGATAGATAGATAGATGAATTATAGACATTAAGACAGCAATATACACAGTATTATTGAAATAATACTTCCAAAGGAGACTGTTTAACATTTGTCAATCAGCCAGTGGGCCCATTGGCCATATATTGTTGGGGGCAGCCCATGTATAACTTTTAATTTGTAAATCTTCAGTGGGTCAGTACACGCATGCACTAGGCTATATATATATATATATATATATATAAAATGCCCAGAATTTTCGTTCTGTCCTGGGATATTTTTGACCCTGTACAAAAATTTAGCAAAAAAAAAATTTATTGTTGGGGGCAGCCCATGTATAACTTTTAATTTGTAAATCTTCAGTGGGTCAGTACACGCATGCACTAGGCTGTATATATATATAAAATGCCCAGAATTTTCGTTCTGTCCTGGGATATTTTTGACCCTGTACAAAAATTTAGCACTAAAAAGCAAACAATGCAATTTATGTGAATGCCCCCTTTTTAAGACAATATGGTTAAAAGCCTTGTGGAAGAGACTAAAGCTGCCCATACATGGTAAGATCCGCTCGCTTGGCAACATTTGCCAAGCGAACGGAACTTCTCTCGATATGCCCACCTACGGGTTAAAACAGCAGGCAAAGGCTTAAGGCCGCCATACACGGGCCGATAGAAGCTGCCAATATCGGTCCCTTGGACCGATTCGGCAGCTAATCGGCCCGTGTATGGGCAGAAACGAGCAGCCTGGCCGACCGATATCTGGCCTGAAATTGGCCAGATATTGATCGGCCAGGTTAGAAAATCCAGTCGGATTGGGGACCGCATCGGCTCGTTGATGCGGTCCCCGAACTGACTGCCCCATGGCCGCAACTGTAATCCGATCGTTTGGCCCCACGGCCAAACGATCGGATTATTTTTTTTTTAAAGCAACTTGCTACCCGATATCGCCCACCCATAGGTGGGGATATCGGGTAAAGATCCGCTCACTTGGCGACATCGCCAAGCGAGCGGATCTTATAGTGTATGGGGACCTTTAGTCACTTCGGGGACTGCATCAACAAGCCTATGCGGTCCCCGATCTGATGGAAAAATCAAACCTGCCCAACCGAGATCTGCCTGATTTCTGGCCAGATTTTAGTCAAGGAGGCCCATTCATGCCCATACACAGGAAGATAAGCTGCCAAATCAGTCTAAAGGGCCGATATCAGCAGCTAAAATCAGTCTAAAGGGCCAATATCAGCAGCTAAAATCGTCCGTGTATGGCCACCTTAATAGTGGCATGTATTCAATGTTTTTCCTGCTCATAAAGCCAAGCACTGATAAGATCACACACACCCCCATATGATATATTCACAGTATATAACAACAATAGGTTAAATCCCTGTTAAATACACAATAATGTATTGTGGCAGTAGCTGCTTTTTAAAGTAACCTATATCCAACAAATTACTCTTAATGAAATGTAATGTATCTGCTTCTAAACAGATAAACATTCAGTCTCAGAGCTCAGCAATTCCCTGTAGTTAAGAGGTTTATTCAATTATCAGTTTAAACTTTGATTATATTTTTCCCATTTGACCTAAAGAAATCTCGTGCTCCTAATAGCTTTACGCTGCTGCTGGAATTGTTTCAGCCGCTTGCTTTTGTGGAACATTTTTCTGAGATATCCATTTTGATGCATCGTTACTTGTATAATCATTTAGAGTCCTTACTGGTTCATATTATGCCAATTGATTTATTACCCATAAAGAATATCTTTTGCAGAGCCAACCTATATTGCATAATTTTATGTTCATAGACTTCTGACTGAATGCAGAACCATGTTAGGTAACACAAGCTAGGAACCGTGTAACATAACCAGTAATACCAGTAATTGCAAATGTGTATGGGTAATTATCCATTATTAGCCTTTATAAAGTCCTCATTTTACGCAGCACTATACAAAGAGTGTTCATCGTTCATATATACATATATATGTTTTTATTTATATGTATATATCTAGTTATCTAGTCACTGGCTTGCAGGCTGGCTGCAAATTAGATAAAAACCTGAATTATATTCCATGTAATGCTTGTCTCTCTCTCTTGACCTAGAGAACATGTGTACACAAAGAATGCTGTCTCTTCTAATACTCTGACAGCTGTTGCCGTCATTATTACAAAAGGGTCCTCAAGTGTTTGGGCAGGTGCCAAGAGGGTCAGGTAGCTTTTTCGCATGTCGTAGGACAAAATAGTTCAAACTGGTCAAGTACGTTCAATCCTTCTTAGTCCCCAAAGAAAATACATACCTGAAATATGGATGTCATTTAACCTTAAGACCTTCACCTTTTTAAATTAATCCAGCTTCAGATGTTAAAGAAACATCCTCAGTGAGATCAGTCATGGTTGTCTTCTGGTTTTCTCAATACAACGTGGTTTAAGACGCACTGAGAGTGCTCTATTTTGAAAGCCTTCAGTCCAGGGTTTTTGTTAAAAAACAAGGCTTTTCATGGCTGGTTATTGTGTTCATTCTATACATGTTTATTTACCAGTTAAAAGGTGAAACTGGCAGAAACACACAGTTCTAAAACGTGGTAAAACATTAATTTGCCGTTGCATTGGTTCACTGTTGTGTTTATAATGGATTTGTCTATAGGTTTTAACTTTTCTGCATTTTACAGACTTCTCTGCTTTCTAAGCTCTGCATCATTTAATTAGATACCTGATGAATAATTAACAGCTACATTATTTTGATAAATATCCAAGAAAACATGGGAAAAGTTACAGTAAAATAATGTGGATTTCAAAATTCATAAATTATGTTTATAAAGGAACACAGAGATTTTTTTTGGTGGGGGGGGGGTTGCCACTTTAGAATTTCTTCTCAGTTTTGCACAGTTCTTTGTTGCAGATCAAATGCAAGACATTGCTGCCACAGAGGGATCTAAATGCACTGGCACTCTATGATGTAGATTGAGGGGCTGCTACTGGGTATATCTTCTCAGAGACATAAAGGCAGTTTTACTACTCTTTGGGGTAGAACATTAGTTATAAATCCCCCGCCTACATTTCTAAAATTTTAATAAAAACCATATCAAATGCATAATATAGATTTCAGTGTCATTCAACATTTTTGTGAGTTGTAACAAAGTATAGTTATAGAATGGACACAGCACTCACAGGATGTAGCAAAAGTTCAAAAAAAAATTTCCTTTATGTGGTGCAGAAAAATCAACGTTTCAAGTCCCAACTCCTGGACATTTCTTGAGAAAGTTCCGGAAGTTGGTACCGAAATGTCGTTCTTTCTGCACTAAATAAAGTGCAGAACTTTTGCTAAGTCCTGTGAGTGCTGTGTTCATTCTACACACACATATAAATATATATAAACTTGTATTGTTTGTTTTCTTTTCCCTGAGGAAGATGACAATGATGTGATTGAAATGTTGGATTTTTTTGTTTGTTTATTCTTATTGAAATCAGTTACTGTAATGTGTGTACAGGTATAGAACCTGCTATCTGGAAGGCTTGGGACCTGGGTTTTTCTGAATAAGGAGACTTTTCGTAATTTAAATTTTCATGCTTTAGGACTACTAAAAAAATATTTTAAACGTTAAATAAACCGAGTATAATTGTTTTGGCTCCAAAAAGGATTCATTGCATCTGAGATGGAATCAAGTACAAGGTACTGTTTTGTTATAGCTGAGAAAAAGTAAATCATGTTTAAAAATTTAAATGGGGAGTCTATGGGAGATGGCCTTCCCATAATTCAGAGATTTTTGGATTACGGGTTTCAGGATAACGGATTCCATGCCTGTATATACCTTTGAAAGCTGGAATAAAAATGTAAGGTTTCTTTTCTGAACATGCAACTGTTTCCTTAGATTACATAAATGCATGTTTTCCTGGTACTAAAATAGCATTTCTCAAGCTTCCCTCTTGGTAGGCTTGTCTTCTGGCCAGTGTTTTACCAGCTTGGCAGGTGAAAATGATGCTTGATGCCAACGTTATTAATAATTAAGAAATATAAAAATATAGGAAGGCAGGTAATCGAAAAATAGTGGAAACCCTGCACCTAAGTTATTATTGCTTAAAAGTGTTTGCCAGCTCTGAGGTAATGGACACCATTTTATCCTGTGGCCAAAGTTGTTACAAGTTTGTCAAAAATGTATTACCAAGTGGATTTGAACAGTGAGTAAAACATTTTAAGCGCCAAGTAAAAATTCTTAAAATGGCCAGTCTGTGGGAAAGTCTTTCTTGAATATTTTTTTTTCACATGGAAAGAATTGTCCCTGGTAATAGTTAATAGTAGGTTAACTCTTCTACTGAGTAAATAAAGAATGAGCTTGAGCATCCCAGCATTGACCTTTGTTAGAAATGACATCATATTGTTAGTTATACTGTAAGTCATTAGATGTTGATATAGTGAGAATATCTAGTGGTATAGTAGAAATCTTTGTTGAGTTGGGAGACATTTCCTAGGGTGGGTGATATTTTCAGAGAGCTGAACCCATATTTACTCTAAACTATTGATAATCTTTTTTGTTTCAGGAAAAATGCAGTTTGTTTGGGGTAAAGTGATATGGCTTCCTTTGTCTATGCCTAAAGGTTGCCATACACGGGCCTATTCTAGCTGCCGATATCGGTCCCTTAGACAGATTTAGAAGCTTATCAGCCCATGTATGGGCACTAACGACGGGCCTGCCCGACTGACATCTGGCCTGAAATCGGCCATATCTCAGTCGGCAGGTTTGATTTTTAGTCAGATCGGGGGCCGCATCGGCTCGTTGATGCGGCCCACGAACCAATGGACACCTATTCCCATCGTTTTAACAGATTGTTTGGCCCCAGGGCCAAACGACCAAATTAATCCAGTATTGCCCACCGGTAGGTGGGGATATCGGGAGAAGATTTCCAAGTGAGCAGATCTTGCGTGTATGGCCACCTTTAATCTATTTTTATATTATCCCCCTGCATCACATAAATTTAGATTTATGTTTCATTTTTACCTTATTTTCAGCAAGTCTTCTACACTGCTTTTTTGATATTATCCCGCTTAATTATATGATTTATTTTGATGCCATAAAAAAAAAAAATGGTATAGGGAATGTACACTGGCTACAATAACAAAAAGGTTATTATTCATTCATGAGCAGAGTAATTGTAAAGAAACAATTCCGATGCACCAGTTGGCATGTTCTAAACTTAGGACCTGAGGGGGCTTCATGAATAGAAAAAATGAGCATCTTTTAGCACAAAAAAAAAAAAATGCCTCATGAAAGGGGTTAAAAAGTCATAATCAAAGAGCAACCACGAGGTAGAGTTCATCATTTTAACAGAAATTGTGGCTGATTAAGGTAGGGGAGTGCAAAATAACTCTCAGCATAAGAGATCTCCCACTGATGAGCCAGTTGCTAGTGAGTGTGTGTGGAGGGTAGCCCTCTTGAAATTGTGCAGTACTGTCTGTCATATTGGCATAACTAAAGGGGCTGTCCTCAGTAGGTTCCCGCAAAACCACAATGCGGTTTGGGGGCTGGTTCAAAATGTGCTGCTCTTTCTGCAGGCCAAATGGTCATTATAGTAAAATAGCAAAATTGTACAAATATCTGACTAATAATAATTAAAAGAACAATCTTTTATTAAAATGCAAAAATGAATAGTAATACATTAGTTACTAGTAAGTACTGGAAAATAAAGAGATACCGTACATATTTTGTCACAGGATAGTAGTACACATTGTTCCACAAATTGTTTTTCGGTATGTCCCTGTGAAAGTCATTCTGACGATATTTGACATCAAGAAAAATGAATATAATGACTTTTTAAACCTACTGTGATGTCTTTTCCTGTAAGGACCATACTGCTGCTTTGTTTCATTTTTTTTGAGTACAAAGAATTGGCCGTCAATATTCTGTCCTGGATTTATAATGGGACCTTCAACAATAATTTAGCCCTGACTGTATCAGCATTTATCCTTTTATTTCGAACTGCAGTGACCAGAAGGAGCAAGGCTTACTTCGACCATTTGAACTTGAAACCCCCAGAGAGCTTTTTATTCTAATAAAACAGCAAAATATTGGTTATGTGACACCCCTACATCAAACTCTATCACATTAAGGAAACCTTAGAACTCGGATTTGCAGTCTGGCTTGATACATTACAATTCATCTGGGATGCTTAGAAGGAATAATTACATCTATGTATTTATTCCACTGTCAGAATGTTGACACTAGTTTCATAGTGTCTGTGTCATTGAGAGTCGTAATTAAATAACATGTCAGATGTATTGATTGTGTGAGTATGGATCTAGGAGATACATTTAGAAGGCATTTCGTCTTGGTGATAGAGCAAAGTTTTAAATGTGAAGTTGGCAATCTGCAATAACTCAGTACAAACAGTGATATTGCTCTTTCTCATAGAAACAAAATTTGAGGTGCCTTGTCATACTGACAGTGAGACAAAACATCTTCATCTTGTTAATCGGGGGCCATCAGCCATCCCTTAAAAGACTGTAATTCTATTAAAGATCTCTACTGACCTTGGATATTAAAGCTTTGGAAAATGATATAATGGAAGAGTCACTGGAACATGTCTTTCTCAACATTCCTGTTGCCTCCATTATTACAGTTAGACAACAGTTAGATATACTAGAAAATGGAGTAATTGCATTCCCTAAAGAGACACCATCTGTGTGTATTGCACTGGGAGAAAGTGGTTTTGTGTTTTGACCACCTGCCACAGTCATGGTGTTACAAAAAAAAGAGAGACCTTCATTATACAGTGTACTAACCTTCTGGAAGCACAAATGTTTCCTTTAGGGTAAGACCGAGCTGCATTACTCTATCAGCTCATTATATGGAGTAGAACACAAGTACAGGTATAGGATTCATTATCCGGAAACCCGTTATCCAGAAGAGCCACGAATTACGGGAAGGTCGCTTCCCATAGACTCAGTTTTAAGCAAATAATTCAAAATTTCCTTTTTCTCTGTAACTATAAAACAGTACCTTTTACTTGTTCCCAGTTAAGATGTAATTAATCCTTATTAGATGCAAAGCAATCCTGTTGGGTTTATTTAAGGTTTAGATTATTTTTTCCAAATTACAGAAAGACCCCCTTATCTGGAAAACCCCAGGTCCTGATTATTTTGCATAACAGGTCTCATACCTGTATTTACTGCATTAGTGTCTGTAGGTATAAGTCCCTCCGGGTTGGTATTCATTATTTTGTCAACTTTTTAAAAAAATCATTTGCTATCCTATACTGCTTTGGTTCAAGCTTACAATTAAAAATGCTTACAAATTGTTGGGATCACTGCCTTAGCAACCAAAGAAATGAAATGACCACTATTACTGATCACTTATTCTGACAGGCTGTTTGCTAGGGTAATAAATTCCTAGCATCCAGGTAGCAGTAGAATTCTATGCCCTTTGAAGTTTAATCATATCATTTTTAAGGTGAACTGCCCTATTAATGTTGTATGCATTTAACACTATAAACATGCTATATAAAAGAATTCATTACAATGAAAAAGGGCTATAATTTTAAGTAGTCTGTAAAACAATGACATGTTGTATAGTGTGAATAGAGTGATAAAGACATATCAGAAATGGCTTCAGGATTTCTTGCTCATCTCTGGCTTAGTGCAAAGCTCAAAGCTAAATTACGTAAGTGAAGGATTGATGTTGATGCATATGTGTCTCTTTTAAATGTCAATATCAGTATTTATAGTACTTTTTTATGTGTTGCAAAAATTATCCTGTGCGGCTAAAGCATATACTATTTTTCCTTATAGGGCATTTGTTGGTGGGCATTTATATTTCTAACAATCTACATGTATATGTGCAAACAATTATTATGTACACTGGAACTGCAAACAATTATTATGTACATAATAAACTACACTTTTGCTTCAGAGGCTCAAATATAGTTTAAATAACAAGGCTGCTAAGTTGCCATGGGGGCAGCCATTCAAGTTGAAACAGGACAATAGGACCATCATATGGGGTTTACCTTGACTTAGTATGGTGGCTTGTCAATTTTATAATCATAACTTTGTAACTAAAAACCCCTGTTTTTGAAAGTATATGCACTTGCAACAGATACTGAGTTACTAGTGAAACAGGGGACCAGGGAATGTGAATTGATCAATCCCCTTTCTTTTGTTGGGCAAAACAAACAAAACAAACAAATAATTTGCGAAAGGCACTGGTTTTAGTCCATAACTTGGGAGATAAACAGGGCTGCAGTGACATTCATGGCTCTCTATGGAACTCTTGAATGAAAACCATTCTCAAATAAAATAGGATGTGTTGCAGGAAATAGTTAACATGTATGTGCTGAATGGACTCCTAGAAAGTTTATTTGTAAGAAAAAAATGTTTTACTATAGTTTTATTGGTTATTTAATCATTTCCAGTATCTAGGATATATTATTTATATTTTTAGATTTTTAAAAAAAAAATTATAGTTGTAAATTAAATTTGAAGAAAATCTACGTTAGCTAGTAGATAAATATATAAAGGCAGTCATTTTCTCCCTTCCCTTCTTTGCTGTCTTTACTAATAAGTCTGTCAGCGTTTTCCTATGCACTATGTCTGCTCTCTAAATACTCTTTTACATTTGAGTAAAAGCAAAGAATGTTATGAAACTGACGGGGCTGAAAAAATCAATAGCACATATGTCTAAATGATACCTTCTCTTCCAGATCAATTATAATGTGAAAAGAATCAGATTGCTCAGTATTCGACATGCAGAGCTCTAACCCCTTTACGTAATGTTTAGAATGCTGCAGTTGGTATAGACACACACTTAGATGTATTCCATCATCCACTTTAAGGATTTCTATAAGGGCAGAAGCTATATATATATATATATATATATATATTTATATTTATTGAAAGCTTATGAAGCATAAACAGTTAATATTTTTCCATTTACCCCCGAGATCAACAGACGCAGCATCATTATTATGTTGTATTATCACTGTACTTTATTATATAATATATTGACACTTTTTTTTATTTTACTCTCCCTCTTTTAAATTGGGAAAGAAGGTTTTCCTTTCAGCTCTGGAAAATCTACTGCAATCCAGTAACAGACTTCATTCTAATGAGCTTTGTGAATGTGACCTAAAAAGTGTCGCCTGAAGTCTTTGAAATGAGTTTCCTCCAACTTCTCTTGAGCTGATTGTATGTTTTAGTAGAGGTTAAATGGGTTAAGATCCTTAGCTATTCTAAAGCCATACGAGCGATTCCTTATTAATCTTTTTCACCCCCTAAGACATCATCTCCAGATCAAGGCGGATTTACAGCAAGGGATAACATACTCAGCAATGGGACACAGCTTCTGAAAGCACAAAGGGTGATATAAAAAGCATATTTGTTAGCCTGAATATTAATCAACTTGGTATGTAGTATGTAGAGTGTCATCATATCACTAGATATGCACACATACACAGTGAAAAATACCCAGGATTTAGAAAAAGAGGAGAAAAAAAACAAGGTAAATACAGTATATACATGTTTAACATAGAGAAATAAAATGATATGTATACAGATTACCAATAATAGAAATAGTATTTTGCCTTCTGATGTAATTAGTGGTTGTTCGTGTTAATAAGGGCACACGTTGGGGAATTTGATGAAGATGTTAATGGCTTAAGGGCATACGTTGGGGAATTTGATGAAGATGTTAATGGCAACTATGCACTATGCAAGCGAGGCTTCCTTCACATGAACAATTTTTTCCTTCTATGAATTTAGCTTTTGTAAACCTGGGATTATTTAGCAATCTAACTATTATGAAATAATAGTTGTTATTTAAAAAGTCCTTGTTTTTGTGCCGAAAAATAACCCCCCTCTAAGCAGATCCTAAAATGCTCGTAATATAAATTCTCAAAGGTCACAATTTCTTTATATTTAAAAAGGAATATTGTAACATGGAACCACATTGCATAACACAAACAAACATGCGAGGTGTTAGAGGTGTCTTAACCAGGCAATTAAGCAGGATTGAATTAGATTAGCATTTCTTCACTTCTTTCTTAAAGGACCCCAGTTAAAAAGATGAATCTGCTTTATAGCCGAAAAGTTGGTTTATAACCAATTATTCACCTCATTTAAACTACTATTTTCTGTTGTAGGAAGTAACTTTCCAGGGATCTACTCTAAACAGCATGTGGCCCATTTTTTGGCTCCTGACCTATAGGTTAAGAATTAGATGAATTAGATGGATCACTAACTAGAATTATCTATCCAGTAAACTTTAGAAATGTTTTTGCCCACCCATCCCTGCCTCTGAAGAGCGTAATCAAATTTAGAACATATTTTTACTGCTAGTACAGTCCAGCAGACAGGGGTGCTTGAGTGGCTGCTGCTGTTTGAGGGCTGTCTCAAGCCTTATAGGGCTCCAAAGCTGCCCCCTCTTCCCCCACCCCTTGACGTAGCTCTTTTACATTGGAACAGCCCTTACAGAAAAAACATTTGTTTGCAAAAAAATCAACTTAAAATGAAGTAGAACTTTAATAGTGTGTATTCTACAGCTATTTTGTGGATACCGTGGCACTTACTAAAGACTACATGCTTCTCACAAAGGCTAACACCAAATCTGCTGCTCTGTTCAGTGTAGGGTATAGAAGACAGCTAATAGAATAGTGGCAAGGCCTTTATCGCAGAAAGACCAAGAGGGCCAAGAAAGATAATAATGACAATTTGATCTCAAACCTTCCTTTGGGAAGCTAATTTTAGCTGTAAAGGCATCTTCACCACAGACCCTAGAGCTCTTCACAGTGTGACCCTCCTAGTAACCTTTATGTGACCCCCACTGATAAGGCTGATTCTGTTGCCATTCATATCTGTTCTTTCTCTTCTTCTGTTGCTCAGCACGCGATTCTAACTAGAGTAACAAAGTTTGCACGCCATGACGTAAAACTCAGCAGAGAATTGTTTAGAGCGATGTCTTATGGTAAGACTTGTGATGCCTGATGAACAGGTCATCCATTGTCTCTTTTATAAGACAGCAACAATTCAGTTATGGCTGCCAAAAAGAAAAAAAAAATAAACAATGAAAAGGCATTACCCTCGATACACTATAAGAGACTTATTGTCACTTAACCTTCATGCCGTTCCAAGGAAACCTTCAGAGATGCAATTTTAGTCTTATGATGATACATCTTCCATGTAACAGTTAGGGCTAAACTTGGGCACTGATGCTAAATTAATGCTTTCAATAGAAATACCTCTTGACCAGTCATTTATATGTAGCATAATAATTGTCACTAAGGCGTGTATGCACTAATCTTTTTATCTTTAACAGCATATACACCCCTCCAACTTACTGGAACTTATATTTTTCTGACCCGTGTCTTTATCTTAATATCTGCTATAACTCTTTACCGAACCTCATTTCTCCTATATATATCTAAGACGTGCCACATAATCTCTGTTATTTTGGATATATTTATTTTATTGCAGGGTTTGTTTTACTTGTTTGTACTATTACTCATTCTGTGACTTCTATAACATCCGTTTCATTGATGCAACAACAATAAACCACCACAGTTAAGGTTCTGTGAACTAGTTGTGGTTGCATTTCAGCCTCTATTCTGTGTGGATCTGCACTGATGTGTGGATAAGGCATCAGCAAACCCAGAAATGACAGGGACACATTTGCCTTTTACTGCTGTTTGTTACATTGGCCAAGCAAACATCTTAATGCTATGGGACAGTATCCAGCCATTCAGGCTGATGGTTCACTTGATGGTTCAGCCAATCCATACTGTTTATGGCTACCTTAACTCAGAATACAATGCAAAGACTTTTCTGGGAATTTGTTATTACGGCCCTTACTCACTAAGAGGAAGGGCTTTGCACACATTCTTGTAATTTTGTCTTGATTTTTGCAGTGACAAACAGCATTTGTGCCATTATCCATTTATCACAAAGTCATTCACCATGAAGACAATATTGAGATGACAAAATGTTGAGTATTAGTGCAGATTGTCTCTTATTGGATGTTGATGAAATTGTATGCAAAAATTGGAGCAATTGCCATTTTAAAACATAGACAGATTTGTTCTTGTGTAACAATTGTGCAAACATGTTAACCTTACAGCAGCTCCCATCAGCTGACATAAGCCTAGGGGTAATGGGGTGCTGTGTTAGGTACTGTGCTGGGAACAAGCAAAACGCAAGCATCATCATTATGAAAAGCTTTGCATTGTAGACAATGGGAAAGTTGCTGCTAATGGCACACAGGAATGATTCAATGCAACCACAATTTGGGATGACAATCACATCTGTATAAGCATCATAAATAATTACTTATGACTTTATTGAGGGATTTACAAATGTCCTTGATGACATGCAAATACATGCATTTATATGTATGTATGTATATAGGCTATATGTAAATAAAAACGGCATCAATTACAAAAATTACACAAAACGTTTATCGGAATGTTTTTAATGGATTTCACTGTATAAGTTATAGTGGGATCTGCTGCTAATAATACAGTGCATAATAGATTTTTCTACAGTTTTTCCTGCAGTGTTACTATTATTTTTACTGATGTTAATTGCTGACAGTCTGCTTGTTTCTTCATCATCAAGGCATCTGTCTAGTTACCAATACTCTTAACTACTAAATTACGTTGGAGTTGGCACCCGACCCTGCATGACACATGTAAGGCTCTTAGAGAGATAATCCTCTCTTCATCTTGAGAATTATGTCGCCATAGAGGGGTCAGTGGTGTGAGATGGCACAGCTTGAGGTGCGAACTGTAGCGACAGCTAACTCACTTTACCTAGATGAGACTGCGAATCCGTTAACTGGCTGAGCAGGGTTTTAAATAGTCTATTCTGCTTTTGTCTTAAGGGGTTTTTCCCAGCTGGCCAGTTTGCCGCCATTTAACAGACCTTCTCCTTTGTAATGCATGTATCCTTGGGATATTTATACTATATCCATTCCAGGAAAGACATTATTATCCTTATAAATGTAAACTTGAATTAAGACTTTAAAAGATCTAAGTACTAATTGAGTGCAAAAAGGACAAAAGCTTATAAGAAATATAGAATAAAAAAAACAAAACAAAGTGTGGATAAACAAGCTTAGAAACAACCACTACAGAAGTATCAGCCCTCTCATGTCTGCATCTGAAACCACTGTGTTGGCCTAGGAGCAGGCACACAGAGTGGATTTTAGTGCTGAAACATGTTAGTATGCATTTTGGTGCTTAAATCTGCTCCGAGGCTGATGCATTGACTCTGGGTGCTGATGTTAGCATGGGGGTTGATTGCAGGCCAAGAATCAGCCTTAATTGGCATAAGCCTTATAATACTTAGTACTGTTTCCCCTCTTTTTATATTGCACTGTTTATTTAGGCTGACCAAAGCTCAAAATTATAGTAGACAAAGGCTGATGTTTCATAATTTTCTGCTCAGAGATATTGGCCATTTTGTAAACATTCTTGAGTGACCTAAATTCTGCTAATCCAGCTGATTTGAACCAGATAATTAAAGAACTCAAATATCTTGGAATGTGTAATTGGTTGTATTAATACATACATGCCCAAATGGATTAGCATTTTGTGCCTTGCATTATAACCCCTACAAATTTCCACTGAGAAAAAGGAAACAACCAGTTTTACTTGCATCCTTCTCCTCTGAGCCAAGGTTGAGGCTGTTGCAGTGCTTTGCTTGTGGGGGCATGCAGATTTAAGGGTTAATATAAAAACATGGGCAATGTTTGCCAGTGTCCAATTGTACCCAGAAACCAATCTGCAGTTAGCTTTTATTGATGTATTACCAATATTTTACACTAATTGAAGGCCATATCTGCATATTTCAAATTTTTGTTCAATATTTGTAATTGCTGCACTTTACAGCTGTTTTCAAGTGCTGGACTAGTTTTACCAATATGCAACCTGATGCATTTAAAGGAATTCTGTCGTGATTTTTATGGTATAGATTTTATTCCTATATTATACCGTTCATGTTAAAAAATAATTCTTTCTACCATTTAAAATTTTATTCTTGAACCAATAAATATATTTTTTATCTGTAATATTGGTGTGTAAACAGCCTTCTCAGTGCATTGTGCCTGAGTCTGAGCTTTCATTAGAACTGCTTCAGACAACCTATTGTTTCTCCTACTTAAAGGAACAGTAACACCAAAAAATAAAAGAACTTTAAAGTAATAAAAATATAATGCACTGTTGCCCTGCACTGGTAAAATTTGTGTGTTTGCTACAGTAACACTACTATAATTTATATAATAAGCTGCTGTGTAGCCACGGGGGCAGCCATTCAAGCTGGAAAAAAGGAGAAAAGGCACAGGTTACATAGCAGATAACAGACTTATTATTGTAGAATACAATAGTGTTTTATCGGTTATCTGCTATGTGCCTGTGCCTTTTCTCCTTTGAATGGCTGCCCCCATGGCTACACAGCAGCTTATTTATATAAATGATAGTAGACTTTCTGAAGTAAACACACAACTTTTACCAGTGCAGTTTACCAGTTACTGTTCCTTTAATGTAACTAAAGAAGTCATGAAACCGGACTTGGCTGTTTTACTATTAAGTGCTATTCGCATAGGGAGCATTATTAAAAATGCAACTGTCAGGGAGCTGTTATCTGGCTACCTTCCCATTGTTCTGCTAATCAGCAGCTGGGAGGGGGGTGATAGCAATCCAGCTTACATTAAACAGTGCAGCAGTAAAGTGTGACTGAAGTTTATCAGAGCACAAGTCACATGAATGAGGGCACCTGGGAAACTAAGATGTGTTTGCTCGTTTGAAAAACAGATTTCAATGCAGGATTCTGCTGGACAAGCACTATTAACTGATGCGTTTTGTAGAAAAACATGTTTTCCCATGACGGTATTCCTTTAAATGGTTATGCTGTTGAAACAAGTCTGCAAAGGTCTTGGTGGTCTTTTGAAGGCCGCATTCAGCCTGTGGGCCACCAGTTGAATAGCCCAGATATGCAGAGAGTATGCACCAGTGTGTGCAAGACCTCTACAGTTTAAATGTCAGTCTGAAATAACATAGCCAGCTGGTTTCAAATGCATTCTTACTAACTGCTTAATGGCAAACTTTCATCCACTGCCAGATTGATGTTTGTATTTTGCTGATTTGGGCCTAAGCCCTTCCTTGGATGTAAAGGAAAATCTTTATGGGCATATGGAAGGAATCATTATCTTTATGTTGATATCCTTTCTCTGATGTCTTCTTTCCCTGTCAGCTTGGGTGTTATTTGAGGATGCTGGGCAGATACTGCTATATTAGACATGGTGATATTGCAGACTGATTCATTTATTATTTACTGATTACTCATAAAAAGCAAGATGTTGTGGCATGTTTACTTAACACTTGCTATCACTGCTAATAGTTCCTTACTTTATCTTTTTAGTGATAGGCTGTAGGACAACATATTTTTCTAGACTTCGTCATTGTGAAGATAATTTTCTTGTGGCTGCATGCCATGTTTTAGGGTCACAAGAAACGGCTATATTCTGTCTATTGAGTTTAATTCTAGGTTAAATCTAAAACATTATTATTATATTTTATATCTGCACAGCCACAACATTTCAAGACAGATCTGTTTCTAGAAAATGTGAGGGTCAGAAAATGTAGGGTTAATATTCCTTATATGTCAGGCAATTAAGTGGCAGCTAAGAAAGGAGCTGTCCGTAGAGGTAACTGGGGGGCTCTTCCTTGGATGTCTGGAGGAGATGGATCTATCCTGTGTGTTTGAAGAAGAGACATGGTTGTGGTTGGTTCTAGTGTGTCAGAGAAAACCGCAGAGATGACCAAGGAGCCTATGGAGCCTGAGACACGGGGAGTGTCTGATAAAGAGAGGCAGAGTGCCTGAGCTTGAGAGGGAAAATGAATGCCAGGGCACTTGTGACTGTGCCTGGAGAGACACAGTGTTTGAAGAGAGTGCCGCAGTGAAGCCGACTTGGAAGTAAGCTGTGTGTAGCCTGACTTATAGATAGAAGTTATCTCTGAACTGTGAGTAACAGGGTGCTAACCTGTGGTGGTCTTGGAGGGGCCTGGGGTAGTCAGGAAGACTAGAATTTCATGGGTAAGAGACTGTCATATTTTGATGCCATATAAACAAAAGCACATTGTTAATGGTTTTTAGTTAATAATTAAAGGCAAAGCATTGCTTTTCCTGCATTTTTGGTGTCCCTGTCTTGTTCTCTGCATAAGAATCCCATTTGCCTACAATTATAAAAGCTAATCTTCCTACACTAAAATAGTCCATGACTATGCTCTTTTATAGAGATATCTAGCTTTCACATAGCTCATATTAACTGGTAGGCAGTTTTCAAATGGTTACACTTTTCCATTTAAGGGGTTTCCTACCTTAAATTTGCCTATCATGCATTTAAGCACTCTTATCATGAACTCATTCCCGTGCATTTTATTATCTCCTCCCAAACCACTGCTGGTGATCAGATAACCCCCAAAATACCAACTGGAGGTAGGTCCTAGTACCTATGTTCATGCAACAAGAAATTACTGGGCTATGGTCAATTTGAATCAAACTTTTCTTAGGGCTCTGGCACACGGGGAGATTAGTCGCCCGCGGCAAATCTCCCTGTTCGCGGGTGACTAATCTCCCCGAACTACCATCCCACCGGCAAAAATGTAACTCGCCGGTGGGATGGCACACGCTGCGCAGGCGATTTCACCAAATCGCCGAAAATGCCTCTCCCAGTGTGCCAGAGCCCTTATTGTCTTTACTGGGAAATGTCACAAAAGCATGACTAACATTTGCATTCCCCAGTAATGGACCAAATCATCAATAAAAATCTCCTTAAAGGGCAATTTAATTATTAGTCATTTGACCTAACTTCCTATCATGGCTGCACCCTACACATTCATGCTGTGAGCCCCTGACAGACTTCATCTGCTGTAACTGGCTCTTTCCAGTATAAGTCAGTAAATTGCAATGCGCTTCTGACAACCAGCAATGGTTGGGTTGAGGAAGCATGCTAATAGCCTGTTTATATCACAAAAACTATATGGCAATAATAAAACCTATTCATGAAAAAGAATAAGCACAGTTTAGGTACATGTTTATATCAATGACAGTTCCATTTTCCCTAACCATTGCTTTTAAGCAGAGATAAAATCTGTTTTATTTGGACTATAGTGTCCATTTAAACCAAGCCTGTCTAATTTAATAGCTATTAACTTTATGTATCTTCACAGCCTGGCATTAAATTGTGTAAGTACTTCATGAAACGGCCCTTAATAAGGATTGAACTTTATAAACAAAGCCAACATCTGATGAAAGGCAATGTATAGTTGTCAAATGGTCTGTAAATAACAATAAACAGTAGTAAACTCTAAAACCAGTCTGTTTCTTTTGATGGGGTTTCTACTTGCTAATGAAGGAGGAAGAAATAGAAAGCTTCTTTATATAAAAATGTTGAAAGGATTGTGATTTTTATAGTAAGTGACATGACTAAACCTCGGTATGCTAATATTTGCTTACAGATGCTTAAATGAAAAGAAGCGCTTTGAAAGAAAACAGGGAATTAAGCCGGAAGAAGTGCAAAAAGAACGAAGGAAATTAATTTCTTCTGTTTTAGCAGCTCTCTGTTGTATTTCCAAGTGTTAACAAACCATTTTCGCCTCTAATGTCCAGGCTTATAAGCCTTTCTTATGGTTCCAAAGTGAAACTCCGTTGCTTAGCATATGTGGATTAGAGTTTGCGCCCATGCACATGTATGTCACACATAATCAATACCTGAAGCCACGTTGTAAAACATCTGCAACTTTTGCATTGTGTTTGCATCCTAAGGCTTTTCAGATCTGCAGTGATTTTGGAATACAGAAATATATTTTAATATGAAAGAAAAATTGAAGCTTGTCCATTATTTCAGATTTGAAGCCCAGGTGTTGGGGAAGGAATATCACTGCCCATCTGGCATTGTTGAGTCCGTGAGTTTCTTATAAAGTCTGTCTCTCACTCCCTGATTCTTTAGGGCCTCTTCTCACATTTAGATGCTAGGAAGAACAAACGAATAAAAAGCATTGTAGGCATCAGAAGGCTTTAGGAAGCTATTGTTGAAGTTTTGTGGTGGCGCAGGAAAAAATGTGTGAGTTTAAGGCTACCCTGAGTGAAAGCAGACTTGAATCTTTAACTCCATACTGTATACGAAAGGCATTTAATGCAAACCTTACTATGACAAGAAAACAAACATAGTGAATGGGTAGATAATATAGGGAATAATATATTTGCCTTTATTTGTAAAGGATAAGGATACTCTGTCAGCATTTTGATCACTTTTTACATCTTCACTTTTCTAAGATACAAAGGGGGTTGTTGGGGCAGTCCAAGGCTGCAAAAAATAGAAGTCACATATAATAAAAAAACAAAACAAAAAACAAAACAAAACATGAACACAATAAAATGGGAATTGATGAATTCTTGGGCAAGTACAAGGGTTTTTAGATACCTTACAAGGTAAACCCCATATTCTGATTCTATCTGATATATTATTCAATATTAGTCATATTATTTTTTTTTCTGGTCATGGGTTGTTTTTAGATAAGGGGTCTTTCCATAATTTGGATCCCAATACCATGTCTACTAAAAAATAATTAAAACATGAATTAAACACATTATTGATTGTTTTGCCTCCAATAACGATTAATTATATCTTAGTTGAGATTAAGTACAAGCTACTGTTTTATTATTAAAGAGAAAAAAAGACAAATTAAAATGATTGGATTAAAATGGAGTCTATGGGAGAGGGACTTCCTGTAATTCAGAGCTTTCTGGATAACAGGTTTCCTAATAACAGATCCTATATCTGTATTTAACTTTCCAAGATTGTAATGCTCTAGTATCTGTATTTGCTTGTGGTGCTATCAGCACTCTAACTTTGCAGAAGTCCATCTTAATCTATGCACAAAAGCAATTTATTGATCATTGCTAGACCTAACAGCAAAATGACTATACAGATGTATCATTAATATTAGGGATGCACCATATCCACAATTTGGTTTGGGATTTGGCCTTTTTCAGCAGGATTTAGCCAAATACATGCCTCTGGCCAAACCAAATCAGAATCTTTAAAATAAGGTGATTTTTTTTGTCATATAAAAGATGAATATTTTAATGTCTTTAGCCCTTCCTAATATGAAAATTAGGATTTGGATTCAGTTTAATATTCAGATGAACCTTTCATAAAGAATTCAGGTTTCAGCCAGATCCTAAAATAGTGGATTCAGTGCATCCCTAATCAATATATACTCCCATTAAATAGGCACCTTAAAGATCTTATTTTGCTTTCATTTTATCTAGTAAAGTTTCAATAAGGACTCTTGTATGGTCGTGAGTCATGACATATTACCATTTATAAAGGTACAGATGCATTTTAAAAAATTAAGACCCGTTAATATGCTAGCTTTTCTTTCTGGAATAGAAAACTCAGTGTTAAATTTGTCAATGTGGCTGTTAATATTTGCACTCATCATCATCAATATTCTTGAGGGTAAAGCTTTCACTTGAGCTTATTTAACACATAGTTTTTTGTGTTTGTATTTTTGTTCAAGTAACTACGAGTAACTACAGGTCCTTTCAGATGAGTGTATATGGTACTTCTGCGGTGTAGTAAATGAACCCATTTTGGGCAGTGCAGAATCATTGGAGCCAGGGAGTGCTTGTAAAAATATTGAACAAGGCTAAGAATCCTTTGAATGCTGCGAAGACTTTTATGCAAAGAATGTGTTTTATGGCATTGTTGTGCTCCACCTTCATGCCAGGTTAGCAGAAGAATAAATGTGATGAAGTAGCTGTACAGAGACAATATTAGTCTGAGGATTTGAAGGCAATAGCCATCTGTCAAAAACCTTATCTTTTTACACATTGGACCAACTTACAGGTGTAAACCTGAATTGTTGTCAGAGACGCAGAGAGCTGAATAAACCGTATATTGAAGTAAAGCATTTTAAAATAACATTGTAAAGTTGTAAGTGGCCTTAAATCCTTTGTTTGGGTATGTCTCATTTGATTGGCATGTGAACCTACTCACTATAAGTTAGTGTTTGCTGATCATCCTATTAGAGTGAAACGCATTCTTTACATTTCATATAATGTTGCAGGATGTTTTATTAAAAAAAAAAAAATACAGATTTAGTTTATAAAATATATAGTAATTACTGCTATAATAGTATTTTTTATCTTGAACTATTTTAAAATTGTAAACATAACAAAAATGAAAAACATTTGTGCTGACGAATTTATTTGAAATAGTAATTGCTTTTTAAGTACCTTCTGTAGTATTGGCTTATAGTTTTGATTAATGTTGCTTTTCAGTTACTTTTTGTAGTCTCACTTAGCAATATTTTCCTTTATTTTTCTGATAGTATTTAGCTTTTGACACAGTCATACATTTTAGAAAATGGTATTTAACATGAAAACATCTATTGAAAAATTAACACACTGGTGCTTTGATCCTTGTATGAGACCAACATCAGTGCTCTCTTGATATACTGGTAGTCGGAAGCAGACCAAAAGTGGCATTACAAAGTAGGCGACATATAATTTAACTGATAATATTCAATACAGATTTGTGAATAGCATTTACCTTTTATAGTTATATAATTAATATAGTTAAAAAATTATATACATATCTGTGACAGTATTTAAAGAAATAAAATTATATATAAAGAAATTAAATTATATGTATATATATTTATAGTGTGTATATACACTGCTCAAAAAAATAAAGGGAATGCAAAAATAAGACATCCTAGATCTGAATGAATGAAATTTTCTTATTAAATACTTTGTTAATTGAATGTGCTGAAAAAAATTACACAAACATTATCAATAGAAATCAAATTTATCAACCCATGGAGGTCTGGATTTGGAGTCACATTAAAAATTAAAGTGGAAAAAACACTACAGGCTGATTTAACTTTGATGTAATGTCCTTAAAACAAAATGAGGCTCAGTAGTGTGCATGGCCTCCACGTGCCTGTATGACCTCCCTACAACGCCTGGGCATGCTCCTGATGAGGTGGCGGATGGTATCCTGAGGGATCTCCTCCCAGACCTGGACTAAAGCATCCAGCAACTCCTGGACAGTCTGTGGTGCAAAGTGGCGTTGGTGGATGGAGCGAGACATTATGTCCCAGATGTGCTCAATTGGATTCAGGTCTGGGGAATGGGCGGGCCAGTCCATAGCATCAATGCCTTCGTCTTGCAGGAACTGCTGACACACTGGGCCAACGTTTCGGTCTCCTCCTAAGACCATTGTCAAGGGTCTTTTTATTTTTAAAGGTTCCTGGAGTGCACATGTTTTTCCTGATTTTTTATATATATATATATATATATATATATATATATATATATATATATATATATATATATAAATGAAAAGATGGAAGAACCTATTGAGTGAGGATGAGAAATCCTGTCTAAATGTTACGACAATAAATGTTAGTTAAATCTAAAGGGTGCAGAACTCAATGTGGTTTTTCCTGCACTCTGTATGTAAAAACTCCAATTTTCTAATATTCTCTGCCAATACCTTTGTGACCAACATACCAGAAACTGGTGAGGATGGATCCCTTAGGCTGGTGGCACAAGGGGAGATTAGTCTCTGTGGGCAACTAATCTCCCTGAATTGCCTTCCCAGAATGTAAATTGCAGGTGGGGGTGAGGCAATTTAAGGTGACTATGGAAAACCAAAATGATGCGTATGCCAACCCACCAGTGAATGCCATTCTTGCTGGTGGGGAGGCATTTGGGGGAGATCAGTCGCCTGCAGTAAAAATTTATCGCAGACAACTAATTGGCCACTGGCCTTATAGTTTAGAAGAATAATTGGGAGAAAGCAAGCACCAAATATTGCTAGAAAATGCTGGGGTCTGGGCTCTCTTATCATTCTTTCTCTAAATACTATCAGTAGTATATCACCTAGACTGTATATCCAAGGGGTTTCTTTCACCAAGGTTATCCCTAAAGAGACAGCTGTAATCAAAATTCTTGATGTGCTATTTTCAATATTATGCTGCCGCCTTATTGTCATTAGGGATATACATTTCTTTCCTTTCTTCTTTTGTGTTTGTCAGCTCAATTCAGTGCATACATGCTGCAACCCTACACCACTCTTACAATCAATTACAAATCTTAAAACCGGTGTCTTGCTGACTTCTGTCTCTGAACACTATGGTATATGGGAACCAGAAATTCTTTCTTGAGATTTGACTGGAAGATGAGAAATGGTCAGATGGAAAATCATTGCAAGATCATATATTGTATTTAGTGAGCAGCACAATGTGCAGGCTTTCCGTCTCTGAATCCTAATGTGATAACACATAAAATGAAAAATAAAACTGTGAGGATCAAAGTACAGTATAATTTGGTGTAGAAAGCAGAGTTGTTGAAATCTGGAAAGCATATGTGTGCTTATTGGAATCCATGTTTTGCTAAAAGCAGAAGTCTACAACATGTTGCCAGGCCTAAGAGAAGCATTTTTGTCTGTGGAAGGATGCATGGGGAAGTCAAAGCATGGTAATGCTCCCATCTTAAAAAATGTCTATGCCTTTAAGATAATGATTGTTTCAAATGTAATGAGACCAAATTAGCTCAGGTCATGGGTGGGAAAATAATATAGGTAAAATAGTTTTAATTTTTACATGGAGTGCAGAACATAGAATGTTTCATTTACAATGGGTCTATTCTCTTATAAAGTTGATAATGTGAAATTGGTGCCTGAGGCATAAGCTGGAAAATAAAGTTGGCCGCACACAGGCCAGTTTATTTGAATATCTGATCTGTCAGTCTACAGCTCTGAGAGGTAGTCTCCAGTGGATTGTATCAAAGATTGCGCAAAACTGAGGTTTCATCCTATGCCTGTATGGTCCTCTGCCCATGCATTAGAGGTTCTTCAAAACACTTGTTCAGGGACCCACACCCCCAGAGTTCTGATCTGCCCTAGCGGATAGCAAGTGCCAAGGACTCTAATGCATGCATTGTCCCATTGAAGTGTGTTATTTCCATTCTGGACTTGAACAACAGACTCAACAAATGTTTAACTTGCACTAATCAGTTGTATGTAGTTGCAGTGTAGATGCAAGGAAGCATTGGAACCACCACCTGCCTTGAGAATGCATTATTTCAAGGGTTCCTTTAATCTGGTACACATGCAAATATTATGCACCTAATGGATTAATTGTAGTGATGAGCGAATCTGTCCCGTTTCGCTTTGCCGAAAAATTCGCAAATATTTTGAAAGAAACTGCGAAAATGTTGCGGGTAAAAAAATTTGTCGCCCGCGACTATTATTTTGACGCGCAACTATTTATTTTGACGCCACAACTAATTATTTTAATGCTGCGACTACTCTTTTGACGCACAACTATTTATTTTGACGCGCGACTATTTTTTTGACGCCTGCGACATTTTTTGGACGCGCGGCAAATTTCTTCATCTGTTTTGCAAAACATGCAAATTCGCTGCAAATCCATGCCTAGCGAAACATTTCACTCATCACTAATTAATTGCTAAAATCGTTTTTGATGTCATGGACCAGAAGTGGCACCATTCGCACATAAATTCTGTAAGGACATTTTTTGGCACAACTTACGCTCGGCTTGCCAAAGTGGAAACTGTTTAGTGGGCACCCACAAGGATGCTGGAATTCTAGGAAGAAAATTGCTGTGTTTTGGGTACAATTTGCATCCATTTTAGCACTTTGTACAATATACTTGTGTTTGTAAATGAACTTTATAAACTCATATGGAATGCAGACTCGATTTCCCGGTTTTACATCCAGAAAAAGTAATTTTTCATTGCTATATTTTGAAATGCAGATGTGTAAAAAATGATTCTTAACAATATTCGTGATTAATAGCAGGGTTTAGTGGTTAAAAACCTAAAACAAAACAAAAAAAAGTCATACGGGGCCGTTCTCTTTAGACTTTGTGTTTATGTGATTCTGGGCCACTTTCAATATGAGGACAATATGAGAACAGTATTTAAAGGGTGACTATACCTGATTTCAAAAGTGTAATTACCCTTATCCTATGTACATACCTTTAAATTCATAGAACATATCAGTTATTGTAGACACCAGAATTGCAAATTTTATAGTTCATAGTTTATTATAAAGCAGCGGTATTATAAAACATTCCCCTTGCTCATGTTTCAGCTTTCTTATAAGCATGAGTCCATTATGAAGAGGGTATATCTGTGCCCCCTGTAATCAAATTTTCTACCAAACATTCAGGAGCTTTAATTTCACCATTTGCCCAGTTTAGCTGAAGAAATAACTAAAAACCACAGATTTTTCTTGCAATAAAACAATAGGCAAAAAGTATGTTCAGCAGAAGCCCTATTCATTGCGCTCATGTTGAACAAGAAGGCTTACTGCCACTTTAAACAATTCAGCATTATGTAATAAAAAAAATTGCAGTCTTTCCAGGTTCTGTACCCCTTAGCAACCAATCAGATGCTTGTTGTTAAGCAGTTGACCTGTAAATGGTATCTGCTGATTTGCTGCTACAAGTCAGGACCATTAGCAGACTTTGCACCTATTACATTCCCCTCATTTAATACAAACATTTTTAAAAGGATTTAACACCAGTAAAGTTAGTTTTCTATGATATATGTTCTTAAAATGATTATATATTGGCAGGTTTGAATTTCATCCATGTCATCATTCCTTTCTCCTGTTCTACTATTTTTTTCCTAGGTAGATGTCAATGAGACCCACAGTGGAACTGTTCTGGAATAATTTCTTGCTAAACTCCCAACTCTAGGTTTGCAAAGCAAACTTCAGCCTTGTATTATTTACCTTGGCAAGTGCCCGGCCAGATTGATGATCTGTAAAGTGGATTTGTTATTTGGCTGTTTGCTTTGGCAGCTCTTAAAAGTAGTTAACTGATTACAGTCCCAGATGTCATTGCATACATTAGTGTTCCTTATAACGTTTCCTTAAAGTTTTAATTTCATCTACAAATAGTATTAAGCTCTTTGCACCTATCTTTCTTTAAGGTTTGCATATGAATTACCAATGGAAGATTGAACTGAGCCCACAATTTTATTTATCTTGGTCAAAGTCTTAGCCGGTAAAAGCCAACAGGACAAAGGCAGGATTTCCTTTACACTTTTTATCCAGACTTCTTTTTTTCTAGTTTCACGCTGTTCTACAGAGTTGCCTGATGTGACACTTTCACTATGAACATTCTCATACTGAACAAACAAGGCTGCATGATTGGAACAGAATAATACCTTTGATATGACTGTGTATGGATTATTGCTATTGGCTGTCTTTGTATTGAATAAAGGCAGATGCTCAGTCACCTTGCAGGGTTATACCCAGCATGACACTCAACTTCCTACTTACAGCTTCATTCTCAATATAAACATTTTCGCCAATGCGCTGGGACACGCCGTAGGGTTCCCCGGCTTCAGTCCACTTTAGGTTGACAGATCTGTTAATGGGTGTATGCATTGAACATTGAACAGATTACATCACATGACTATTAGGGGAAGTCGTGGATGTTCCCTATCTGACTAGCACTATTTCATAGTATCAGTCCATAGCAAAATATATTGTTGATTGTTGTTCATTGAATGACTAATGTTATTTCTTTTTTCACAGTCATTCAAGGACAGGAAACAGGGATTATATGGTTGCACCAGGCAAATTTGTATATGTTTTAGGAAGAAGAGTAATAAAGGATTGTTTACTAACCATAAAATAAACTGAAGGCTCTGAATATGGTTAGTGTTACCTTGGCCCCCTAGACTTTGCTGAACTACGAAAGTTTCTATCCTTAGTATTTGGCACCCAAAATCCCCCTAACAGAAGAAGAACAAGCCAAAACCAGAATATGTGTAAACATGTCACACGGGTGACTCACTTTGTACTCTTAAATTTGTGTGCAGATTTTTTTATAGACATTATTGTTTATTGCGCTGTTTGGGCCTAACCTCTGAATATTTTTCCAGCGCCTTGCAATAATAACCAGACAGAGAAAAAAAAAAGTAATGTTCATGCCAAGTGTTGTCGTGGACAGCGTAAAGGTGACATACAGTATGCATAGTTTGTGGGGAAAAAAAGCTGTGTGGGTTTGTCAGGCGTTTTTAAAGCTCTTCCTGTTGTGTTGTGGTTAAGTATCTTTGCGATGACCTGATGGTTACGAGTCTTCCAGATGGAACTGTTTCTACTTATTTTGAATCATTTCTAAATATTTTTGAAATCAGATCCACAGATGTGTCTCAGTTCATAGCTAAGTAGTGAGAACCAAATTAGACGTTAAGGTTGTGCAAATGAGTCATGTTACGGTATCACAGAAGATTTTTATCTGCACTTCTTTTAAATGGGGGGTTGCTCTTTAGTGCTCCATAAATTACACATCATACTCCATTCCGGTCAACAGTATTATTTTTCTGTGCAAATTCAAAAAAGAGGAGAAAACCAAACAAAAGTAGGGATATGACATACTAATACCAGTAATATAGGAAAATGACGATTTATGAATGCGAGAGACTTGCAGATATTCCTCACCATGTTGCCTATAACCCAAATATCATACAAAACATCATACCAAGATGTACAATAAATATAAAATGGAGATCAGTTAACTGTTTGCTTGTACAATCATACCGCAGGTATTATTTATAAAACCGCTTGCTGTTGGCCACTATTAGCAATTTAAATATTGTGGTATCAGCAGGACTGTATTCTGTTACCGTGCAGATGTTATAAGGAGCAATGTAGACCTAATAAAAATATTGCATCTCAATTGTTATATAGTACTGTTTAAGGGAAGATTTACACACTGTATCAGTACAGTAATAATACCATTCAGAAAAAAACCCACTGACTATTTAATATTAAACAGTCCCATTTATCATTCCAGTTAACATATAAAGTCAAGCTGGCCATACATTTACAGACCCACTCATTTGGTAAGGTTGTCAAACAAGCAGATATTTCTTGATGTGGCCAGCCCCATGCAGCTCTAAAGCAGAGTGATGCATTTGTTGGTCTGGTGGCCAACATTCAGATGATACTATGGCCTTGTGACATTTTTATACCTGTACAATAGATATCTGGACAATTTTTACAGGCCAATAAGCTGCTGGCTTAGTCTGAGGGGACTGAGTCGCCACCTTTTATCAGTGTGTATGGCCAACTTTAAAGGTTCCTGGACTGTAGGCTCAGACTAAGGTATCCGATTTGGGGTAGATGCTTATATGATGTTCTGTATACTCCAAGAACAATTGCAAGGTACTATAATAAAAATATTAGGTTAACATTTCAAAAAATCTGAAAAACTTTTTGTTGTTGTGTTGTTTGTCCCTTATTGAGAAGAGGCATATTGTATAACAACTTACCCAAAACACATTTTATTTATTTTTAACTCTGGATAAATTATGATTATTTTGTCTAACTAGTGTATTAAATGATACTACTGTTGAGTGGAAGTTAATTTACTTTAAAGTAAAAACATACAGTACTGGGACTGTATTCTCCCTAGGGTGAACCCTATGAGCCACAATGGACTCAATGGGAGGCAACAGTGAATCATCTGCATTCTTCTAATGAGAAAAGTAAATAACAAAACCATAGATATGTCTGTAAAGACTTGGCAGCATTTTCCTTAATCCCCGTAGAAATCTAAAATCTAAAATAGACTGAGGCGTAGAGGTCAGGCTAGCAAATAGGCATTGGTTTCAAGTATTTAGAAATTCAATATACAGTTCAATATAGGTTGTAAGATGCTAAGGAAAGTCTGTTTTATATGAAAGGCTATTCACTCATGGAATTTCCCTTGGCCCATGAACTGTATCGAGGATGACAGTGAGATGAGTTAAGTGACTGAAAGCCGTAGGCCAGGACATGTCAAATCCAATATTTTCCTCACTCAGTCATCTCACCTTGCAGTGCCACTCTGCTTTATACAGACACCAGATGTCTGATGAATAATACAAGTGACAAGGGCAAAACCACTCGAATGTGTTCAAGGAAAACTTTAGACAACGTGGATTGGTCTAATACTACTGTAGATGGTGTATTCTTTTTCGCAGCATTCCTCTGGTACCATCCAAAGTTAAATCTCTGCAGACTTTAATTCTTAAGGAAGTGCATTTAGTGTATATCATAGTGGATTTAGATAACTTACAGCCTTTTTTCAGGCCAGGAAAATGACTGATAAAAATAGAAAACCAGCAGCTTTTACTGTTTTACCTGTCAAAATCACTGAGCAGACACCTTGTCAAAGTGTAAAGCTGAGGATGTGAGAGCTATGTAACAAGGGCATGCAATACACTTAAAAGAAACTAGAGATGCAGATCCATTTGTGGATTTAAGCTTTCTTATTTTTTGGACTGTTTAACATCAGTATTTTCTAATTTCTATACAGCATGGCGGGGCAGTTATTAGCACTGCTATCTTCCGGTTCTGGGGTCCTAGGTTTGATTCCTGCCATGGCATTATCTGTGCTTAAATGGGTTTCATCTGGGTATATTATAAATGTTACTCAGAATTAGGAAATGTAATTAAATGCAGTACATATGGTTTGGAACAGTTGACTAAGCCTGGTCCCTGTTACCCTGCTGATCTGGCTAACTACTTTAAGATACTAAAAAATATGTAACAGTAGTCGACTGTCCCCAAAATCCCACAATTCCCTGCACACGTGATGTCAATAAGGAAAGTAACATCACAGTACAATGTATTGTGGGTAAAGTTGTTACAGTTTGTAACATCAGTGTTTTAGTCCCTCCCCTGCCAGGATTTCCAATGATGCAGAAAGAGAACTGTTTTGAAGCTGGATTTCAGCATATACAAATGGTGTTTATTTATATTTTTTGAAGGAATAGATTACAGTAATAGGTATAGTAGGGGGTTCTGTGTTGTGCAGGGCTTTTTAACAAATTTTGGTTCGAAAGCCGGAGTTTCCCTTTAAACCTTAGTCCTAAGGTCTTCTTATGCAAGGTTTCAGTCAGGCTGCTAGCTAAAGTAAATCAGAAATGGTAATTTGGGGTAAGTGCATGGCTGTGAGAGCAATATTTAGTTGGTGCAAGATTACATGCTAACACTTTTTAAGACTGGTATGAGTTTAAAATTTCTTGAATTCTATATGAAACAACCCATTGCATAGTTTTATATCAAATTATTTATTTTAAGAGATCTATTTTAATATTCAGTATGTTTGTGCATAAATGTACAAATATGTAAATTCTCTTACATGGGCCCATTCCTAATATCCTGCTTCACCTGTAAAACTCTGTTTTAAATTAGCTTGATAAGTATTGAAACATGCATGTTCTGTATCACTGTCTTTGGAAATATATAAGGATTCTGTGGTGTTGCTTTCTGCCAGGACATTAGCTGCTCTTTCTGTTTGCTGTAGCTGGAAGCTTGCCAGTATGTGCTGTACGCCCTTTATAACATACCATATAGGTAAAATGAATTCAAATGTAACCAGATGTAATCCATAGCACAGTATCTACCGCAAACTTCCATGAAATAAGACAAATCCAATTTAGTGTCTCAGAGAAATTTAATCTTCTCCCTTTGTACACTTTAGAAACTTTCAGATCTCCCAGGCTTGTGGGTAAATGTGATACTCTAGGTTGATCTGTTATGTATCCATTGTATGTTTATATGTGGATGTTTTAACCACAGGGCTCCTATTTACACGGCTGGCGTTTTCTGCTCTCCCAAGTGTGGAAATCCTATATACTCTTAAATTAAGGCTTCCCAGAAATGCCATTTTTATGCACTTGTTCAGGGACAATCCTATGACTCGAAGGTTTCCTGAACACTAAATGCACCAACTGTTCTTTGTCAAAGAAGAAAAAAAAAACATTGTCAACAAAAATGTTGTTAACTCTTTCCATACCAGGACATGATGATTTTGCCTTATCTCACGTTGCCAGACAACACATGGTGGCATAGTTAAAAAAGAAGACACAAAACATTAAATCTACAGTGCTTGCATTCTGGTGCTTTCCTGTCTGTGGCATAGGTTCAATGTTGTCTGGCACATAAATGCTTTAAATGAATATAAACTCTGTTTACCAGCAGTTATCATGCATTTGAGTCAGATATTATAGAATACAGTACAAGCCTTATTTTATGATAATTTTGGGGCCCTCACTACCAGGGCGAAATGACTGGATTACTCTGATTATGCCTGCTACCTGGGTGGATAATAGGGCACAGATCACAGATCAAGTGGATCTTTGCATGTATAGCCAGCTTTAGTCACTAGACTAGTTAAACCTGTTAAGGATTCAAAATCCTGCAATAAAGTAGATAGTGGTCTTCATTACTGCAATAAAGACGACTAGAATGGAAATTATGCTGAAATTATAGGAAACACTATGCATTGTGGATAAACAAAATAGATATTGCACTTTGCATACTGGAGAGTAAATGACCCCTTATGTGCCATTACCTCTGTGGTGGAACAAGATAACTTAATAAGTGTCCCATGGACAGAAAGGTCTCTTGTGACTCTTACCAGGTATTGACTTTAAAATATGGCCAATGAACTTATCTTTGAAAAGTTTAAGGAATTTAAAATATCTATTTGCTGTTATGCTATAAAGGGAGCCTAGTCTTTTCAGTGCAACACATGTGCCTCATTTACTATGAATTCGTGGGCACCATGTGTACATGGTTTGAAGGCCAAAAGGTGGGCCATCTCTATTACTTGGAAATGCTGCTTCTTGTACACCTATATATTTTGATAGCTACAAAGATAAAGCCTGGTTATGACTGAACATTTCTGTGTTTGTTGTTTTCTGCTGTATTGCGAACACGAACCTAAAATCCACCTGGTTTCTGTTAAGAAAGTGGCCATTTGATCAGTCTGCATCACGAACAATCAGTATCACATCTAAAGCCTAATGCAGGTTAAAAAAAAAATAAAAAAAACCTTTACCCATTTTAGTGACCCACTAACATTCAATTGCTATGGAAGTCTGTTCTTATTTTATTCAGGCCAAAGCATCAAGCATAACTCCTAATTCCTTGCCTACTAATTAGCGCCCTGGGGGCTTCTGGTGGGGACTGGGGGCTACTGCAGGGGAGCAGGAAAACATATATTTAAAAATTCAATTTCAAACAAAACCATTTTTTCGCTTTTTCTGTTAATGTGTTTACATATTCTTACTATGACTAGGACTGGAATTATAGTACTCCAGTTTCAGTGAGGCCAAGCAAGCATTCTGCATTTTTCCATGATAATTTGGCCACTGTGGCTTTCTACAATGTTGTTTATTAATGAAATATAAGGTTGTTAATTTATTTTATCTCAGCAGATGTGGCATTGATGCACTGATACAATGCATTCAAATATACAGATGTTAGAATAAACTCAAAATATAGGGATTTGTTTTAAGCATATATAGAAAAATAAAATAGAAATCAACCCCACTAATAAATATGGTATATTTTGTCCTTCAATACACAAAATTTAGGAAGGTCAAATACAAATATGTATTTTTATTTCCTACTTATTATATCTCCATTGCTGCTGCCATCTCTAAAATGCATGAATTTTCCTATTGTTTAATCCCTAATTCTATGGGAATGAATACTTTAATCATATGGCACCGTCAGGAAGAGCTTACAGCTGTTACAGACATAAGGGAGTATACTGTAAATAAACTTACATTTGGGAAATTGCTGTTGTTAAGTCTATAATGATCTATTTAGTACTGATAAATTGTAAGTCAGCCTCAGCCTCCACTAGGTTACCCTCCCTCTTGTATTCTTGTATGGGGATTACAAAACAGACAATATTGTGTAAGAATAGAAGTGTTGTAATCAGACAGCAAGAGAACAATGGATTCATATGCATACTTTAAACTGCGTTCAAATCAGTAAAATATTCTGTTTCTACCCCTTGATATTTCCAGTAGACAGATACAAATTGAGATATGTGGTGCCACTTTGAGGACAATGGCGCACAGTGCTATTTCTAGCATTTTGCCACTTGCACAGTTTTCATCTTATGGGTGGATGACAAAACACCCAGAATAGCACCTCCATTAACTTGAACGATAATTGCTTGTACCTTTTTGGGTGTGGGCAGCAGACATGCAGAATTGCCATTGCCATAGAAGGTTATATGTTACCACTGCAAAAGAAAAGAATAGTGTTAATTCTTTAAAATTTTGTCAGGAATGCACAAATCTGATCCATAGGGGCACATTCATGAAAATGCGAGTTTGAATCCCGAATGGGACAAATTCGGATTGGATACGAAAATTTCTGAAGATTGCAAATGTCACGAAAATGCTTACGAAAAAATCGTATTAGTCACGATAATATTGTATTGGCAATCCGAAAGTCACAAAATTTTCATACCGAACAATTGTAAACAGCGGGGAAACCTTTCTGATTTTTTCGCACAAGTGTACGAAAAAGTTGCGCAAGACACGAAAAATTCAGCGAAAATACGCTCGGAGCGTTCGTGTCTTAGTAAATCTGCCCCTAAGTGTCAACTCCCTAATTTCCCAGAGATTAAGTGAATATTTTATTTTTCTACCTCCTGTATACTGAGCGTATAATTTGTCTGATTGGAGGTATTTTGTTAGGCAAGCCTTTGTAACATCCCTCAATAAGTAATACTCTCATATGATAACCCCCTTTTAATCAGGTCTGCAACATATTATTTTTAAATGAAGCATCTGTCTAACATGGCAAATCCTTTCTAATCAACTCTAAAACATATTCTTCCCAGCACAAAAGTGGTAGGATTCTGCTGAAGAAGAGGTGGATATACAGTATAATGCTAGGGAACAGCGCAGAATTGTTAAAAAAAAAAAAAAAACCATCCCCCGACAGGGTAAAACCCTTTTATTCTGGCAATAGAGAGCTTGAGTCAGGGTTAGGAGAGTTTGCTGTATCAGTTTAAGATAGTATAGTTATTGTCCTAGAAAGCATGCTCTGTATATACAACATTTAATCCTTTTTTCATCACTGTATTAAGACTGTATTAGTATATATATAATGAATGCCACAAAAGTTTTCTCTACCATACATTATTATTCTTTATACCCCAGTGAGCTTACAATTTACGGTCTCTATCACATTTACGTACACTATGGTCAGTTTATCAGGAGCCAGTTAACTGCACTGTATATTATTGGAGTACGTGTCCCAGTTAATTATTACAGATCAGTGAATTCCCTCAAAGAGGTTTTCATATCTATTCAGCTTTAAAAACAATGAAAAATCTTGTCAGGATAGTGTAAATGATCACTCTATAACACACAAATGGAAGCTGAATAGATTGGTGCTTTCTCCTTAGCTTTAATAGTATTGTTAATGTCATACTGTGCTAGGACAGGGTGTTCTAACTAAGAAGGCAAACCTGCCCAAAGCCTGCCTCACCCAAGAAGTAGTAAGTAACCCTTCCATTACTTAATTTCTATAAATTCTTCTTATTTGATTCTCAGTCATGATTTCTGTCATGAAGTAGATACTGCTCCAAGTCTAAACCCTGCTCTCAAAGTCTGTCATGTAGGCTTAAACAGCCAATAAAGAGTTCAGTATTAATCTACACAGACATGTAGGGTGCCTAACATCCCATCTGGATATTTTAGTACTAAAAGTCATAGAAAAAAAAGTCTAATTTTTTTTTAAATTCATGCCAAAACGACTAAAAACCTGAATCTGACAATTTGCCAGCTAAAACCTGCTGAGATCATGTAGAAGTCACTGACAGATGTCCCTTACCTGGTGGATCCTTGTTTAACTTAGAAACTTTAGAGGTTTCGGATTTTTGATGCTGACTTTTTCAGTTCAGACTTTTTAGTAGATGTCAGACATTCGTGGAAATGAGTTAATTCAAATTTTGAAAAATAAAACAATGGGAAATGTTAGAGTTTTAGTAAATGTTCCACATAGGGTATGTCTGTGAGGGTATATCTGATTTCACATCTGAATCTGAGCTGTGATAAATCTCCAGTACAAAAAGCCCATCTATGGTGATTTATGAAAACATGTTCCTTCAGATTCCTGTAACTTAAAGTTCATGCCTGAAACATAGCCTACATTTTTATAGGCTTTGTCTTGTATGAAAGCTTTCTCTAAAATCCTGGGTTCTCACACTTCTTGTCTAGGGGTTGTAAAGGTTTGTGATTTTATTTTGTTTTCTAATTCATGAGAAACAATGTTAAGACAAACCATTTTCTTGATGTGTAGATGTATAAATTCTTGTACAGGGTATGGAATATGGAAACCTGTTATCCAGAAAGTTCTGAATTACATAAAGTCCATCTCCCATAGACTATATAAGCAAATAATTCTAATTTTTGAAAACGATTTCCTTTTTCTCTGTAATAATAAAACAGTAGCTTGTACTTGATCCCAACTAAGATATAATTAATCCTTACTGGAGGCAAAACAGTCCTATTGGGGTTATTCAATATTTAAATTATTTTATAGCAGACATAAGGTATGGAGATCCAAATTACAGAAAGATCCCATATACAGAAAACCCCAGATCCCGAACATTCTGGATAACAGGTCCCATACCTGTACTATTACTGAATGTAAGGGAACATCATAAAGACTGGGCAAAACATGTTGGGTCTCAGAGTAAAATATTGCCTGAGAGTATATATTCAAGGTCCAAATTAAAATTCCTGCAAAGTTTTTTTTAAGTTGTACTGCAACCCCTTTGTAAGGTTATTTTCATGTTCTGGTCTTACGTCAAGTGTAGAGCTACATTGTTTGGTAAAAGGGTATTTGTCTTCCCTTATCTGTGCTTATAATAATGTTTTTTGTTATTATTAATGTTTCTTGGATTTTCACATGCAAATTACAGTCATGTAATAGAAAGCAATTGCTATTTCAAATGAACTGGCATAGATCGACAGATTAGGCCTAAGAATGCAGGCGATCACCAGAATGATTGTAGTGGATAAAGTTTTCAGACTAGCTTGTCCCCATATTACTTTATAATAGTAGTGTGCCATAGGTCCCCTTGGCTACTTGGCTTAAGACCAAATATCTATGCATTTAACAGTAATGGTGAGGACCTGTTGATCATAATAATGTATAAAAGGAAAATAACTTACTATGTACAATATGTACATTTATGGCTCCAAATTTTGCTACATCTTGCAAATGTGGAGGCATATACTTATAACCTTATAACTGTATCTTGATGGACAGAAAATGCTAAATGTTTCCTTCTTTAAGTCTATAGTATATGCAGGCTCATATGGCTAACAGTAGCTTGGGGAAGTATTAAACCATCCTTGTCTGGTGCATGTACCACCTTGTCTGCCTGACGTCCAGAGGTTCATAGCTATTCCTAGCAGCATTATCACATGTGCAAATAGAAACCAGATTCCTTAGTGCAGCATGTGGCTGATGTGGACCTCACCAGGTCATTTCATATTTAATACATATATTTTGCACCCTGTGTAAGAAAGTGGCAGGGACCCCAAAGACTGACTCCAGTTAGCTAAATATCACAATATTAAGATATGATCGAATATCACAGCTGCATTTTGACCATCCAGAATACAAATACTTTATATTTTTGTATATATTTATCTTCTTTAAATCTATGAATACATCTTTAATGTATGTATTTAATGAAAAAAATTTGAAACACAAGAAAAGAGCGTAATCTGGAACCAGCCATTCAAGTACCAGCAATACTGGAACTTTCTGCTTATTCTGTAGATGCTTTGAAAAGATTTCATTTTTAGTAATTGCATTCTTCCTTCTGTTGCATTGATCTGTCCTTTTTGTTTTATTCCACATTAAGTTTTAATCAAGGTTTAATGACATAGCTTGGAACTTGTAGCCATTAACTGTGATGAAGATTAAACTGGTAAAGTATGATAAATTAGAATTGTTGTCTCAAGGGCCCTGATTTATTTCCTCTTTATTATTGTATTTTTTCCCTTCAATGTCTCCTTCCTTGTAGCCAGACATACGGCACTGAATCCATTGTTTTCTTTTCAGTATTTTATGTCATATTTTTTTTCATCAGCGGCAATGATGAAATGCACTTGATCTTGATGTGAAACCCAAATGTATTACTTGTGCAATAATTCCCTACTAATTAATATTGTTTATTTATATGGCGCCAAAAAAATTCCTCATGGCATTCAATATGGGGAGACATTAACGGAAAAGATGAACATTAGGCTTATTGATTGCCCTGAGCACATCCAGAGAGATAGACTGGGTGAGAAACCAAGTCCCAAGTTGAGTGGATATAATGCTGCATTACTTGACAGACTGTATATGCAGTGCACAGCTTGCATGATTATTCATTGAGAGAAAATATTAAATGTCCTTTCTCCCTTGCATAGCATTCCATCTGCATCATAAATAAAATAGTTGAGCAAACATTCAGTATGTAATTTTTAGAAGATTAAAGGGCTATGATTCTAAATGTGTCGGAAATTACGTGACCACAGGCTAAATGAGAATTGCACAAAAAGTTTACAATAATAACATTTTGTACTTTCAAATTTGGAGAATGGTTGTATGTAGAAAGAATGTCTATTAACTGCTTAACTGGAGGCCGCTCTGCTTTAGTACAGTCCAAGAATATCTGGACCGCCTTTTACTGAGGTACATAATGACTGCATTTTTAATTGCATGAATTAATCTTCAGTCGAGTTATATACATAGTTATGAGATTCTGCTGCTTTTCCGATCCTTCACAACCTCCCACAACAGTTGAAAGTGTGGAAACTGCAGTTCAGAAATGGTTGGGGGTCGTCCAGCTGAACATTCCTGATTTTCCTCCTGAAATAGAGCATATACATTAATCTTACATGTTTTTCTGTGTCCTATACATGGGAAGAAACTCTTCCAAAAGACCCTGTCCTTTATAAATATCACTTTTAAATTCTGAATTAGCATGTACCAAAAATGTAATAATGAATGTAGTTGCTATAATAAAAAAAATATTTTTGTTTTGAGACCATTTTTGCCAGTTATTTGACAATAAATGGTCTCAAAACAAAAATATTTTATAAAAATGAATAAGGAAGTAGGAGCTAAGAGTGTAATATAATATACAGAGTTTTTGGGCTTTTATATTGTCATGAAACTAAGCAATGACTTCTTTATATTTTGACTACCTTATATTTTGCAGTATGTATAAGGATAAATATATATTTTTCCCCAGTCTCTTAGTTTTAACCTATAGCAATTTATCATTTTCAAGGGTCATTTATTTAGGCTGCTGAGTGGCAAAATAATTTTCCATTAATCTTATCAGTTCTTCATTTTTGCCTTCATAGGCTCTACAGATTCAACAAATGTACAGTATACTTTGCTTGCGTTGAGTCTTAAGGAATTGTGGCATTTTGGGGCAGCCATGGCTGACCATATGCCAAGACTTCAACCTGAGCATGCTGATGTTGTGAGCAGCATATAAAATCTGGTATCGCATTGATATTTCATAGTGGGCATGCTGCTTTCAGTGCATGTAAGGAGTGTAAAAGCCCTATCAATTCCTCTTGCCATAGTTAAACAAGGTTCCCTTTGCCTAAAGAAATATGTGCAACATGCACATATGTTCAGAAATCCCATGTTGAAAGTAGATGTAGTAATTATATGATTGTTCATCTCCATCAAAATATTATCATGAAGGCACCATTTCATGCCAGCTGGAAATTTGCCTGCGCACTTCTTTGTCACTTTGTCACACTAATCGTATGAAAGCCAGTAAGAGGGCCACTAGCTGTGACAAAGAAAACACAATTTTCTGCTTAACAGTTTCTGAAAAGCAAGACCGATTTATTTTCATTTTGACATTTAACCACAAATGTTTATGCCACATGACCTGAGATGCAATGAGCCTTGAGATGCTGGGCTAGATAGATGCCAGAAAATGCAATTGTGCACTCCCTTGTGCCAATTTAACTCAAAAGGAAATACAAAATGGCTGATGTGTAAGCTTCATTTGAAACCATTAGATGTGCATTTCCTTTTCATGCCATTTAAATTATGCACAACAGGAACAAAAGATGCGGAAGACACAGGCAAACAAAGTAATAATATTTAGGCACATATGTCACACAATAAAGAGTTGAATTATTAGCACAGTATAATATCCAGTTTCTTAGTTTTATTACTAGTTTGTATGTTATACCTTCTATGCTTTCATTTCTACTGCTTCAGTTTTCTTTACATGATTTGGTGTTTGTTTGGCTAAACGAATGCGTAATGTCTGTGCTGATGCAGTACTAAGTCATGACAAAGCAAAAGAATTGCTTTGCTTTAGAAATGCTAGATTTTCTAGCATTTTTTACTTTTACTTTAAGCCACCATTTTGTGATGTTCTGTGTGTCTCACTGATCACCTGACAGGAAATAATGCAGTTTCCAACTCTAACAGGAAGAGGTGTGGGAGTAAATGACACAGTTTATTCATTGGCTGTTGTACAATAGTAAATGTGTGGGCCCTAGGTTTGTGTGTGAATGCAGTGCCTTTTATTAGCCATGGCATGAGATTGTCCAGTGGCACTTTAATGCAAATAAAATAGTATTATATAGTTAATAGTGTTAATAGTCTGTTTTATATTTTCCTATAAATGTAATACAATTAGTATAGTTTGAAATGAAATGCCTCTTAATGTATTTAGCAGTTAAATAGCATTGCACAGGTCTGGGCTGTATGATAAGCACACAAGTACTGCTTCTTTGGCCTGCTTTCTGTTACCACCCTTTGGGGCACATTTACTAATCCACGAATCCGAATCACGAATGGGAAAAAATCGTATTGGAAACGAAAATTTCGGAAGATCGCATATATCACGAAAATGCTTACGAAAAAATCATATTAGTCACGATAATATCGTATTGGCGATCCGAAAGTCCCGAAATTTTCATACCGAACAATTGTAAACAGCGGTAAAACCTTTCCGATTTTTTCCGTGCAAACATCCGAAAAAGTCGTGCGTCGCACGAAAAAGTTGTGCGCCATACGAAAAAGTCGTGTGGACGCCCGAAAAAATTGGCGAAAATCAGCTCGGAGCGTTCGCGCTTTTGTAAATGTGCCCCTTTGTGTGGGCAAAGTTGACTAGTGGATTTTGGCAAAGCCTGAGCTTTGTGGTCAGATATCTGCACATAAATGACCCCCTTTGAATGCAGTGAAATGTTTAACTATTTCCTGTACACATACAGATCAGGTTGCAGGATGTGACATGTTGCAAAGATCAACTCCTGAACAGTTTTATGAGTTATATTCAAAACCTTGTGTCTTTTTTTGTGCGTTTGTGTCAAGTAAAGGTCTGCATATTTTCCCTTTTGCTTTCCTTTTCCATTCAAAAACACCACTAACTGTGACACATCCATTGTTTGCTGTAAGTTTCGGTGATGGGTTATGCAGCATGTGGTAAATGCATTGTACATAATGGGCTTGCCACCTGTAATACAGCTAACCTAACTGTGTCAATTGGGCCTCACAAACAGAACAGAGGGCAGTTTCAATCTCTAAAGTTACTTTCTGGACAGAACTTTCTTGTAAATCTGCAATCAACGTGTTCTTAAAGAACTTTTAGTTTGTAAATGGAACGCATTCTGTTAAAAGAACAATAGCATTAGCTATCAGTAAGCATCCAGCTGCTAAAAGGCTTCAGCAGGCTATATTCCTTTTTATTTTGTCACTTATTCCTTTCAATATTTTATCACAGGAGATCTATTATCAAAAGTACTATATATATATACAGTATATATATATATATATATAAAGTATTGAAAAGGAAACTTTTCAATACTATGTTATGCATAGAAGCACATTGTTAATAATAAGTAGAAATAATAAGAGACAATCCAGTGCTGAGTGTTTGTTATCTGAGCCACAGTGCAATTATCCCAAAATGTCCTGTGATATTCCTGCAATCCTTCTCCCTGTCTGACTCAGACCTGCTCTCTACTTTCAAGTTGGCTACAGTCTCATGTTTTATCCCCTTCACAAGTGCATATTGCCTGTATTTGTTTTATTATCATTAGTATTAGCTTCAGATAATGTCTCTTGTAAGGCAGAGATGGATGTTTCCCAAGCTGGCTTGGAAGGAGAAAGAGTTAAAGGGACAATATCTGGTTACAGTTAGTCTGTATTCTTGCTTGCCGTTTCCAAAAATCTGTGACCTCTTCCCTTTTTATTTTTGAACATGTTTTCTAAACTTGGCCCAAATGTGCCATTAATTCAACTTTTTCCCTTAAGCCTGCCCACCATTCCTGCACTGACTACTAATTTCCACTACCTTTATAGAGAGCTCCGTAAACAATCTTGACATTCTCTTATCGAAATATTACGCTTAAAGGAAAAGAAAAGGCTCAGTATCGCAGGGGCTTTTATGACTGTCAGAAGGGTTTTAGCAGTTTGTCAGTAAACACACCCTTGTGAGTCTGCACTCTGTCAAAGATCTGGTAATCCCTTTAATCTGTGCAATGCTTTTCCTAACATTATTCTTGTTGCCATTTACTTCTGGGCATTTTTTCTGCTTTAGAAGTGCAAAATAATTTAATAATTTTACTGCAGTATTTCTTCTTAAAAGAGCTTTTGATGGAAGAGCTATTGACAAATCACTGGTCCTGGACCAAATACAGGCCAATTATCTGAACGTATGACATAGGATGTTTCACATCTTACACACAAGGGTTTCATTATCTTTTATAAATTAAAATGAACTGGTCTTAACTTACTTCACCCATATGTTAAAAGACACTCTTTGAGAGGGCAAATAGACGAATTTAGCCATTTAAGATGTGTGGGTGGCACAGCTTTGTGAATGCTGCAAACATAAATGTTAATAAAATTATTAAGGACACCATCTTGACATTTTCAAGATGGAGACAAACAAGTATTCATTACAAGATGCTTTATGCAAGGAGACTTACCAGAGAAGTCCAACAAGGATAGTGTTTACAAGAATGATGAGGGGTGACAGGAGCTCCAAATGTTTTTCTTATGCTGAATCCCACAGGCTATAATGAGAATATGATTGCAGGCCCATGTGATGGTATTACATTGGCAAATTATGTAATTGTGTGTAGTAATTCAGTAATTTATAACAGTGTTTCTCAAACCATGTGGCCATCCTTACATACAAGTAAACCCCTATCACTCCATTTATGGCTCTTGCTATTCAGTAGCTTGGGTTAAATATCTTTCTGTGGCTACATTTTTAAGAAGATGTACGCACACATATTTTGTCGCGGTGATAGGGACAAAGGGTGCAATACCCTGGATAGCAGGCCCAGACTGTCAATCTGAGGATTCTGTCAAATGCCAGAAGGGCTGCTGTAAGATACCATAGACAGTCACTATTTATTGAGCTGGTGGGGGCTGTTTGGGCCTATGTGTACTTGAATTGCCAGGACCTATTTTGAATCCCAGTCCAGGCCTGCTAGATAGGCCTAATTATTTATAGGGATGTACTAAATTTGGGATTTGGTTGGGGATTTAGCTACATCCCAGCACTTTTTTTCAGAATTGTTCAACTGAACCAAATGCAAACCCTTTTCATGTGACTGGGACATTAAATGGAACAATTTCTTGTTGATGCAAGTTTATATTTTTCTTAAATTTGAATAAGTTAATATATACTTCACATACAGTTTGGAAATTGACTGGAGCATTCAGTGCTTGAACAAATCCAAAAGTTATGTAGATTACTAGTTATTTATAATCTATACTGCAGCTCTCCAACTGTTCCTGAACTGCAACATCCAGAAGGCAATTGCCTGCTGCAAATCAGAAACTTAACAGAGAAAAATAATTATAGGCAGTGCTCTTCTGATTTTTTTCTGCACTTATCTTAAGATGGCTGTGCTGCAGAAATTAGATTTATATATAAAAATGAGGACATTACATTTACTTATTTACCTGTATGACCAGTTACATTTATCTTTTTAATATTCACAAAGACAGACTAGTTACATTTTAGGTAGATGGCTCAGCGTATAAATGCAGAATCCTCCCTTTTAGGAAGAGTTTTGTGTGGCACTATCCCATTTAAGAGCTGCTATTAATATGTGACTAAGGCTTTTAGCCTGTGGTAGGCAGATGATAACTGTAGTCCTGACTGTATAGAATTATAGCTGGAAGCGTACTCTAACCACGGAAGGGAGTGGAAAGGGAGCACCAGATAAAACATGAAAGTTCAGTGCAGACTTTGTAAATCTGAAAAAGGAAAATCTTTCAGTGTAGCTAATCCTTGGAACCCACACGTACATTAACATTTATGCCTCACACGTTGATATGAAAAAAAAAAGGAGAAGAAAGCAAATGGCAGTTTTCAGTTCCAAAATATAGTGGCAACACTGTATTTGTCTGTGCTGCTCTTACACAACTATCCCATGTACAAGAGACTGACCCTTCAGAAAATGTCTTTTCGCCCATGTAGGGAATCCTTTTTTTGGCAAGACATCAAATAATATCTTCTTTGTTATTGGAAGGTCTACTTACAAGAGACAAAATGGTTTTGTTACGTTATCTCACCACAGAAAACATACGCTGAGAACAGATTGGTAATCTAACTTCACCTTTACTGTCAAAGAATGTGAAAAGCACATAATAAATACAGGTTCTTTTGAATTTATTTACTGTGATATTTATCAAAGGTGTTAAATATTGTGACAATTTCAAGAATGCAATGTTTTGACTTCCTTATTTGCCTTTTGAATATTTATACATAATAAATAGCAACCAAACAAGAGTTCACATCCCCTCTGTGTACCAGTTCAACAAATAAACTGTGAGACTGAAATGGTTTCTAACAACAGATTTAGTCTGTCAAATTAAAAAGGCTTTGGAAGTGAGGCAAATCCAAAGAGCTTTAAAAAGGCTTAAAGTTTGAGAACGCTATACAGCAAGTTCAACTGGGGTTCGTGCAAGTTCAAGTGCAGATCCACAGTTCTCCAGTGGAGAGCTCGTTTTTAGCGATGAAGGTTTCCTAGTGATGAAGGTTCTCTAGTGCCGGCAGTCTGCTCCGCTGCAGAGTAAGAGACACATTAATCTGACTGAACCGAACTGATGAAATTCTGGAGGCAGAAACTACCAGAGCAGTCCATATAAATCCATGAATGCAGGGCCTTGTGCTTTTGTTCATTCCATTCCAGTTCCAAGTTATCTGGCCCTCTTTGCTGATGTATGGAGTAACAGGCAGGCCGAGTGTTTATGAACAGTTATCATCCACTACTTTGGATGTTATCAGAGGAAGGGACGCCTGCCGCAGGCCTTGGTCTCTCACCCTTTCTATTACCACCTGTCATTGACAGAGAGTGTGTGATGAGGCTGTACAGTCACTGAGTACAAGTGTAGATAGTTTCTGACGGCTGATCAAAGGGGAAAACCAAAGGGCTGATAACAAGGACGTGTTTCATGTACTTTTAACTTTGAGACGCACAGGCATTTGCATTTTTTGTTCCGCCATAGGCTGGCAGAAAACAGGCCTAGTAAATGTTTCATATTCAGTTACCTGCTAATGCTGGAAATGCTCGGAGCTTTAACCAACAAAGCACGACTGTTAGTAAAAATTTTCCATACAAAGTACCTGATATTCAGTTCCCCTCCTCCCCCTAAAGTCCTTTAACTTGTTATATTTAAAGTGTAAAGAGAAAGAAAAACACACTTTTTGTGTATGTGTGTGGTTTTTAACGATTCCGTGTGTACAGGTGCAGAAAGTATTTTTTTGTTTATTTGAACACGTACAATGGAAAACAGACATGAATGTGAGAAATTCAACTTTCTTTTCAGGTTATTTCAGTAAAAATATGTTTAATATTTTTTTTTTGCATTGATTCAGTACTTGTTACAGGATACTGTGTGATATATTCTGCCAGTGACCCTTTGAACCTGATACATTCAAACATAACCCAGAGAAAATTTAGATGCAGAGATTTTTTATGGAATAGTTATGTTAGGAGAAACCAATATTTAAATAATGAGTATTAATAATGATTGAATATGTACATGGAAAATATTAAAGTCACAAAAAATCTATTTATTAGGAATTACAGATAAGTGGCAATGGTTGTTCCCTGTGTATCAGGGATTCTTAACCTATGGGCCAGGCCCCAAAAATGGGTCCTTGTGCCATTAACGAGGAATGTCACCATATTCCACCTGAATAGAGGAAAACTTCTCAATTCAATAGAATCTATTTCTTAAAAAGTTATGAATTTTTGGATCACAAAGCTATATCAAACTTAATTTGGTTCTTAAAAAAAAAAGCAAAAAAGCTTAAGAAACACTGCTACGCATTAATATAAGACTTGCACTGGGGCTCCTTCACATATTATTGCATTTTCTATATAGGTCTGTGTAGCATTTCCGACATAGAAAGCAAGCTGAATAATATACACAAAAACTGGCCTCAGTAACAAAGATAAGAACATACAACCTGTTCCCCACAACTGCTATGTTTTATATGACTTCCCTTTATTGACACGGCTATTCAGGATGGTGTTATTTTAGCAGTAGCAACTAAAAGGCCAAACATTTATGTTGTTGAGAGTTTTTTTTAGAAAATAAAAGAATATTTTTATTCATTGCACACCCACTTAACTTCCTCCTTTTACTTGTCATCTTAGGAAGAATGGGAGCATTTTGCAGACATAAAATGCCGCATAATAAAGACAGCTATATTATTTAGCTTGGTATTTCAGCTCCAGGCATTGATTGGCCAATTCATTCCTTTGCCATGTACCCCAGTCAGTATGCAGGAAATGTGATGTGTCTGCTTATGCACATGTTGGTATGGCAGTGCAGAGAAAATAGCAAAGGATACATCTTAGATGGTGATGGGAGAGGAGAGAATTTTTTATGGGACTTGGGAGAAATGTTTTACCACAAGCTGCTTTCTACTTTAGCTTTAAATAATATATTGTTATCTAACAGTCTGTCTATGTGGGAGGAAGACTTTAATCTTGATGACTTTTCTCTCTCAGTAAATCACAGGTTTTGCATTCAAAGATGAGTTTTTCTAAGCAAGTATTTTACCATTTGCTATGTCAGTATTCCCCTGCAGCCTATGTTGAGATTGAGCAGGAAGGCAGTATGGCAGCTCAGCCTGATATGAATAAACAAAATGTAACTTGTACAGGGGTGGGGGTTGCTGAGCAACTATTGAAAAACAGGCAATTATTCTACCAATATAACAGAAAGGTATATAATAATAATTAATTTGTAATAGGTATCTTGCTTTTAGCCAGACAGGTAAACAAATACTGCAAATAAACATTGTACCTTATTTCTGCTTATCTTTTGTTTACTTACGCTAAACTATGCAGTCAAGCTGAAGTACACTTATTTTCTGCACAGACTAGCTATTCTAAATTTAATACCGTATGCGCCTATTACCTTATGAGACCTGCTGTATTACTTTCCTTGGCAGAAGCATTTTCCATAAACTTCAGCAAGCTATGGATGTCTATTTATGGCCAGTAGGGGTGTTGTTTTATTGAAACTATACAAAATACTTTTGCTTGGCCAAGCAGTATTTCAGTGTTCAATCAGGTGCATTGATACGAATATAAAGAAGATCAATGTTATATTAATGGAAGAAGCAATGCCCCTATGCCTTTCCATTATAATGACCACTTATGAATTAAGGATTCATTTTCCATGTTGTCAGGTATTTCTTGCTGAGTAAACAAGTTGTACTGCAATGTCTGAGACATAATTTGTTCCAAAGTTACTCTGTATGAAGACAGGAGTCAACCATTTTTATCCAACAGAGGTCACTGAATTGTTAGAATTTTGGAGTAATCTCACCAAAGCAATTGTGGGTGCTGCTTCATACTATAACTAAACACAAATATGCAAATAAATATGGTATAATCAATGCTAGGGTGCGTTACTAAATATGTAAAAAAAAATATATAAAATGAAAGAATACTTACATATAAACTGGGCACATATTCTCTTTGATGGAAAATAAAGGATAAATGCCACTCGTAAACAGGGATTATTTCCTCTGTAATTTTAGATTTGGAATGTGCCACAGAAATGTACGGCAGGCTCTTTCATTCCAGTAAAGAGTGCTGCACTTCATAGAGACTGGAAGCAGACCTGTCTCCTGTGAAATTTATGTTGATTTCTTTTGCTCTGTTTAACTGCACAGGACTACAAAGCATATAATTTATATTATTTTATAAACATTCCGTATATACTTAACTGCTGATGTTAGTACAGTTTCAAACAACTAAAATATTTTACCCTTGTTATTGCCTTAGTACATTTGTTAATGGGGAGAGCTGTATTTATTTTGTAGTAGTATTTTGTTTTATTAATAAAGCAGTGCTTTGACCTATAATAAAGGAGATGGCAAAACTGGACATGATTCTTTGTAAATGTGGATCCTTTAAAGGATCTTTTTAATCAAACCACTAGGAGGTGTTGCAACTAAAGTTCTTAGACTGGGTATATATGGACAGAGAAAGTCAGCCAGTTTGGCCAGTTTGTGACCAACATCTGCAAGGGTGTTTTCTTGTAAATGAGCCGCAGCTCCTGTTCACTTCCCGCTGTCAGCCTAAATGAACAAAACAGTAGATGTGGACATACCATGTATGGCCCCCTCATACAGTATCCATCCATTTGGCTCATGAGATAGCAGGATACCACAGGAGCGGCCACCTTAAGTCTAAGGGCTTCTGTGAGTTCTAGTTCCACATCTAGATCCTACTTCTAATATTTTAATCTCTTGAACAGTGTAAATTGTTAACTATATTTGCATGATATTTTTTTAAAAATTGAACTTGAATATATTTATTAATGTGCATGTTAAGTCATAAAAGAGAGAGAAAAGATAATTTATCTTTTTTTTTTCTATTTAAGGCGCATATGATCGGAGTGTGACGCTATTAGAGGTTTGCGGCAGCTGGCCAGAAAGTTCTGGGCTCCGACACATCTCCTCTATTGAAAGCACAGATGAAGGTCTCCGTGAACGACTGGCCGATGCTATGTCAGAGTCCCCTAACAGGGATGTGGTGGGATCTGGAACAGGTACAAAGAAGAGGTGTGATATGAGGTCCCAGAATTACTCTTTGACATAAACTGAATGTTGTTTTTTAAAAAGCCAAAATGTCCTTTAACATTGCATTTGTCTAATGTAAATATTTGAGTCATAAGATTTGAGTCATTCATTTCCTTTAGCTTTACTCCCCTAAGTTTTTTTTATATGTCCAGCTTTTTTAGTTTGCTTTTGACAATAAACTCCCACATCTTTCTTGTTGTGTAATAATACCCTAAAAATGTATAATGTCAAGGTGGGAATGGACATTAGAACAAAATCTTAAAAACTTAAGCCACAACTCCTTACATTTTCTCATAGCTTCTGCAGAGAAACACATTAATGGGTATTCTCCATTTATGAAAATTGCACGGTATAGTGGCCCTTTAGTGTTGTAGAGCACATCTAGGACACAAAGGAATTCTCTGTGTTTGCCAAATATTGGTAAATTACTAAAATAGCTATTAAATAGAAAAATCTGAATGTGTAAAATAGCTCAAAATTTCCCAGAATGGAGTATAGCAAAGGAATACAAGTGTTGGAAGGCAAGGTTGTGTTGTTTGTGCCCTAGCCTAAATTTGTAGTTTAGGGCTTGTGACTGGAAAAATCTAGTTTAGATATACCTTTTAAAATTTGACATCATTTAAAATAGATGTTACAGTGTATAGTCTGTGTTATTGCTGAATCTGTAAGTGTTTGGCTCATGTGGGGGTTTTATCATGAACAATATCATCATATAGCAAGAAGTGGAAAGATCCACATTGTGTTCTCTTCTGATGGTCTTCTCTATACTTTGCTCCTGTGGGTCTTTCATTCGAGTGTAATCCATTTCTGTAGTGTTCAATTATACAGATAAATAATCTCATTTATTTCCATAGATCTAATAAGCTGCCCTTCTCACAAGAGGTTAAGAGATGTTACAGACACTTACAAATGTTGTGAACGTACAAGAGATTTGTTGCATTTAGCAATTCTCTCCACGGGTAGCAATCTTTGAATTGCATTGCGCCACGGGTGCCTGACATTTTGGTTTAACATTAATCTTCCTAAAATGCAGTTGGTAGCATCTGTCGTCTTTGTATAAAAGAAAACATTGCGTGCAGATAGGTAACATATGAAAGTGTTTTAACGGAACAATAATGCCAAAATACAACATGCTGTTGTGTAAAAACATGCTGCAACAGTCACAGATACTCTGGGTCTATAAAAGTACTCACAGCTTATAATATTACTGATTGACCAAATACCCTGTCAATGCACTTAATGTGGCCATACACATTAGGATCCACTTGTTTGGCTACTACAGGTATGGGAGCTGTTGGAGCGAGGACCGCATCAATGAGCTGATGCAGGCCCTGATCTAATGGGAAAATGAATCCTGCCTGATCGACATCTGGCCAATTTTTGGACAGTACATAGTAGGGTGGGATGCACATGGTAAAATAAAGGTGGCCTGATATTATTGTACAAAACTAGGTTTCGTACAATATTTGGTGCATGTATGGTGGGGGATGAGAAGACTTATACCAGCAAAAGCCTTGGATATCCATCATCTCGCCTATTGGACCTTTGAAGGTGCCCGACATCCACAAAACATTAATGCTGAATCGTCAGATAGAAGTAAAATTTTTTTGTTTCTACCTGCATATCTGACAATTCAGCTCTTAACGATAGTAGAGCTGATGATCACTGCAAAGATCATAATTGTAACATGTATAGCCACCTCAAGGAATACAAAGGAAATCTTATTATGCTGCCCCATTAGGGCCCAAATCCAACAGGAGATCATCTGACCCTAAATGCTGCTGAACGGAAAGACTTCATGTTTTTGTTATAGAGGGTGTTAGTATGGTATTTGGATTTCTGTCTAGTTGCTAGGGTGACAACCATCTAAAGTTTTGGATGTCTGAAAGGAAAAAGAATAATAAATACTATATAGAAAGATATTTAATACAGATAACATTTGTAATTCCAGATTGGAGAGAAGCATTGCAGAATAACAGCTGCAAAGGCGCTTGGACAATCTACAGCAATGTAGAATATTATTTAAAATTACCCTTGCCCCTTAATTTTAACACTCTATTGATGGCACTGAGTACTGTATCTGTGTCAGTTATTATGAATTTATGATTCTGCCCCTATCCACTTTCAGGATTCGGCATATCCCATACATCATGGAATGGCTGTTGGCATCAAAGAGTCAAAGTTAGTTTTATCCTAGCCCTAAAACGAATAGGACAATCTAATTTTAAAATAAATTTCACATTTTCATTATATTCTATTAAGTTTTGCCTGACACCAAAGCTGTATAATTGTCAAATTTATGAGCCTGTCATGTAAGCATGTGTGAAAGGCAGAGAGGAAAGGTTTGGCATGGGGTCTGCTGGCAGCAGAAAGACTTGCCATGATTTAAGGAAGTTTTATGTTTTCAGACTTTTGTTTGCTGGGTTTGATGGCGTGCCAGAATCCATTGTCCTAATTGCTGGTCTTTTTTTAAACTGTTATTTATAAGAAATTATTTTATTGTTGTTGTTTATTTGTATTTTCCTATCTAAAATGCTGAAGTGTAGTTCTTGTGGTAGACGTGTCATGCTGTTGCTTGAAGAACTTGTATCCTTTTACCCATAAACGTGTCTGCCTCTTTCAGCGATTGTCTGTTTTATGTCTGCAAAGTCTGTAACTGCAGATGCTTTTGTGCAATGCTTGGAAACATTCCACCAAAATAGAAAGACCATCACAAGTACGTACAGAGTTAGCAAAGTGCTTCACTGGAAATTCATACTTCTTGTTTAAAGCGGTATTGTTAAACTGCAAGCTGCTATTTTTATGAAGGGGAATGTTTTTGCCATTCCCAGCCCCCCTGCAGAAAGATTCTACATTGCCAGAGCCATCTATTCATACATGTCGTCAGATTTAAATCCAAACCGTTAATGAGTAAAGTAATTATAGTGCAAACTTTGAACCAGTTCTATTGACCCATAGCAAACAAGATATCAGACAGCTCTGTAGGACAGTAATCAGCATTGCTGCTTTGGAGCAGCACTGGAGTTCTTGGCTTGTTCTCCCCATGCGTACTCCCACACTCTCATACTCCAAGAACATACAGCCAGTTTTATTGGCTCCTTAGAAACTTGGCCATTGTGCGTGTGAATGTGATAGGGACCTTAGATAGTAAGCTCTGCTGGAACAGGGTCTGGTGTGAATGATGTATAGTCTGTAGAATGTTGTGTAATATGTCAGCACTATATAACTAAAGGATAACAATTATTATTGCTTTTAAACTAAGTGCTACCTACTTCTTGGTTGGTATGGGTTGTTAGGTCTGGCGTGATCTGGAACTTTTACTACGTTAACCTCGCTTAGTCATATGACCAAATTACTAGATGATTTAAATGACCAAGTTTTGTTTACAGATGATTCCATTTTATTGTTTATGCTAAAAATAAAATGTTCAGATTATTGCTGTGATCAAGTTTAACAAATCTTTTGTAAAGGGCTCATTAGATAATTTGGATTCCGTGTTAGATGCTCCCAGATTGAAAATCCTTATTTACATTTGCACAACCCTCTATAGTCACTTCCCATACAAGTTTTCCTTTGCCATTTGCATGTTCTTTATTAAGCATTGCCTGCATTTCCCCATACATTTGTTTCTTCCAGAATCCCTAACTACAACATCCTTTGAATGCAAAATGTTTCCAATAAGCTCAATTTAAGTGGAATTCCATGTCCTGTCTGAAAAGAATTCTATTTGCTTGCCTACAAAACATGCATTAAAACCTACTTTTCCTTCTCACATTTTCTACTCATTCTGGAAGCCTACCAACCAGGCGGTTCAACTTTTACTCCCACCATTCTTCTTCTCACAAGTCTTCCTTAAAGCAAAAATATACAGGGAGTGAGGATTTATACTCCAGTGGAGGGCATGAGCGGGTGGAGAGAAGATTCTTGGTGGAGGGCCCACTGCAAAGTAGTTACACACCACTGGTTCATGCCCAAAAAACTTTTAGCTGGAAAAAAAGTTCCATAAAAATTATCTAAACTTCCAGTTATAAATGTGTGTTCTATACACAGACATATACCATATCATGATACTCAGGGACCCTCCCCCCACTTAGGCTCACAGAGTGACATGATGAATTCTGGGACTTGAATCCATCAACTGTGATGTGATTATTCCAGAGAATTGAATACCAGGAGCACTTTATATTCTGAACTTAAATAGGTTGGGAAATTGTTCTAACAAGTAACATGGCCTCCTGTGGTATCAGGTATGTCTGCATATATCTGTGTAAAAAATACATTTACAGTTCACATAGTGTTTATGTACATTTTTTACATAAGCCTGACTGAATAAGCAGATGTCAAAAGAGGGTATGTAAGGGGCTGTTTCATGAATTTGCTGCATACATAAAGAGCAGTATATAAATACAGATATACATATGTACATACATACATACATAGATCTTTTTTACTTTTTTAAAGTGTGGCATCTACAGGCATGAGATCTGTTATATGGAATGCTGAGACTTGGGATTTTTCCGGATCAGTTTTTTGGACCACTATACCTTAAGGGGCACATTTACTAACCCACGAACGGGCCAAATGCGTCCGATTGCGTTTTTTTCGTAATGATCGGTATTTTGCAATTTTTTCGGAAAATTGTCGCGACTTTTTCGTTACCAATATGATTTGCGCAAAAAAACGCGAGTTTTTCGTAGCCATTCCGAAAGTTGCGCAAAATCGCGATTTTTTTGTAGAGTTAAAACTTGCGCGAAATGTCGCACCTTTTAAGTTAACGCTACGAAAAAGGCGCGACTTTTCGCGCAAGTTTTAACGCTACGAAAAAATCGCCAGATTTTGCGCAACTTTCGGAATGGCTACGAAAAACTCGCATTTTTTCGCGCAAATCGTATTGGTAATGAAAAAGTCGCGATAATTTCCGAAAAGTCGTAAAGTCGCCGAAAAAAATCGCAAAAAATACGAAAAAGTCGCAAAATGTTCGTTTTCCAATCGGAATTTTTCCAATTCGGATTCGAATTCGTGTCTTAGTAAATCGGCCCCTAAGTCAATCAAAGCATTTAAACGTTTAAAATAAATGTTATATGATGTTTAGGACACTGACACACCTGGAATAAGGGCATGGCCAATTTTTGTCTATTTTTATGAAACAAATGGACCTATGAATATATCACAAGTTTTGGACATGTTACAAAAGCATAGAGCATAGTAGATCTACATCGCACAATGATCTTCCTCAGTAAGAATACCCCTGACTCCTGGCCTGTTTTGGGATTTCAAAGACCATTTTTCACACATGTTCCAGTGTAGCTTGTTTCCAGATGACCACGCACAAAACACTGGTAAATTACATAAGGAAAGGCATTCAAAAAAATGTAACCACGTATCTGGCAGTTTTCCAGAAATGGTTAAGTATTCCAAATAGTTGGTTTTAGCACTGCTTGCATGATAAATGGCCCACATGTGGCTCCCTTACGTTCATTTTATTTTGGGCAAATATCATTTCTAAACAGAACAATAAAGCATCAATTACAATCACCTTAAATAATTAAATACAGAGCACAACTGAAAAAATATTAACAACCTTAATGAAAAAGGAGGCAGGAAAAGTGTAAACTTATTTTCAACATTAATGCTGAAATTTACTGGGGGCAAGGCGCAAAAAGACATTTCTGTAATGTGCAAAAATGAGCCTGGCCAGACTGCTCTTGTTTAGTGCACAAAGATTATAGATTGCAGATGATGAGGAATTATAGCAACCAATCAATTGTCTACTTTTATACAAAAGCACCTTAGTAAATGCTACCTGCTGTTTGCTATGGGTTACTATATTACATTAAATTTTCAGTAATCATTTTTGAAATTTCAGAAGAATCTTTTCTTCCAGATAAAATGGTGGTATGCCATATTGTTTAAAGGGGGTCCAACCCCTCTCTCCCAAATGAATTGATATTAACTTGCTCTGGCCCTTCAAGCACTTTGGTAAGTTAATTTTCTGTTTTAGTGGTACACATTATTAATTTTAGACGACAAATAGCAGGCTTTCAGGTTAGATGCTTTCTTTAAAGGAGAACTAAAGCTTAACAAAGAAGTGGCCAGAAATGCAGCACATTATCTTTTAAAACTCTGTACCAGCTCACAGCAACCTCAGCCTTTTAGAAGTGCGGGTCTGTACTTATAAAGATGCCCCAGTAGCTCCCCATCTTCATTTTTGCTGATTCCCTGCACATGCGCTGTGGTGCTGTCAGTTACTGAGCTTAGAAACAGACCCACAATATACTGTATATATTATAAATGTCACAGTACAAGGCATTGATGATTTGAGAGAATCCCTAAGCTTCTCAATGGATGTCCAGACCACACTGAGCATGTGCAGTGTTACTGACACTTCTAGCAAAATACAGGATGGTGACCCCCATGCACAAATTTGAAGGTCTGAATCAGTGCTGAAACTTTAAACCGGTGATTTCAGGGGGTAAAATTTACCTATATTCATTGTAAGGGTTTAGTTCCCCTTTAAAGGTGAGAGCCTAACTATTTATGCACTTTCTATATTCTATTTACTCTATTTACCCCAGAGTTACTGACTCTCAGTTGAGCAAAAAGCACGGTAGCTGTGTAAAAATTCAAATATTTCAGAAACCACTGAAAACAGAAAATTAATGTAAATCCCCCCAAAAAAGCAATTCATTTTTTGAATTTTGATTCCCTTTAAGGTTAACATCAGCACATCGTGGACCTGAATTTGATTGCAGTTGTAATAATGCATCACTGTGTGCCTCACTGTGTTTCGGAAAAAACCCTCATCCTTTATGATTGCAATCATAAATCTGCCCCTTGGTGTTGGCACTCAACATCTAACTATTTTCAACCTGTGCGTCGCTTGGTTTTGCGTATAAGTACCAGAAACTTACAACTTTACATTATCTTTCAATCTGCTGCACAATCCCTACATTCATCCATGTCTAGGCCATGTAAAGAGGCCAATTATGCAATAAATGCTTTGCATGGGTTTCTTTATGAATAAAACTAAGTACTTCCATGTCCAATTCAACACTTACTGTTTGCTAAGCCCAGCAAGGATTGCTTCACTGGAGCCTGTGGATGAGATGTCATTTTAATTTGCCAAGAAATATGTTAAGTCCCACTCATTAATACGTATAAATATGTAGATAAATAAAGCTCTTTATGCAGAGGATTGTTTGACCAGATGTTTTAGTGAATATTTATGGGAAAATAAAGTAAAATGTAAACATTAAATAAAGCTAGCATATATGTTTCATTAAACCTTTTGTATGCTGGCCCTCATTGATCTGTCCATGCTGTGTGTTGTTTTACAACAACACAGATCAGTAAGGAACCAGCATATGACTTCTGTCGATTCTACAATACCTGGCACGCAAAGGGCAAAAATACAGTTGAGAAGTAGAAGGTTGTTATGAGCAACAGGATCTAGATGCTAAAATTATAACATGATACATATGGATATATAGCTTAGAAAAACAACTATTCATCAAGTTCAATACTTTCATATCATCATTCAGTGCATTTATAATTTAATCAATATACAGGTATGGAATCCCTTATCCAGAAACCCATTATCCAGAAAGCTCTGAATTACGGAAAGCCCTTCTCCCATAGACGCCATTTTAATCAATTCCGAATTTTAAAACTGATTACCTTTTTCTCTGTAATAATAAAACAGTACCATGTAATTGAAATAATCCTTATTGGATGAAAACAATCCTGTTGGGTTTAATTAATGTGTTATTGATTTTTTAGTATGGAGATCCAAATTACAGAAAGACCCCTAAACAAAGCTAACTGTAGCCCTGGAGATATCCATTACTTGATAAGTAAAGGTCACAGCCATCAAGCTAATCAAAACAAAAATATGAAGTGAAAAAACTACAAGAGTTATTAATAAGCATATACTTTCTTAAAAAAATGATGCTGGTGAAAAATATATCACTAGTGATAAGCGAAACTGCCTGTTTGGTTTTGCTGTAAAATTCACAAAACCCCTAAAAATTAGTGAAATGAGTTAATCAGTGTTTTTCTTTTGTTCTTCTAAATGCATTGGAATCAGTGGGTGTTTTTGTCAGCCAAGTGCATTGAAGTCAATGGTGTTTTTTCTCAGGTTTTTCTTGTGACAAATGCATTAGCGTCAAAGGGAATTCATGAGATGGTTTTTTTTTTGCGCCAGATGCATTGATGTCAAGGGCATTTGTCTGTGGGTGTTTTTTCTTGTACCACATGCATTGGAGTCAATTGGCTTTTTTCTAAAATTGTTCTCATGACAAGTGCTTTTAAGTCAATCCTGCTTGAAAAAACACATTGTTTTCCCAGTGAAACAATATGGATGGTAAATTTCTAGCACAGATTTGCAATGATTTTCACTACTCACAAATTTTCTGTAAATTCCCTCATCCCTACATGTGGAAATTGCTATCAGGTTGCTAGGGCCATTATTCTCTAGCAATAAGATTCCAGTTTGGAATTCAACATGGAAGATCAATAGGAGAGGTTCAGAAAACAAGATAAACACATACAGGTATCGGACCCCTTATCCAGAAACCCATTATCCAGAAAGTTCCGAATTACGGAAAGGCCATCTCCCATAGACTCCATTGTAATCAAATAATTAACATTTTTAAAAATGGTTTCCTTTTTCTCTGTAATAATAAAACAGTACCTTGTACTTGATCCCAACTAAGATACAATTAATCCTTATTGGAGGCAAAACAATCCTATTGGGTTTAATTACTGTATAAATATTTTTTTTAGTAGACTTAAGGTAGGAAAACCGAAAAGACTTCTTATCCGGAAAACCCCAGTTCCCAAACATTCTGGATAATGGGTCCCATACCTGTACATATAAAAATAACAATTAATCAATAAGCCATTAGTCTGTGGTTTTTTTTGGTTGTGGTGGGGGGGGGGTTAGTGGACTTGACAAACATTTCATTTGCAGGCTAAAAATAGACAAATGGTAATGCTAATAAATAAAAACAAAACAAGCAAACAAAAACCAAATAAAACAAGTAATGAAGACCAACTGAAGGTTTGTGTTGAATAGTTCCATCTATATCATGCTAAAAGGCACTATTAAGGTGAACTGCATTATGGCCAAAAGATTGTATAGCTACACAAGACCTCTCTCATTCATGACTTTTGTATGTAAGGTGATCCCATAAGCTAGACTACTCTCTCTACTAAAAATCCTGTTTTGCCAGCTTTTATGCATCAATATAGATCTGACTGGTGAGCAGTGGAAGATAACCATACCTTCTGGAACGAAGTGTCCCTCATTTTTACTGTTATACTTTTTCCTTAAAAAAAAATGTGCCATTTGAGGCTGTGCATGCCTTAGCAATTATAACACCATGATATAGACTGTTTTACAGGGCTTCTGGTATGCAGGTGCTGTATGTTAAAAAACATGTAATAACAGCAAACATTTCCACTCGGTGCTTTCATTAGTCGCTGAAACAGAGATGCCTTGGAAATCAATATGAAGTTCATTAGTTTTTCAGAAATGTGTTTCAATTTAAGAAGTTAGAAACAAGTTTCTCTTGTTCTTAATTCATGTCCTGTAAAAATAAAAAAGTAGATTTTTTTTTTCAAAAAACACCCACAGAGATTAGAACAAATTTCCTTTGCATCAGCAGAGCAAGAAAGACGTGAAAAGAAAAACACGCGTTTCATGCTACAGAAACAGCTGCCCTAAATTTGGATATCTGTTTTATTAACAAGTTGGATGTATGCACTTTCCATAAGGAACTTATTGGTAGCAATCCTGGGCATCTGGGCATTTTTAAAACACTTGTATTGTCAGATATACAATATCAAAATCCAAAATTATCAGTTCTGTTATATTGGGGCCATCAACACTTGCTCTAAATGCATACAAATATATTGTACACAACAGGTCCATCAGAATATACCCACAGAGATAACCCCTCTCCTAAACAAGCACCCAGTGCTGCCGACTGTCCGGTTGCTCTGTTCTCTCATCAATGGCAGTAGGCTAAATAACCCAGTTTTTATTAAACCAATAACACCCCAATACCAAAGAAGCTGTGCTTAGACTTTGTAGGGCTCTGAGGGCTCACACTGTTCCTTTGTCAAACAAGCATCTCTACATGTTTTTGGATAAAAATGTGTCTTCATGATAAGAGGCCTGACCTTTATTGGGCATTTATTTTGTGCTGTGGGTATTGCAATGCTTTTGCTACAGGTTGGGGCAGCACTATGACTCAGTCACTAACTGTAGGTATTTCGATGTTCTGCTGTGGCCTACATGGGTTTCCTCTGGGTTTTGCACACAAAATATATGGACAAGTTAATTGTCTTATGATTAAATTGACCATAGTGAATGGTTCCCAAGGAAACATGGATCCACTAGATCAGTGCTGTCCAACTGGCGGCCCGCCTCTGTGTGGCCCCGCACCTGTCTGGCTGCTTTGATGGCTTACCTTTGAGTAAGCATTAAATGGTATCAGTACTGAGATTAACTGCCCCCCTGCATGGTTCTCACCTCAGATTCAGGCTGTAATCCCCCTGTATTGTTTAAAAATGTAATCCCCTGTGTTGTTCACACCTTTTAATACCTGCATTGTTCATCCCCTGCAGTGTTCACACCTCAGGCTCAGACTGTAATCACTCCCATTGTTCACTTCTTCACACCTCAGACATAGGTACTGTAGGCAGAGTATGGCACATACAGCCAGCATAGGGCAGGTAGAGTATGGCACACACAGGCAGCATAGGTCAGGGAGGGTATGGCACACACAGGAAGGGTAGGGCAGGCAGAGTATGGCACACACAGTCAGGGTAGGGCAGGCAGAGTATAGCACACACAGGCAGGGTAGGGCAGGCAGAGTATGGCACACAGAGGTAGCATAGGGAAAGCAGAGTATGGCACACACATAGGCAGATTAGGACAGGCAGAGTATGGCACACACAGACAGCATAGGACAGGCAGAGTGCTGCCTGTGTGTGCCATACTCTGCTTGCCCTATGCTGCTTGTGGGAGGTGAACCTGGCAGGGGTTTGTTGTGGGAGTTTGTTAGCATTTGGAAATAGCCATTAAATGGTCCCTAAGGTGTGTAATTATGTACTGGGGGTTGCTCTGCTATCCACAGGGGAGGAGGAGGCATATGGAATTTAAGGGTATATCTTAATATGACATAATTCTTTCACTTATGAATGATGGTTGATATCCCCACAGTAAGGACCAAGCATTTGGGATTTTGCTGCACTACCACCATTGTGATAAAATAGGTGTGGTTTGAAGTGGGTGTGGTTTCAAAAAGGGGAGTGGTCAAAACTGGCTTCCATTACTGGCCCTCGGCACCGTAGAAGTTGGACAGCACTGCACTAGATGAATAAATGATTGCAATAAGTGCTCACTTCCTGTGGTTAGGGTTAGGTAGGTAGGGACAGGAAATAATAAACCAGCAAATAAAGCAGGGATGTAGAGTAGGAGGGAGCAGCACTGACTTCTGCTTTATTTAAGTAAATAAAGCCTCCATTTCCCTTTGGGAATTAATTGGGGAAAGGGGTAAAATCATTCTTCCAAAGGCCCAGGGCTGTGACCCGCCCCAGCATGCAAACCTTGGCTGCACCCATCCAACAGCAGTGGGCCCCAGGTTTCTCTTATTTAAACACAACACTGAATGGAGAAGGAATGTCTTAGCAATACTGGTGCTTAAAAAACAGAATATAGTATAAATAACATTAGTTCCCCAATATTAGTTCCCTTACCAGAGCTGTGTTCCTTGGAGGGGCAATGGAAAAAAAATATATGCAAAATATTAAAAACACCAGAATCATACAGCAGTTCTCTGAGAAATAGCAAACAATTGCCGCCTATATCCTGTTTCAGTCTGTGTTTATATGTAGTAAGCATTTGGATTTATTCACCCTTCCATTGTCCCACATCCACATATGTTGGTGCTATACAGATAATAAGAATTATAATACTAATATAATATAATACTAAATAATACTATAATATATAAATAATACTATAATACTAATACTGCCATAGATTAAAAGAGGCTGTATAAATGAAATGTCTTTATTCCTTATGAATATGTGTTTTGCCTAACTTTTGGAAGAATGCTAATCTCAAATGCTAAGCTCTGGATTCAATTAGGTGTGCTAATTTCGCTTGTGTTATCAGAAGTTATTTTTATAACTAAAAGCACTTTCAATAAAAGTAGAAAATTAGACCCATTGATCATAACCCCAGTGGAAAATTCCTTTGCAACAAATGACAATTAAACGTATATGTCTGGTTCTTTTTTGTCATTAATACAGAATCAGCCTCATTAATACATTTTATAGAGTCAAGATACTGCTTAAAGAACAGTGTGTAAGCTTGCAGTAAATAGATCTGGGATGGGGAAAAGGAATATATTCTAGTATTAAAAATATGGGATTCAAATATTGAATCTGTTATACAGAAAGAACATTTCTCATAATGTCTTGTTTAATAGAAAGTTCTCCATTTTGGACTGACTCGATGTTCCTCTGTATCTATTAGACAGTGCCTTGTATGTCATGGTACCTTAGCCTTTTTTAGTAGCCTAAAACAAGAATAAAGGATAAAATAACTGGCGAAGGCCAAATCTTAGGCATCCCCAGTATGTCACGTAAAACCCCGGAATATTTTTGTAGGAGCTCATTTGCTGCTCATCTTCTGCTTTTTTCTTCTTTTCTTCGGACCTAGGCAGGCAAATGCACAGTAGAGTTTAAAAGTCGCTTTTCACTGTACTCTACTAGTGATGAGCGAATTTTTTCACCAGGCATGGATTGTTCCGTGAAATTTGCCGCACTTAAATTTTTTTTTGTCGCGCGTCAAATTGTGCGTGGTTGAGTCAAAAAAGGGCATGGTCGTGTCAAATTGGGAGTGGTTGCGTCAAAATTTGGGCATGGTTGCGTCTAACAAGTGCGGGCAACAAAAAAAAGATACGGTGACAAAAAAATTGCGCAACATATGCGTTTTCACGATTTTTCTTTCACGATTTTTTGGCAAAGCAAAACGGGAGAGATTCACTCATCAATATACTCTGTATGTGCCTACCCAGAACAAAGAGAAAGTGGAAGAAGCTGTAAGGAAAGCAATAACATTTTGGCACCCCCAGTCCTTTAAGGACTTGTGATTCATGTTATGGAAAGACCTTTTTACAAGGTACTCTACATTATTGACATCGGATAATGAATCATCTTCCTAAACTGCTTGACATGTGACACATAATGATAGGGTCCAATAGAATTCTCAACTGGAATGAAATAATTAAAAAAACGCAAGAAACAAAACAAAGACCAATTGAAAAAGAATAGCTACAAGATATAAAAAGGAAAGTGAAGTATGCTTTTTTAATATATTTTTTAACAGAATATACACTATAGATATTGCTCAAAGTGTCGTACTTTCCATTATTTATTTTTATTTATTTTATTTGCGTAACTTTTGCCTCCTTACACCTCCCTACACCGGCAGCATAGGGCCGCCAGCCCAGTCCAACCCTGAATGGGAATTCCCTAATTGCATGTACACATGGGGTCAGAGATATCAAAGTGTAAAATTAGAGCTCACCACAGTAAAATTCCCCACTCCCTATTCATTTCTATAGGGTTTTTAGAGGCCTGTAAATGTATGCCTGTATACAGAGGCCTATAAAAATATGCCTGTAAAAATCCCATAGAAATTATTAGAGCGCAAATTTAGTGTGGTGAGCTCTAATGTCATACTTTGATTAATCTGCCCCATAATGTTAATTTAGCTTCACATTCATGAAAATAATCTATTATAAAGATCTAATAGATGTATTTATGAAAGTGTGTAATTTATTTTTCCATTAAATGAGTACTATGGCTGTCTCTGGAATATTACCCCCTCCAAAATGATTAGTCTGTAGAATTATTCATTACAACCCCGACAGATGCATTCCAGTCACAGAGCTAACATATAACAGTGTTGTTACTGTGCAGACAGTGCTTGGTGATACCATTAGTTCCATCATTGCAGGGAGATACCATCAGTCCTTTCAGCGTACTAAGGTGATACCATCAATACTATCAGTTCATGGTGATGCACTGTAAAATATTATCACAACCATGAATTTTGCATTGAAATCCCCAAATTCATGGAAGATTCTCAAGTCAGAAATCCTGCTTCCATCTGCAATCTGAAACAGCGAGCTACTTAAAGGGTTAAGGTCAATTTCCTTCTAGCTTAATGTTGACCAGACCTCACCCATGATTCCTTTTTGGCAGTATGTTAAAAACCGTGTGCCTTTAGTGTACTTGGCAGACTCAATCTTCTGCTAGGTACACTTCACACTTTGAGCTACACTTCTTCCAAAGCCACATCAGAAAAATTTACAATCATATTAATCACTCAGAATATATTTTTTTATGAAAACATTTTTTCCCTTTAAAAGTATTAAACTTGCGTAGAAGGAACTGATGAATTAAATTCTTCTGAGACGTGCAAAACTAAGCAATTACATTCATTGCTGTGAGCTTTAACCACAGCCATGTAATGGGTTTTCCTCTGACTTCCTAAGGGTCCAGTTCCTTTTTCTATGGTTTCTTAGTGAAAAACAAGTTTCAGCGTTACAATTAAACTTTTGTGTTATACATGTAAAAGCATCAAGACTTTTTTTTATTAAGGTTATAGAAAACTGGTAGAGATCCAAGAAATACAAATTACAATTATACATAGAGAATTCCCAATAGAGCCCCCAATCACATTCTGTTGGGGACTTATGAATACTTGCATTACTGTACTTCTGTATGAGGCAAATATATATAAAGGCACAATAATCTAGCAGATGTTTTGGCAGTGCTGATGTAGTGTTTTCCGTGCTTGAAGGTGAAGTAAAGCCTTATTTTAATTTTTACCCAAGGTTACTTCTTGAAATTGGGTTTCTGAATCATACAGGATCTCTATCAGAACAATGAGCTTATCTCTCAGTTTGTAGTTTTTTTTTCTGCTTTTTGCTACCTTGTATGCACGTGTAGAACATTCTGACTACTCATGGTTCTAGGCTTGCTTTCAGAAGTTTCACATAATTCTACGCACTTAGGGGCATATTTATTATAGTGTGTAAGCCAACATGACCGGTGATGTTTCCCATACCAACCAATCAGATCTTTGCTTTTGTTTTGCTTTTGTCTTTGCCATATTCTGCCTGCCCTATGCTGCCTCTGAGTTCCATACTCTGCCTGCCCTATGATGTCTGTGTGTCATACTGTGCCTGCCCTATGCTGCTTGTGTGTGCTCTACTCTGCCTGCCCTACCCTTCCTGTGTGTGCCATACTCTCCCTGCCCTATGCTGCCTGTGTGCCATACTTTCCTACCTGTGTGTGCCATACGCTGCCTTACCTACTCTGCATGTGTGTGCCATACTCTGCCAACTTGTGTGTGCCATACTCTTCCTACCCTTTCACATATGAGTGAAGGACGATATCCCTGCAGTGAGCACCAACCAATTGGGGTTTTGCTGTACTACCACCATTAATGTGGGTATGGTCCTAACAGCTCTTGTGATAACATGGGTGTGGTTTGAAGTGGATGTGGACCTGAAATTTTTATCCAAAAATGCAGATTCGGATTGGGCCGCCGGGACCAAACAGGATCAATCCCTGACGCCGCTCCCCCGCCATTGGTGTCCCTCCCCTGATGTGTTGAAAGTAAGCTCCACTTATGCGCCCTCAGGGGAGGACTTTGGGCGGGTGGCAGGGACCCTTGCGGGAGGTTAGGGTGGTGCGACGGGGCCCCTATGTGGGGTGCGGGGGACATGGCGGGGGCCCCTTGGGGAGTGTGGCGCCTCCTGAGGTGGCAACTCACAACACATGATGGGCATGTTGCCCATGTGGCATTTGCTTTCTGCTCATCTCCAGTTATGGTAGATTGTATATTAATTTGCTTTAAGGTTCCATGCAGAAGTCTATTATTTATATGGAAAGCGCGTTTTAATGTATATGTTTTCAACTGTATATATTAACTAAGGTGCCAAGACAGGATTGATAAAAATTAGTTTCTCCTTTTTAATATGGAATCAACCCCTCACACTTCATTTTATCTGCATAACTCACCTTGATCTGTGTCTAGGCAATGCACATCTGTGGTTACTAATTTGATGACTGACATTTTTCACAATCTTGGAATTTCGGTTTGTTTTTCTCAGTTTGGATAACATTGAATCATTGACTCAAAGCAGCGAGCCAGCACAGAAATCTAGCAGGGCACATTATAGGGAGTTTGGAAGGGAATATTTAACAGCTCATCATTCAAAATAAATGCAGTGTTGAAGCATGGGGAACGGTATAGTTAATAGACTGTTTTGCACGTAAATGGGAAACAAGTTGTTCATATCATACTTACTGCTGTTAGGTGGAGATATCTTGAGAATGTATACATTAGAGGGTTTGCTATCATATTTATTGGCATATAGTGTTACTAATTACACAGTACAGTTTTGTGTAACACTGTACACAAAAGTATTCAGGTATATTTTGTCCCTATACCATATTGCAGTGCTGTCCAACTTCTGCGGTGCCGAGGGCCGGAATTTCTCTATCATACATGGTGGAGGGCCGCTAATGGAAGCCAGTTTTGACCACTCCCCCTTTTTAAACTACACCCACTTCAAACCACACCCATATTATCACAATGGTGGTAGCACAGCAAAATCCCAAATGCTTGGTCCTTACAGCGAGGATATCAACCGTCATTCATATGTGAAAGAATTATATTATGTCATATTAAGACACACCCTTAAATCCATATGCCTCCTCCTCCTCCCCTGTGGATAGCACAGCAACCCCAGCATATAATTACACACCTTAGGGACCATTTAATGGCTATTTCCAACTGCTAACAAACCCCTGCCAGGTTCAACTCCCACAGGCAGCATAGGGCAGGCAGAGTATGGCACACACAGGCAGCATTCTGTCTGCCCTATGCTGCCGGTTTGTGCCATAATCTGCCTGTCCTATGCTGCCTGTGTGTGCCATACTCTGTCTGCCCTACCTGTTTGTGCCAAACCCTCCCTGCCCTATGCTATGTGCCATAATCTGCCTACTTTATGCTCCCTGTGTGTGCCATACACACAGGCAGCATAGTCCAGGCAGTACCTACAATGTCTAAGGTGTGAACAGGTGAACAATGGAGGTGATTACAGCCTGAGCCTGAGGTGTGAACAATGCAGGGGGGTTAACAATGCAGGGATTAAAAGGTGTGAACAACACAGGGGATTACATTTTTAAACAATACAGGGGGATTACAGCCTGAATCTGAGGTGAGAACTATGCAGGGGGCCAGTTAATCTCAGTACTGATACCATTTAAAGTTTACACAAAGGTAAGCCATCAAAGCAGCCAGACAGGTGGGGGGCCACACTGAGGGGGGTCGAGGGCCGCCAGTTGGACAGCACTGTGCTAGAGCAAACAGTTTGAGGAACTGGGAAAGTGCATGATTGTTTGCTTTCCCACCATCAGAAAGTGCAAAGTGGGAGCTACTTGTCGTGGCTACTAAAATAGACAATGCTGATCATTTACTGATCTGATAGTTGTCTCTACATGTGTTTTAGCAGAGGCAGTTCTCAGTATTGTCTGTGGCAGGGTATTTTCTGCTGTTTAGTAGCCGTGAAAAAGTAGCTGCTACTAGTAGCTTTGTGTGTCTTCACCCTAAAAGTCTAAACTGCATGACACCTGACTGGACTGAAAGATGTGGCATAATATAGTGAAACCTGGTCAATGAAGTGCACATTTTGTATCTTGTCCCATTTATTAAAAAGTCATCTATAATGTGTAAAGTGTTTAAACTGTAGGAAACGTGTATGATGAGAAAACACCACCACAAGAGACATAAAAAACAAAGTGAATCTACAGTTTACTAAATGAGAGTGTATCTGAGCCAGAAATTAGACAGGCTGAAATATTAAGGCAAACGTAGTCTATGACTGCTGTTTTATGTGAGCTAAAATATACATAAATTACCATGGCAAAATATAATGCACATGCTTAGGGGCTCGGCAGGGAAAAAATAACACAGATAAATAAGGACTGCAAATAATAGACTTTCATGGGCTGAATGTGCCTATTTTTCACTTAACAACTGAGGGAAATCATTAGTCAAATGAACTAATCCCAAATGTCAACCAATGGCCAGAATCTATGTTATTGGCTGCTTTCTACCTGGAACTTTGGGGAAAGCACGTTTTCCTGTTCTAGCTGTTTGATTTAGCACTGCTTTCCTTTGGAAAGTAGCAGATTCTAGCAGCTAAGTAGAATCCCATACAGCAGAGAGGAGTTCATGTCTGGGATGAAATTATTTATACTCTTTAGGATGGACATGCTGTTTTCATGTCTAACCTCAGGGACGCTAGAGAGCCTAGAAGCAGTCATTGCTTGGCAAGCATGCGATAATGAGCTAAAATTAAGGCATATAATGTCTTTGCAGTAAACCAGGAGACTGGATATTACTGAAGGTATTTTCCATTAACATACTGATACATAAATATATTCTTTGTCATTGAGTGCACAGTGTTCATAGTGTACTAAGAACTTTCTACCCAGTGATTATATAATCAGACACACAGCTTGTTGAATGTGTTGTTGTCCCTATGCCAGTTACTGACAACCAATGTAGTCAACTAAATATCCCAATATTCTAGAAGTTGTAGTGGTATAAGTTGTAATCATTTGGATCCCCATACCTTAAGACTACTAAAAAGCATTTAAGCATTTTAAATAACCCCAATAGGATTATTTTGCCTCCAATAAGGATTTGTTATATCTTAGTTGGGATCCAGAACAAAGAACTGATATATTATTACAGAGAAAAAGGAAATCAGTTTTAAAAATTAGAATTATTTGCTTTGAATGGAGTCTTTGGGAAATGGCCTTCCCGTAATTCAGATCTTTCTGGATAATGAATTTGCAGATAATGGATCCCATACCTGTACAACAAAATAGGGCTTTATCTACCAGTTGCATATCACTATTCTACTGACAATAACAGTGTTGCAAATTAACAAGGTGTTACTTTTTAAACTTTAAAGCAAAGGCATGAATGGCAGATACTGATGAGACGGCTGGCAGATGACATCATCTCCTGTAAATATAGGTTATGTTCGGTATTTACTATACCTTGCAGCAATTATAATCAAATATAGAAAACGAACCTATATCCTAATTAGACAGTGCTCATTTTTATCATGGGGGGCAGAGGGTGTAATGGCAGCTACTGAATCCTTTAACAATTGTTTTGGGCTCCAGTCAAGGGTCTGGTAACAATTCATCACCTTCCATTGATGTCAAAAGAAATCATGTGACAAGTTCGTCAACCTGTGTTATCAACCTAAAATGATCAGTTTAATTTATGCAGAGCATATAACTACCACATTCTTAACTTCATAGAGTACGAATGCCTGTATTGGGGCCCTGCTGGCCTCTCTACTCTCTGTTCTCACCAGGTAGTTGGAACTTCTGTTTTTTGTGTTGTTACACATTTGCACACAGACTTTACTAATTCTTTTACTTGTAGGTGCAGTCCTGGGGCAAAACTTTAAGCCTTTAACCTGCCTGTCTGTTAAGGGTCATATTACAGCAGCATAAATTATTAGCGTAAGAGGCTCACTTATACTTCCAGGATGCCTTTCCAAATCCACCTACCAGTTTCCCCATTTTGCGGCCTCTGCAAGTCATGTGCAGCTTGGTCTTAAGCACATGGTCAGATGTAACCCCTAGGGTGATCTTTAAAGAGAAGGAAGAGGAAAGACATAGTCATGGGTCAGAACTAAAGAAAGTCAACAGGCAAATGAAAATATGCAGCAGTCAGGGCACGCAGTAAAACTTGCAACTCAAGGGCAAGCAACAAATTGGCAGTAGTCAAAATCAATGATTAAATATAGTATAGCTGACCAAAAGGAAGACCTATAAACTATGAAGTAGGTTATTTATTTGCAATAATGTCAATATTTACATGAAAGGGAAAAGCACCATTTTGTTGTTTGACATATTTCCGTGATGCATTTGGTGCTGCACTTTGCACTAACTTAATGATCTCTCCTATATTGCATTGTGTCTGTACTATATTCCTTTGGCTGTACATTAGAAGTACATTAAGAAGATATTTAATCAACTGACCCATGGATTCAAGGGATAGACATGCATTTTGTCCACTGAAGTACATAACTCTTGATGCAGCATCTTTCTCCTGAGTACAGTAGAACAGACTCAAGCTCACATTATGGTCTGGGGAAGATGCAATCCCAAGGTGACATACAGTACATGCCCAGACAGTACAGTAGTATGGTCGAAATCAAACAAACTGCCCACAGAAATATGGTCATGTATGGTTATGCTGTCATAAATAGCTAATAATAACACATGTATTTTATTATTACTATTGTAAAAGGTATTATAATAGCAATGTTGCTTACTGTATCACCTTGTAAAAGTGCCCAACCCTAATTACACTTCCCGCTGGCATATTTATGCTGATCCAGTGCCTTCCAATCCCTATCATGGAGTGGATTTCAGAATGAAAATGCAAAAGTATACATTTTCTCACCAAATTTGCCCCATATGTGCGCTGTCAGGTGGATGCCATGCCTGTCAGTACATACTAAAGTCAGGGTGCAAAGAAGCAGATCTGCATTATATTGGCAGCCCAAGTTGACCTAAATATTTGTATCTTCACTTACTGTGGTACACTTAATATCTGGGAAGTAAAGACAAAAACTGATGTTTGGAATAAGTAGAAAACAAGTTAATGAGTGACACATCATTCAGGAAATTCATACAGAGCTGCCTTTAGGGTGTCTTATAGAGCATCTAGGGTATTATCCACCCTAGATCCACGCGCCTGTTAAGTCTGGTCTATTCATTAGCCATAATGAGCTTAGGCTGTCCTAAATAGCTAATAATAAAATATCTAATTTAATAATAAATGTAATTTATTATTAGTTCATTAGATGTAATAATAAAAGATATTGTATTAAAAGGAATTGTATCTATAAAATTGCACAACTATCAGGCTGATGTTATGTATGAAGCTTATCTCACCCATAGTTAGAGTAGGTAATACTGAGTGTGTGCAAGGACACTGAAGGAGCTAGAGTACAAGTATCAAGAGGCTCTGTAGAAATGTGTTTGCCGATCGGATGCATACCTTTATTATAAAACTCTAACCTGCCTCGACCTGAGATGTATCTCTTGGAAATTCCATCACTGGACATTTTTGTTTAAAATATAAATAAAAAAACCCACAAACTAGTCTTGTGAGTAATTGATCCTGCTATTCAGGAAACTAAATACACTGAAACAGAAAGTCATTGGTTCACCTGATTTTATAAATATAAGTTTTGAATTATAAATACAAGTTGGTTGACTGTTTCTTGCGGTCTTCAGACTATGTATTGCATGTAACACTGAGTTGTACCATGGTCTGGGGGAAATGAGCTTATTACATATGCAGTGCTGTTTAATGTAGCACCCCTAACTGGAATGTTATTTGTTGTACACTTTAGAATTCTAAATGGCTGCATTGGTGAGGATACATTCTGTAACAAAAGACAAAGACTAATGTTTGTAGAAAGTAGAAAAATTTAATCCAGAACTGCCCTTAGGGTGTTCATACTGTATAGGGCATCTAGGGTGCTAACATTGGATCCACAATGCCTTTTAGATCCGTTGTATTCATTAGCTATGCATGGTAGAGCTTAGGCTGTCCTAAATAGCTAAAAATACCACTTAATTATGTGCCATGTCTGAAAAGAATGCTTTCTTGTGCGACACATGTTCTGATAAATATTGTCTATTTTGGGCTATACCTCTTCTTCCCCAGATGCCTTGTGCTGCAAACCATAAATATTCTGAAACAAAATCTCCTTCAGAACAAAATAGAGATTTATGTCCCAGTCATGAGACAGGAAGAGTAAATGAATGAAAATGTGTGACACCCTCAGCCTCCATAAAAAAAGAGAATATTGAAAACTCCCAAAGCCATTGTGCAACCTTCGTGTCTGTTATATATTGGGTATTCTTTGCCATCTGACATCTCTAAAATGTGCATGAACACTTTCTAAAAGCCAGACTGACAGGTTACAGGGATTGTAATGCAGGTCTGCCAGCATGGCTTTATGGAGAACTGTCTGATAATGTAAGAGTGTTTCCCCCACGCTGACAGTCCGAATGTTTCAATCATTTAAGAAGAGACATTGTTGCATCCCAGCTCTTAAGTGAACAAGAGTCCCTTTGATTTCTGTAGAGAGAGGGAGGAAAAAAGAAAGGGATGGAAGTCAAATTTGGGATTGTGCTGTTTAGAGCAGGGAGGTCACAAGGCCTTAATGCATTTAGCATTGACTGCCCCCTCTTGCAGTGCGTCTATTAGTCAGTAATTTGATTTGTACCTATTCATTTGCAGTCCCTGCTGCAGCTCTGAGCTGGCCCCAAGTATAATTGGTGCTGTCTCTATTTTTACTTCATTAGATTAGCCCTGACTCCTGGCCACTTGTTGTCTGCGCTTGTCTGCCCATTTATACAACCTAATGTAACACAAAATTCATTACTGATCACATTACTTTCAACTCTGAAGCCAGTCTTGTGATAAACATTTTCTTAACCATTTCCAAACCAGCCATTGGTGGGCTGCAGTTAAGACAAAGACACATTAAGTAGAGTGAGGCAATCAATATTTTAATAATGCTAAGTAGATACAAATGCACTGACACAATACAAATAAGGCCACGGAAAGTAACTCATTGCTGAGTGGCTAATGTCTGGCAAGAACTTCAGGTTAACAGGCTAATTAGTAGCAATTAGCTGATAAAGTCTATTCAGTCTTACCGTGGGCCAAATCATGCGTTAAAAAAAGCCTAATATAATATTGATAGCTTACATATAATTAAACATAATAAAATTAACTACATACTTGAACTGGCATCAGCAGAACACAAAGATATGAAGAAATGGGCTTTGCTGGGTAAAATACAGTATATAAATAACCTTAGATGACACTAATATGGGCCCCCCTCTTTTAGCTATGTAATGCTGCTTCCCACTACTAATATTTAAGAGGTAAACAAAGCAAACAAGATCTTAAAGGCAACCTTCAATATTATTTTATGTCTGTCTAAAAATCTGCTATTGCTTTGTGTAAAATAGAGCAGTCAGTGCAAAGCCAGTCCAGATTTTATTTTCCTTTTCACCCCCTTTTCTAGGAAAGGTGAGTGTCATAAGCTATAGGGCGTAACAACAGGATGGAAGCTAAGTAAGGAAACTAGGAAAAGAGCGCTGACAGAGGAGCCACAGAGAAACCCCTTTATTTCTGATAATAAAATGTTGGTGCTTGTGTTTGGTACAATAAATGTAGAATAATTGTGGTTTGAAAGTGATGAATCAATGGGGTTATTGGACAGACACAGGTTGTATTTGTCTTTATGGTAGCATGATCAATGGTAATTTCTTTGGTACCTATGATTTTTAGCAGCTCAAAAATGGAACCACATGGACTACAATAGTTCTGCATGATCTCCTGGTGAGATCATTCCAGACTCACATTGGTGGACCCTGTACTTTTCAGTCAGCCAGTTCTTGTGGGAAGGCTACGTTCATGTTGAACAAAGTCAATATGAGAATCACATAAACTCTCCCAGCAAGGGGGTCGAATTCCAGTTAAGGGCTCTGGCACATGGGGAGATTAGTCGCCCGCGACAAATCTCCCTGTTCGCGGGCGACTAATCTCCCTGAATTGCCATCCCACCGGCGAAAATGTGAGTTGCTGGTGGGATGGTACACGCTGCGCAGGTGATTTCATCACCTGGGGGAGATTTGTGACAACTCAACTAAATATTTAGGTAATATTTTGGTTTCAAACCATCTTTGTAAAAACCACACCACTCTATATTGCTTTATGTGATTGTGCTACACCTAGGAATGATGGTATGGTATTTAGCAATGATGCCTTAAAGTTCTCAGGTCCCTGGTTTGATTCTGGCCAGAGCACTGTCTGCAGTTAGCATGTTCTTCACACTTTTGTGGAGCAATGTGTATTGCTATTATATGGCCATGGAGTTCCTTGGTGACTTATAATATTATAATTTACAACAGGGGTACATTATTCACTATAAATAAATATAATTTTATTAAGCATAATTCAACTGAAGTAAGCAAAATGGCATCTTATACTCCTTTGTATATAAGGGCAAATGCAGAGATTAAATTACCTCTTGTCTATATGTCCATTTAAAAAAATGCAATAATGCTGATTTTACTATTTAAAAGCAAGCCTAAGGGTACATTTTTTTCTTAAAGTGAATATAAGGTAGAGGTATACTTTAAATGATTTCTGAAAAATTATATTCAACCATGACTTTTTAATTTAATGTGATTTTTACTGAGAGCAACTATAAAAAGTAACACTGTTGAAATTTCTTTCCAAACCAAAATTCCTAAATATAATCAAAACCTCAAACCTGGTATCTCATCTAACCCTGGAAATGTTTAGCCTTGTAGTTTTCCAATTATAGAATAAGATACTAATCTGACCAGTAATCTAGTCATCTGAAGCTTGAACATTTTGTTAGAGCCTGTAACAGATAGACTCGATGATACCAGCAAATGCTGCAGCTTTAAAAATGGAACACCTGAGATGGAAATAAAGAATATGTCATGTACACATACAGTAAGTACCTCAAATATTCTACATGCAAAGAATAAAAATATGTATCAAAGGAGATCTAAAGTCAAATATTTAATATGGCTAGAAATGCTGTATTTTATATAGCGAATACTGTACCCCCTATTGGAAAATATAATGATATTATAAGTTATGTTAAGAGTAACATAAGCATATAATTTATTATATACTGATACCAGCCCAGAGGTTCAGCAACCCTATAACAGTAATGGTTCAGGCCTTCAAAGTTGTCCACTGCTTGCCATCTTATTATCCGGTTAGTTGGTCTTTTGAGGGGCAGAGATACTGCACGTACTAAGGGGTTATTGGGAATCATCAATACACTAGCAAAAAGTGCCTGTAATGTTACAGGACAATACTGATGAGCAATGCACTAGTTTCTGTGCTGCCGAGTAATATAAATCTGAATTCATTACTAAAGAGCCCTATATTGTGTATTTTACATTGTGTATATACAGTACACAGCAGCGTTAGTGCCGGGCCCCCCTGCCCAAAAATCTTTTAAAAGGGGCCTGACTTGACCAGTCCCTCCTCCCCCCCTTCCTTTGGGACCTCAACCATGCCGCACCTCCCGGCTCCGACCGTATATTTAAGGTAGGAGAGGGGGCCAGGGAGGGGGGACTAAGGTACAGCAGACCCCACGGTCTGGGCCCCCCATGACCAGGGGGCTGCTGTATATTTATTTATATACACTGTGTTGTGAGCAGGGCCCTAAGCAGCACTGATCATGTTTTGTGAAGAAAAGGAAATGGAGGCTGTTCAGGGCATTTTTTAATATATATATAAAAAAATCTGCAATGTATGTCTGACTATTTGTATTTTCTGTATCACTGGCTCTGACTCTTGAAACCAAGAGCCAATTAAAAGACCTTGAGGAGGACTACTCTTACATCCAGAGAATGGAAAGGGATAAACAAATTCCAATACCAGTTTTATTTTATTAATGTATTTTGTAAAGTTGCTTGAATTGATATTTTGGCTGAAGGACACCTTTAACAGTCAGGTTTCCAAAATGTTACCAATAAATACTGAAAGAAAATCTTATTTACTTAAATAAAAATGTAATAGTTTCTGTTTTTTATTTCAAATGGCTACATACAGTATAAAGTTGAAGCAGCAAATATTCATTTTTCATTGATGCAGTGTGCTCAAAAAAATAATTAGCAAATATGGAAAAAAGTCTTCTTGCTAGTGTACCTTGCAGGTACTAGCCTTAAGGACCTTTCAGAATTCAACAGAGCAATATAACAGTTTGTTTAATGGTTGTTGAAAGCTGGAAAAAACAAAAGGAAAATGACTCTCCCTGATAAATACTGCTGTAATAAGTAACTGGCTTTGGTTTCAGAAACTGGAATTCCAATAACCATACACAAGTGCATGAGCACTAAGGGGTAAATGCAAAAGCACAACCCTTAGAATGTAGTTCTTAAAGGAGAAATAAAGCTTAACTAACGAAATAGGCAAGAAAGGGTGTACATATTGTTTTGGGCTTCTGTACCAGCCCAAGGCAACCCCTTTAGCAGGGAAGATCTGTGTCTCTGAAGATGCCCCCAGTAGCTCCCCATCTTCTTTTCTCCTGATTCACTGCACATGCTTTCAGGGCCACCATCAGAAATCACAACATAATTTTCTGGGCCCCCCTCCTCCCATGCCCTGCCTCCCAATGACCCCTTCCATCAGTACAAAGGACACACAGACATTGGTAGCGAGTGACCCCCCTAAAATATTGGCATCCTCCAGCTCCCCCCCAGCGTCCTCCAGCTCCCACCCAGTGTCCTACCCAGCATCTTCCAGCTCCCCCCCAGTGTCCTACCCAGCATCCTTCAGCTCCCCCTAGCATCCTCCAGCTCCCCCAGCATCCTCCAGCTCCCTCCCAGCATCCTCCAGCTCCATCCCAGCATCCTCCCCAGCATCTTCCAGGTCCCCGTCCCCCCCCCAGCGTCCTCCTGCTTCCTGATTCTCATTCTGTTCCGACAGCATCCGACTGCTTCCTCCATCTGCTGCGTCTTCTTGCCATGACCCCCGGCTCCCTGCTGCATCCACTCTTTTATAAGGTTGTGCCCCATGCGTACTGACGTCACACATCGGCGCAACCCATCGAAATCCCTACTGGCCACCAATGACAGGGCCCGTAATTCTTTAAAGGGGGTCTGAGCTTAAAAACTGTTTCAAGGCCGGCCCCTTTTAAAGCGAAGGATTGTCCGGGCCCAGGACAACAGTCCCCCCTGTGCCCCCCTGATGGCGGCCCTGCATGCTCTGTGCTGCTGTCGGTTACTGAGCTTAGGAACCGACTCACAATATACTGTATATATAGAATATAAATGTCACAGTAAAAGCCAGATTAGTAATTAATTCAGATTCACATTACATGGCAGCTTTGAAAATAGTACAATTACCATCAGAATTTAATTAGCCCTTTAGCATCAGTTTATTTGACAGACAAGTCTTATTTTCTGGTTGATAATTTGCAACAACCTCCTAAGCTTAGCCACTCACCAGCTGCTGAGCATATGCACTGTCCCAGACAGTTCTAACAGAATCCAAGATGGAGAGCTCCTGTAACAACTTTAAGGACCTATATCATTACTTCTACAGAGATGCTGAAACTTTTTGCTAGTGCAGTCAGTTTAGTATATAAAACATTTCTAGCCATATTCATTTTTAGGGTTTAGTTCTCCTTTAAGTACAGGGCTCTGTTGCGGCCTGTACCCACTGGTGCATATGTGTAGGGAGGAATGTAGGAAACCCCTTTCCTGCCCCCTTACAAACACTTGCCAGTGGATGTATGAATACAGTGCTGGCAAATGCAGGCAGTTTTGTATTCATGTGGGATGCCAATGTTTAAAGGTGCATTGTGCAAACTGTAAAAAAAACACGGTGGATTGGGCCCATTTTTTGCACTTTGCACCTTGCCTGGTACAGAATAAAATACCCATAACATGAATTTAATATGTGTTTAAACATGATATAAAACTGGCTTTAGCTAAATATAACACATTTAAACATATTTTCTCTTTTATACCAACTGGCTTCACCTGATAGAGAACTTTGTTGTAAAGTATAATAAAACATATATTTATGGAATGGCCATCCAAAATCTACTCCCCAGAAAACCCACCAGCAGCTGTAGCTTGCCCACGCACCCACATCTTCTTGATGTTATACTTACTGGCAATTAACAGGTAGCCATTTAAGAAGGAGAAAAATCACCAGACCTCAAAGAGAGAGTATTCCCAGAGCTGCAGTGATGTGGTCACAAGCCCACAATTTTGGCCTCCTGCAAAATGTGCATGCTCAGTTACTGAGGAGCCGGGCACAGAAGGGAAATGGAAATTATGGCTGCTTGCTTTAGATATTCCTGTAAGGCAATTTGCTACAAATGCTACAATTTGCTACAAATGGCTTAAGGAAATTCTTGCCGATCACATTGTATAGGGAAATGTGCATGTGACTTTGCCTTACTTTTCAATTAATATTTTATTATCTGTAGAAGGGACATCATTAACAAAGCATAGTTAGCAAGAAGATTCAATAGTGTCTTCATTGCATATTTAACATCATTTGCCACTTGGGGATTTTGTAGCAGCAGCACATATTGTATATGTTTGTTTTATATGGATGCCAAGAGGGAGAATAAATGGGAACATCTCTTGTGAATATTTCTGCTTTGCTATTAAGAGACAAATTGCATTTTGCTCTTAAAATAAAAACCAGATGACTCTCCGAAAGCCCAAGCAGGCATTCTGTAAGTGAGAATTTATCTTGTGATCTGGGTAAACAATGTCTCATCATTTAACAGTTATTATAAATAATGGCTTTTTAAGCGCTTTGTCGGAAGATTATAGGCTCCACATAGTTGTGTCACAAGAGCCGTTCTGAGAGGCAGAATTCAGTGACATCTTGCAGGCATCCGGTCATAGACATTGCTACATCCTGAGCTGCTCTTGTTGTCACTGGCTTTGCCTTTACTCTTTCTCTTGCATTGTCCACACATTTAAAGGCAGGCAGTTCCATCAACGTGAAACCTTTTTATTGGGCCTGGTTTTTCTTTTGTTTTAGAGAAGTATTGGACACAATTGCCGCTTCTGTAAAACTGCATATTTCACAATGCTTGTGTTACAGATTATTCCTACTCAAAGAACTGCCTAGATATAGGCCAAATTTACAGGGTAAAGTAATGTAGTACAGTAATACAAACACATAACCAGTAAATTAGGGCAAAGGCACACAGAGGATTGTTTGCTTTCATGTGCTCACTCCTGTAGCTCCACTTACATGCACAGTGTTGGCCTGTGTGGAGCTACACAGACTGGATATAAAATGACTTTCATGTCTCTGCGTCAATATCCACTCCACACAGGGCAGTGCCGGGCCTGTCATTCACCTGTGTACAAAATGCAGGCGGAGGAAAGAGGACAATCCGCTACATGTGTGCCTCTGCACTTAGGATTTACTAGACCTGATTCAAATTTTGCTACTTTTATTACATTTTCCTCTTTAAATAATGGTGCATATGATATTAAATCATGTTAGTGCAGCATAGAAGGCGCCTGATCAAAATTTGCCTTCAGGGCTTTATCGGCAGAAGGAGGTAGAAATCCTATTGTTTCTACCTCCTTATCTGCCGTTTCAGCTCTGAACGTTAGTGGCCGATTGTACGATCGTAAGATCGGAAATCGCCATGTGTGTGGCCACCTTAAGTGGCTTGAGCCCAACCAAGGAGGCAGAAGAGATAGTGCTCAAGGGATGGTATAGCTATATTATGCTTGTTTCCCTTATAAGTAAAACTAAGTGCTAGGTTTGCTCAGGGGCAGTATACCATAGTAACCAATCAGCGTGTGGCATTTACTGGTCACCTAGTATCTGGGTTGTGGAACCTGGGCAAACTTAGTGCCTTTTACTACATATGAGGTAACAGTCTGCCTTTGTGTATATGGAAATGTTATTTTGAGATTAGTGCATTCATAGGTTGTATAATATGCAACCTATGCATAAATGTTTTGGCCATGTTAATGATGGTCTGTTAAAATGGTTTATAGTCAATGTTATAGGCTCTCTTTTTTAAAATGATCTTTATTTAGTTTTCACTGTAAATAAATGCAAGCATAAAGTCAAAAAGGCAAATATAGCAGCTTTATGCCTACTTAAAGTGAAAAAAACAAAACAAATGAAGTATATGTAAAGCACTATGCCAAAAATAGCGAAGAATATTTTCTGTTATCCATGTACCTCATTAAAATTGCATCTCAGTCAGAGCCCCTATGTGGCCCTCTTTACTGTGACCCTCCTCAGCAGCTAGAGAGTCTGCATGTCCCTATTGTTGCACCACTCATAATAACAAAGCTATGCAAAGCAAGAGAAACTACGCTACAGTAGTTTTAATATATGAAATTTTAAGCAAATTGTATGGAGCAAATTTAGAATACATAAAAGCAAACAGGTATATTAAAGGACATATAAGATGATAATATCCTTTTTAATGGTGCAATAAACACCAATGGTTAACACAAGATTTACAAAAACATTGTAAACTTGTCAAATAAATGTAATCTTCGGTGTTCTCTCAGGTCACATTCTCTTCCTTATCGTCCCTATAAAACCAGCGTTCAGTTTTCTCCATTCCAAAAATGTATTTTTAAAAACTGTTTACTTGCAAAAACAAATTGAGCTTGCCGTGTTTTTACTGCAAAAGAAGCATGGCATTGCAGATATACCCAATAAACATGGCAAGCGGCCAGCCCAAGCTTTCATGAGCTTTTATGAGAGGTTAAAAGTGCTGCAGATAAAGGAGGCAACATGTAAGACTGCAAAATTGTACTCTCCAGCCCCACAAAGGATGTCATTTCTGTATTATGTTTTCATTTATTCAGATTTGGAAAAAGAAACCATGAACAATGAGCCATGAACTCAACATACCTTTTTAGACTCTGTGCTAACATTTCACTTATATATCCTATATATATATTTAAACATTAAGTTAACCTGAAAACATTTTATAAGTACATATAAAACTTTCCTCAGTTCAGACAGAAACTTGACAACTCACAAGGCAATTGTATAGGATTTTATGGGTAAATTCAACCTTTAATAATTATGTCTTTAAAATACTCATATTTTTTTTTTTTTAACTTGAAACATATAAACCAATTAGGGATTTCAGTCGATATCAGTCTCCTCTTACAGTGGTGAAGCTCTTGGCTATGGCTCCCAGGAGAAACGTTTAATAACATTTTTTCATTGAAAAACAAGACCTTTCTAATTAGGATAAAATGAGAAAGAATATAAATGCATCCAAAATGGAAACAAAATATTGATATCAAAATAGAGCTTTTTATAAAAAAAAGATTTTATAGTTGTCACTTTTAAAAATGATTAAAACCCTTCTGTCAAATGTGGAAGCAGTACCCACATAAACGTTCCATTGTGTCGGCACCGAAGATTCTGTGTTTCCTGGTTTCCTTTTGATCTATGCCATGCATTAACTGGCAACATGCGTCACAGATCAAAAGGTGCTGGTACGTATAATGCTACTTATTGTCAAGCTATTAGCACCTGAAAGAGTTAAGTTGTCTGATTTTAAAAAAATAAAGCAAATAACGTCAAATGGATAAGAGAAAGTACAGTAATATGACAAAGGTAACTCATACTGTGTCTGCCCTATACGTATTAGCTCAAAGTCTATGAAACTTTTCTCTTTTTATTTTCACGGTCACTGACCATTTTATTCTTGCAGTGTTGACTCCCTCTGACCCCTTGCTGCTGCACGCATGGCTAAATAAGGAAGGGATGGAATGTTTAGGTGTCAGTGAACAATCTTTTATTAAATTAAAATACTTTGGCAGAATGATGCCTCTAATGTAAATGGAAAATAAAAGCAGTGTACACTGAGTAAATAGCCCTATGTAAAGATTATAATCTAGTTGTATATTAACTAGCCATTTTTAGCCATTTTCTTGCCTGGTATTTAATTAAAATATCTAATTTTGGAAAATCAAGATAGAATTATGACAATTTCCTGACTATTACACGAAAATTTTAATCTTTAAATGGAAATGTCATGCCTGTTGAGAATTTTCATACCTGGACCTATTTTTCCATTAATGTGGCCTCATCAAGTGAGCAGAGTGCAGGTACAGGATCCCCTATTTGGAAACCCATTATCCAGAAAGCCCTGGATTATGGGAAGGCCAAATCTCATAGACTCCATTTTAAAAAAAAGAATTCTTAATTTTAAAAATGATTGCCTTTTTCTGTATAATAATAAAACAGTACCTTGTACTTGATCCCAACTAAGATGTAATTAATCCTAATTGGAGCCAAAACAATCCTATTAGACTTATTTGAGGTTTAAATATTTTTAGCAAACTTAAGGTATAGAGATCCAAATTACTGAAAGACCCTTTATCCTGAAAACCCCATGTCCCAAGCTTTCTGGATAAAGCTGGCTGAATCGTCAGATATGGAGGTAGAAGCAATAGGATTTCTACCTCCTTCTGCCGATTCAGCCCTGAACATAGATTTTACTCGGGCGCCTTCAATGGCACCCAATCAAAATCTTCTAACCCGCCCGATCGGTGAGTGGACCGATATCAGCAGCCTTCTGCGATAACGGTCACCTCGCCGACTTGCCATACACGCACCAAATATCGTACAAAACAAGGTTTCGTACGATATTATCGGTGCGTCTATGGCCAGCTTAGAGTTCCTTTACCTGTACAATGAAAAGGTGCCTCTTTTAAGGAAGTATTAACTTGAGGTTGGTAAATTCCAAGGTGATCTTCATTTTTATGAAACGCTTAAAACTTAAAAAGCAGAACTCTTGTTTTAGTGAGGTTCTGTGCAGTCTAACCACTAGGACGTTCATTCATCAGTGACCAAATGGGTTTTGTTTTGTTTTTTTTAGCTATGTCCTATAGAAGTATAGAAATTAATTTTGCAGCATAACAATTGGATGCTTAGAAAAGGTGGCTGCAGTATAAGGTTTGGTCATCCTAAAGTGTACTATTTGTTTTGTTCCTATGTCAAACACACCTCATTTTTCGTTATGATGGAAATACTAAGATAATAAGGATTGATTATATTCCTGTTGCAAAGTTTCCTCGTTATTTTTATAGTTGAGTTTTTTGACTGTGTCTGCATATTCTTCCTGGTTATAGAAACCACTACGTTATTGTGATCAAACCCTTGTAGCCTCCTGTTGAACTCCTCCTGTTGATCTGAGCATTGTGCCTGCATTTTATATAGCACTATTGCTTACGGTCTTGCCAACTGGGTAGTGTGATGGAATTGAGCCATGGCAAGAACTAAATTAACTTCATTTAATAGAACAGTCACTGAAAAGTTATGCAGGTTCTGTTACATTTCATTATGGCATGCATTGAGGAAGGATCAACAATCAAGACCACAATTATTCAAATATAGTAACCCTATGACATCATGCCTGGGCAAGTGCAATTAAGCACTGCCATTTTGAAGTTAGAGTGATTTTAATCATTTACATTTTGTGACTTACTGCTCTGTTGTCTTCACTTATCAGAGAATTGGCTTGAAAGTATTTAAAAGTACAGTGGAATTCTTTGCACTGCTGCTTACTTATCTTCCACTGACGTCTGCTCAGCTTTAATGTTCTGCCCTGATGCAAAAGACAAAACTGGAGTTCCTTTAGAAATATCACTGATCTTTCTTAACTTGAACTGTTTCCCATATATAAAGAATGAGTGGACTGCAGTTTTTTGCTAGGATGTAGGGTATTGAGAAAAGGGCAACATTACTAAATTTAATTACTAAATTAAACATGGAGGCAACAGAGATTTCATGTAATTTTTAAAACTTCCACAGCTTCCAGGGTACTTGGATTCTCAGGGGCAGCCACATGCGAGTAATTAGATCTATTTTGTTCTGGTCATATTGTCACTTTTCCTCTTCATGCAAGGACCCTTGTATCTGTAATCCCTTGAATGTCTTCTCTACAGTCTTACAGGCTGTCTGAGTACCAAGGGGCTTTGGTGTACAAAAATAAACTCCATCACATATATTTAGTAAATGGTGGGAGAAATAAAATAAAAGGACTTGATGTTATTCAAGCTTGAAAGGCTCAGTGCCATGGAAAGTGACTGACGTGTGAAAAGAAGCTACAATTAGTTCTTTCCCCCAGCACTTCCATTCAGTCAAGGGTCACTCCTCCAGTAAGCTGAGGCCTTGAGCATAATGCGTTGTGACATTTGGAGACGAAGAAGAATAAATCCTATATAGAGAGCTGCTGTTGCTTCCCCACTAACCCTGACACATCAGGCTGGCTGTCATTGTATCATTTTTCTGCCACGATGTACAGGAGTTTGTGCAATTCTCAGTAGGTAAAGCAAAGGGTCATCTCTTCCAGCAAATGGTTTTTAAGGGTATTTTTGAAATGGTGCTTAGCAGCCCACCGAAAGGGAAGTCAAACAGAGAGAAAGGAAAAACCATTAAATGAAATAATGCACTAGAGATATGATTTTTTAGAGCAGACAGAAAGAAAATACCAGGATTTTGAATGAGCCACTTCAACAAAAAACACAAATAAGAAACCCAGCATAATTTATGAGTGTTCCGGGCAAAAGATGACTATATAGATTTTCTTAAGGCATTGAATTAATGTGCCATAAAAATGCTTTAACATTTATGCCTTGGCAGTGCTTTACAGTTTTTTTTCTCTCCCTAGGTTTGTCTCTTGAAAGTTTTGTTAAGTCATAAGAAATCACACACTGAGTTGTTTGTTTTGTCCTCTTTTTCTAAAAGTCAAATAGACCTTTTAGTGTTTGCATAAGTAGAAAGCAATATGCTATGGGCATAAATTACAATTTATTCTACGACCCACTATTCCTAGGACAAATCAGTGGCGGACTGTGGTGCTCAGGCTCTCCAGGAACCCCAAGCTTTACTCACCACATCATTTGCTATCCCTATAATTTTCTCTCTTCTACTTTTAGAGACTTTGTTTCCTTGTTCTCCCATGGTTTGTATGTAAGGCATTCTTCTTTCCTTTCCTTGCTTTTCTATCTTTTTCTTTCCACTGTTCAGTTATGCAGTTTGTCCTAATATAATCGTGCAGGTAGTTCCAGTGCAATTTACATTTAGCTGAACACAAGGCCCAAAATGGTGTTTCCAGGGTTGCTGCAGTCTGTGTCAGACATAAGTACCTGCAGTCACTGTGTGACAATCCCATGTTCACACTCTTCACATACTTGGAATGCACGTCTTTTCTTTTCTCCACTAGTATTTTACCCTCACATTACACCTGTTAACATCTTAAGTTTCTAATTCTCTTATCTTTCCCTTTCTACACAATATCCACCCATTTCCTAATCATAACAACTATCTTCCCAGTGATACAGCACCACATTTCTTGACCTCTTTCCTTTCTCTACCCCTCAACCCACCATAATACTTTTGATTTTTCTACTCTTTTTTTTCTCCTTTTACTAGTCTTCTTTGGCCTTTCATTCTCATTGTTCACTTCTTTCACTCCTGTCCTAGACATATTCCTCCTGAGGTAGGAGGTCCACTGACCTACAAGACCACAGTATTTGTTTTTAATGTCTGTCTCCAATGGTGGGTCAATCTGATCTAGAACTATTTTGACCAAATTGTGGTGTTGCTTCGTCTTATTATTATAACAGAAGATAAAGTAAATGTTCAGTGGAAGAGACATGTATACAAATAAGCAACTTAAGTTACAATTTAATTATATCTAGAAAGTATAAAAATCATTTATTGATTTCTTTCTTCTTTGAGTTACCTTAGGTTTCAGAAAATGCCCTTATACCACTATATAAACAACCATAAACATTTGGATTTTTTCTTTTAGATCACTATCCCCTTCAAATGAGCTAATTTTTCCTGATATGCCCACCTTGAGGTATTAAATGAAAACTGCTAAATGAATATGGAACGTAGATAACGTTCCATATTCATTTAGCAGTTTTCATTTAATACCCCTAGTGAGACAGTGTTAATTATTAAGCTTAGGAAGAGTTTTGTAGCTTTACTAAAGCATAAAGGTGGCCATACATGGGCCACTAAAAGCTGCCTATGGAACGAGTGTATGAGGCCTTCCAACTAATATCTGGCCAAAACTCACCTGATGCTTTGCAGCCAGGTTTGATTTTCCAGTTGAATTGAGGCACAGATCCAGGCGTTGATGTGGTCCTCGATGCTACAGCCTACCTAGTGCCAAGTATGATATGATATCACCCACCTCAAGGTGGGCATATCAGGAAAAATAGCTCATTTGGCAACCTCACCAAACAAGTGGATCTTTCAAAATTTAGACCATACATTATAAGATCTCTTGTTTCGTGAGGTCCCCAAACAAGCCAATCTTTCCCCTGATATGCGAACCTTAGGACCAAACAATCAGATGGGATGGAGTCAGTTCAGACCTTGATCTGAGGGTAAAATTGAACCTACCCAATTGGCATCTGGGCAATTTTTGGCTAGATATTGGTCAAGTAGGCCTGTCAGAGGGCCCAATACATGGACAGACAAGCTTCCAAATTTATCTGAAGGAGCCTTAAGGTTTCTAATTGCTGGTCAGAAGCCATCTGAGCCAGTGCAGAGCTATTTAGGGTGCTTATTAAACACTGGTAAATGCATTCTTTAATGTGAACGTATAATATGCCAACTTGGTATTAGCAGGACTGTCATATGTGGACATCTTGTGCTCACTATTGTTTAGTATGTGAAATGCATAGAATGGGGGTAGATAATACTACTAGTACTAAATAAAATTAACATAGGAACATTGTAAGAAAAAAAGAGTGCAATATTTAATATACTGTATAAGCCTCATGCCATGGAAATATTTATACATGACTGTTTATGATCAATTTCTTTTGAAATCTCAGTGATTTTTATTAAGGGAGAATGTGCACAATCTGCTGTTGTCTTTCACATTTAAAGCCAGGAACCTCATGCCAAATTACACCTCAGTCTTTAGAACTGAGAGAGAAATGAAGCATCCAGCTTGTCCAGCAGAGGATCGGTTAACACAACCCAGATATGTGAAGACTTCTTCATTGATTAGGACACTGGATTTACTTGATACGCAATTATGATGGAAACAAGTAAACGTTTAAGGAGTTTAGCAGTCTAATGACATTTGATTGGACTTGTACCCTGCCCTGTCTTGCTAGAGTGGGCTGTACAGAGAGGGAAAGCTCTGACGTGATACATTTAACCAAAGCCAGCTGTGTACAGCGTGAGATGAAAGCACAAAATCAGACAGGATAAGTACAGTATTAGTGTGGGATACGCCACTCATTGCTGATTTAAATTACTGTTTTCACTTCCTGAACTTATAGGAGACTAGGGATGTAAGGCAAAAAATAAAGAAGCTTATGCATGGCTGATTTTGTAGAAATGCTGGAAGAACGTTTATTGACTATGGCTAAAACCAACAGCTCTGAATCGCTATCAAGTACACTTACTCATCCGTGTTCTGTGTCCACAAGCCACATTCTAATGGCAACGTATATCTAGTTATGATACTTTTTCTGTAGGTGCAAATACCAGAAAAGCCAGTTGACCAAGGTAATTGTCCCGCTAAAGTTTCTATTCTGTAGCAGAAGCTTTCATTATGCTGAAATCAGCCCTGCCTGCTCTCTGCCTGTGTATTTTAAATACAAAGCTTACTTTACTATACAGATCCTAAAAGAGGGGTTAGAAATTTAATGTCACTTTTTTTGATTCATTTTTTTCTAAAATTTGGTGGCACTTTTGAATCTGTGTACTTATGTTTTTTCTATTTGTTAACTTAAAAGACTTTATCTTTTCTGAGGAATCCTAAACCATTATAACCTATGACAGTATTCTAACAATTTATCCGTTGATACTTTGCAATTGGTTTTCATTATTTATTTTTTTTATATTTTTTCAATTATTTCCCCTCCTCTTCTACATCTTTTCAGCTTTCAAATGGGGATCACTGTCCCAAGCAACAAAAAACTATTGCTCTGTGAGCTTACAATTTTATTATCAATGTTACTTTTTAATTTCTTTTCTTTCTATTCAGTCCCTTTCCTATTTATATTCCAGTCTCTCATTCAAACCACTACCTGGTTGCTAAGGTAATCAAGACCCTAGCAACAAGATAGCTGTTGAAATTCCTATTTGGATAGCTGTTGAACCCAAAGCTAAATAACTGAAAAACCACAAAAAAATAAATGAAAACTAATTTTCAAAATATCAATGTCTAAATCATACTAAAAGTTAGTTTAAAGGAGAAGGAAAGGCAAAGTCACTTGGGGGTGCCAAAATGTTAGGCACCCCCAAGTGAATTTAATCGCTTACCTTGTACCCAGGGCTGGTGCCCCTGTTCGGAGAAAACAGCACCAGCCCGGGGTACCTGCAGCGAACGCTTCCTCCTTCCTGCTTTGTTTTCCGGCAAATTCCAGTGGCTGGCGCATGCACGCGAGCGAAGCAGGAAGGAGGAAGCGCTACAGGTACCCCGGGCTGGTGCAGTTTTCTCCGAACAGGGGCACCAGCCCGGGGTACAAGATAGGCGATTAAAGTCACTTGGGGGTGTCTAAAATTTTGGCACCCCCAAGTGATTTTGCCTTTCCTTCTCCTTTAAAGGTGAACAATCCTTTAAAATACTGCTTTAAAAATAGCCAATATATATTTTCCTTTTTTTTTTATAATGTTTTCAGGCTATGGGAAATGATTTATATATTTTCATGTGTGCAATAAATTGTCACAGAGATTAGGATACTAAGTACAAAAACTTACATTTTCATGGCAACATCAGGGAGGTGACCAAAATATATATTTATTTATTTCTTAATATTAATTATAATATATATATATTTTTAAAAATGTTAGTAATACTGCAGAGAAAAGAGTTTATATTTTAGTTTACTTGGTTCACATTTGTGACACTAATGAATTAACAGTGAAAGCCCAGAACTTTCTCAATGCAGTCCACTGATGATGGCAACTCATGCATGGCAGGCATCTGATGGCTATATGCCGATTTGCTGCAGGGCAGCTTGGACAAAGTCTGGCCATTTAGTTACACTGCGCCTGCAGATTAACCCTGCAAAGCAGTTTATAGAACTTTTTAGACAAAAATGTTCCAGCCCCACCCACCTGCTGCCTATTAGAATGACCTGAAACAGCAGCCACAGGGATTTTTACAACATTCCCATAGGCAGAAATGTGTGCAAGTTTGCCCAAAGTGTTTTTTTTTTAACCAGGCAAATGAACTGCCCAAAACAACTATGTGTGCCATGGGCCATTGCACAAATGGAGATTAGGAGTATTTTAGCTTTGTGGAGAGGAGAGAAATCCCTCCTCCATTAACTTAAAATTGAAATCCCCTAAAGTGCCCAGTGCAATTTTATGGAGACACATTTTGGAGCAATAATTGTTTCCCAAAACTGCGCTGGGACTATAATTAACGAGCAACTTGCAGCCCCTTTTGCCATTTCCCTATGGAAGACATATGTACGTATGTATGTACTGTATGTATATCTTTATTTATAAAGCGCTACTTATGTACGCAGCGCTGTACAGTAGAATACATTAATACAAACAGGGGGTTATTAAGATAATAGATAAATACAAAGTATTACAATAAACACAAATAAAAATATAGTTGCAAGAAGATAAGAGTCAAAGACACAAGAGGATGGAGGTCCCTGCCCGGTAGAGCTTACAATCTATATGATCTATATAATATGTACCTGCTATATTATGTGAGCCATTATAATAAATATATATATATATATATAATTAGAGCAATTAATATTGGAAACTTTATTGTAGCTGAACGTAGTTAAGAGTGAGGCAAGAAGGTTATGTTCCAGGTTCATGCCTGCCTCTTCTAAATGCAAAGTAAAGGCCATGAGATTAGAGCTACTGACTGAAGTCTCATTTTGTTTGTTTATCTTCCATCTAAATTGAAAGCTAAGTAACAAAAATGAGACGGTTCTATTTGTAATGACTTGTAACATGTCACTCAATAAAAGCTGAGCAATGATACTGTCAAGGATAAACATACACTGTGTCTCTTAGCTTGTGCTATTTGGTAGTCCACACCCAGAAGTTTATGAAGCATGAGGAGAAAGGAGAGCTAGCAAATTGTAGTGGTTACACAGCAGCCAACACCCAAACGTGTCTCCATTGCAGCAATAAAGTGGGCTGTAGTAATGAGCAATTTTTTTTACTAGACATGGCTTTGCTGTGAAATTCTGCATTTTGCCATTGAAAAATCTTTTTTTTTTGTGAAACTGCCACAAAACTTCACTTCAACAAAAATTTACAGTGAGGAAAAAGTAGCAGTTTTGCCAAAAATTTGCGTGTCATGTGGTAGTTGCATTTTGTGAATTTTTCGTTGTTTCCCAAATTTTTGTTGATGAAGCGAAACTGGACAGATTCACTAGTGGCCTGGAGCTGAGATCCCGCATATGATTACTTGATAAGGGCCTATTCAGCGGAAATGTAATGGCTTGATTCCTAAGAGCTGTGCATATTTTGGAATGTGATTTGAGGTAAGATTACATGGGCCCAAAGTAGCCACAGAAACGTTGTTTTAGAAGTGCAGTCATGCTCATTTAGCTATAGCTTTCTGTTAAGGAAATGTGTTCCGTCGCCACAAACTGAATGAATGTTATCATCAAACTTTTCTGCTGTAAAAAGCCTTGGCCCAGTCAGAGAAGGAAAATACTATGACTTTAATAGGAAAACTCATGTGGAAGAGAACAAACAACAAGGAATGGGCCATGTATTATGCACTTAGGGGAAACCAGTCAATAATGTAATAGCTAAAAATCCTGCTCTATATATATATATATATATATATATATATATATATATTTAAAATAGTTCATAGGGTGAACATCATTTGCAGCAACAAAATCTGGGTGCTAATACCAAAAAAAATGCACTGGAACAGCACTCCTAGGATTTAAAGAATTGTGAGCAAAATGTAAATGCAAAAATAGAAAGGTTTATTACTCGACGTTTTGTTCTCACACAGAAACCTTCATCTGGAGTGAAAAACAAACACTCCACTCCCTCCCCCCACATCTATTGTTTTGGCGCCAAAGCAAGTCACTATTTATATGTGTGTGTGTGTATTTGTTGAAATTTAGAACTGGCCTGCCCCCCATAATCCTTATTGCACCAACCTGCTCAGGGCCTTCATAATTAGTGTGTGTGTGTATATATATATATATATATATATATATATATATATATATATATTTATACATATATATATATATATATATATAGGTCCCAAGAGTTCTGCATAATAAATCCTATACCTGTGTGTGTATTTTGCTGTGCAATATTTCGAGTAGTTAATAATGTAGCAAACAGGTTATTTTAAGTTGTAAGAAAAAAACTATTCTCTAATTATTATTCTTTATAATTATTATTATTTATATTTATGTAACATCAGCACTTACCTCAGCTTTTCTTGAAGAAAAAATCATTCATATCAGCTCTTGCCACATCGATCACATTGCTAATTTTTCTGACACACATTTGGGTCAGTTTTACCCAGAACCAATAAACCTGCCTGTAGGTGTGGGCGGGAGGAACAACAAAGAAACATATGGAGAACATGCAGAATTGCAGCCGTGGCCTAAAAACACACAAGGGTTCTATGCCATTTTGCCTATAGCACTTCAATCAGTAGCTCAAGGCATGTAGTGCAGTGCACTGGGGCACAAGGGGACCTACACTGTGCCAGCTTATGCCTGGTGAAAAGTGTGCTAATAAGGGGTGAACTAGGAGATGGCCCATTGTGGTTGTTACCTGCTTACTCGCTCTTACCTATGCACAATCCATTGTCAAAGCACAGATCTTTAGCCCTCCAGAATTGTGCACAAATATTTGGGTAAGACTTCAGCGGGTGTAACTACAATGTAATGTAATAATTATTGTGAGGTGTACAGGTATGGGATCTCTTATCCATAATACTTGCGATAAGTGATCTTAGCATAATTTGGATCACCATACCTTAAGTCATTAATATAGACCCAAAAGGTTTGTTTTGCCAACAATATGGATTGATGCAGCCCAGTTATCATTGAGTACAATGTACTGTTTTATTATAACAAAGAAAAGGGAAGTCATTAAAACAATTTTTAATTATTTGCTTACTCTATGGAGATGGCCTACCTGAGCTTCCTCAATACAGTTATAGGGCCCGTTATCCAGAATGCTTGGGACCAAGGGTATTCCGGATATGGGGTCTTTCTGTAATTTGGATCTGCATACCTAAAGTCTACTAAAAAATCAATCAAATATTAATTAAACCCAATAGAATTGTTTTGCATCCAATAAGTATTAATTATATCTTAGTTGGGATCAAATACAAGGTACTGTTTTATTATTACAGAGAAAAAGGAAATCAATTTTAAAAATCTGAAATATTTAATTAAAATGAAGTATATGGAAAAAAAAGCTTTTTGTAATCGGAGCTTTCTGGATAACAGGTTTCCAGATAACGGATCCTATACCTGTATCAGGGTTCCTGATAGGGAATCTTTTACTTGTATAAAGAGCAGTATAGCATAGGAATAAGGCAAATATATTGTAATTTTCTGAACCAATGCTTATAAATTGTGAGCAATTAAGTAGCTGCTAAATTGTTAAAAAAAGAATATCAAGAAATCAATTACATTGTTATGTTATGTTTACAGCTTGATGAATAATACATTCCCAATAGTAACCAGTTTTAAATCCTTTTTCTCAGAACTTCGGCGAGACGGAAGCATAGAGACATTAAGTAACAGCTCCGGATCCACTAGTGGGAGCATTCCACGAAACTTTGATGGCTACAGGACAACTCTCCCTACCAACGAAAACCAGCCACTCAGCCTTTTCCCCACAGGACTCCTTTAAATTCCTCTAAACTCTAATTATGATGAAAAGTAAACTGTAAAGGGATAGTTCATCTGTTTGTACAAAAATGAATATGATACTTCAGTCTTAAGCATTGTAGTTGAATAACGTGGCTGCACTGTGTACTGTTATCAGGATAAAATGGGGTTAGACATTTATTTTATATGGGGGAATGTGTGAACAGTTATTATAGCCATATACGGGTCAGTACAACTGCCGACTCTGTCCCTGCAGATTGAGTTGGTTGCTTATTGGCACATGTATGGAGCTACTCCGATTACCTGCCCAACTGATATATGGCTAAAAATCAGCCTGATATCTATTAGGCAGGTTAGAAAACCCCTTTGGGAAAGACCAATTTTGCTTTTTTAAGGTGGTTTTCTTCCAGTGAGTCTCTCTTGGCCCCCATTATGATGAAAATACTGGATCTTCCCAATTTGGCCCAGCATGTTGGTGGCCCAATCAGGTCTGCTCTTGTTGACCTTTATTATAGTATACCCCCCCAGCTACAGTTAGTCAGCCTCTCTGTAACAAAATAGCTATCACTGAATTCCCATCAACAGTTAATTTATATGCATGACCTAAATGCATTCAGGGAACAATATGCATTTATGCCTTTTGGCTGATAGAATGCATTGGTTCTGAGATCTCTTACGGAGCAACTGATTCATTGTGGTTGCAAAGATGGCAGCTGGCTGAATTTAGTTTTTTCTAGTGGCTGTTTGAGGCGCCCCTGCAAATGTTACTTGATGCTAATAACTGGTTCTTCTTCAGAATGAAACAAAGCTAAGATTATTTTTTTTATCAATGAATGCAAATACATCTTAATCATGCGAGTTTTTGGATCTCATGGTAATGTAGACAGGGCATTATACCCTCTTATTTGTTAGGATTCTCTGCTTTTTACCCTTTATATATAGGCAGCAAAAATCTGAGAGCATGTTTAGGGTTATATAGAATTTTAAATGCCAATTTATTGTTATGTACCCATAAAACTGTACTGCTTTTTAATAATGGAATGTGCAATGGAGATGCTAGTATGGCTTATAACCCTGCTGTGCTGGAGAATCTCTGCCACCTAGAGTTTTTAAATTTCCCCCCATAAGTGCCCTGTAGCACCCTGATACAGACAGTACAGAGTGCAGATACCTTGATAGAACAGCAACTATTCCAAATAATTTCATGGGATATACCGACTTTTCTAAGCTGGATTCCCAGGGGTTAATTTGCTTCAAAAAGCTGAAAATTATATCATCTCTTTTGGAATACTTATCCCAAAGAATCTAGCATATTTTGGGCCATTTAATGAAGTTAGCCCTTACATACAGCCTGAAAAGCTAAGAAATCATTTGTGATAACTAACACAACATCTGTAGATAGTTGTGGGCTGGACACTGAAAATTTGTTTTTACTGATATTGGACAGAAGCTCATTTTGGGTGCCATACAAGATCCCTGGTTAGCACTGCTGCCCTGCAGCACTGAGCTCAGATCCAGCCAGTATCTCCCCTGTGTCTGCAATTGTTTCCTCGGGGGGCTCTGGGGTTTCCTCCTGCATTCTACAAACATACAGGCAGGTTAATTATACTTTGATGGAACTGACCCTAGTATAGAGCAACCTAGGGAACTTAGGTTGTAAGTCCCACTGGGGCAATGGCCGATGTGAATATCAGACAGTCTCTGTAAAGAGCTGTATGACTCAATGTTGGTGCTATTTAAAGGATAATTATGTTGCATTATAGTTTTTACAAAGAGGGTTGTTTCTGTTGATATAAGCATTATGGCATCTCCTGTTAATATAAATAACTGCAAATTTAATGTGATTATTTGTCAACTTTGTTAATATATCCCCGCAACATGTGTAGCACTACTGTCCCTGTGAAGAATCTGAGGTTCCTTGGGTACCCTTCACTGGGGCTAACTTCATCAGGAGAAATTTAACCTGCCTTAATGTTTTTAAAGCATGGTAGGAGACCAGAGGACCTACAGGAAACCCACGCAAGCACAGGAAGAACAAACTCTACGCAAATAGTGACCTGGTTGGAAATGAACTCAGAGCACCAACACCACATGGTGAATATTTGCCTATTACTGTACTTCTGAATATAAAGCTCATAAACAGGTGGCGATAGCCCATTACTGCAAGACAGATAGTTTCTGCTTGTAAACAGGGTTTCTAATTGTTTTATTATGGCACATGAAAATGGGCTTCCCAGCTACTGAAAGGCTTTTCCAGCCTGATGCAGAATTACCTGTCCAAGCACAGGCATTAAGACAATGCTATTAAATCTAAATGAAAAACAAAATGTATATTGAACTAATTAATCTTACAAAATGCATATCCTTTCACACCATGCTGGTGCAATTTACATTTTTTGCCTAAAATGAGTAGGACAACATTATTGCAGGAATTAAGGTGAGTCTCATGTAGAAAGAATTTGTGGTTAGACACAACTTCAAAGAGAAAGCAAGATAAACTGGCTCAGTGGTTATATAACTTTGTATCAGCAAATAACACCATACACTAGGTGGAAGGATGTATTACCCAAGTGAGATAATACTCCTGTATAGCCAGACCCCTTTACCATCTTTGTATCCAGTACCTGACCTAGTCTGTCTGGTTTCTGTGTTAAGATTTGGGCTACAGCTAAGTCAAAAGTAGATATATGGAGACCATAAGGCATAACAATCTCTAAATGAATACTGAGCAGTATAAATATATACATAAGGGGCATTTAGCATGAGAAGGCCTGTGGCAAAAATTGATTATTGCAGGGCCCTGTTAATTATATAGAGGCAGATTTATGAAATACTGAACATGGGAGTTCAGAGGTGCCCCTAACAGTTCTGCAGGTTGGGAAAAACTGAATGAATAGTTACTGTCTCCATCTTGCCCTCCTATTGCCACTTTTACTTTGCTTCAGAGCCCTACTCTCTTCTAGATGCTACTATCACCACTAATAGAAGCAACATAGTACTACCTACACAGTCAGGTACATTTGTGAAACATTATTGAACTTTACACTCTCCCTACCAGCAGCTACTGCTCTGTTATGTTGTGTGTCTATGTATGTGCGTTTATATATTATATATATATAATACACAAGAACCATGAGTATCCTGTAAATTGTACCTTTATAAACAGTGCTTAGTGATGTCATCAGTTATAATTGGTGCTTAGTGATATCATTTTTGTCACATGACTCACTAAAACTTGTGCATTATAATAAATAATGTATTTCCTGTTATACAATATGAGGAAATTTGAAGTTCCATGACCTGTATAAAAGCACTTTGTCTTTGGCTTCGAGCTTTTATATGGTCACACACATACATACATATATACACTGGCTACATTGCAAACTGTTTAGTTTTGTCATATAAGGGGGAAAACCTGGCTTCATATTCCTTTAATAAGAGAATAACTATTTTAACGGCTAACATGAGAGCCAAGGGTAGTTTATGCATGGTAGTAAGTTAATTAAAACTAAGTTATTTATTAATGATATTTCTTAGCAACTGGTTAGATGGGTCATTTTTATCTGTGTGCAGATTTAATGTATCTTAAAGGGCTAGTAACAATCCAAAATTGTAACAGCCAAATTGCATTTCTGTAAAGTGCACGGAGGCAGGGACATATTTATCAAAGAATACATTTGTCATAATATAAATTTGGTAGCTACACATATGTACTTTATGTTTGTGTAAGTGTATGCACTTCCTTTATGCCTCCCACAGAATTAACACAGGTTTTACCCCTAACCTCACCACCCCAAACCTCAGTGTCGGACTGGCCCACCAGGATACCAGGAAAACTCCCGGTGGGCCCAGGTGTCAGTGGGCCCTCCTGCTCCTAACCATTTGGCCTACTTCATGGTCATTCCCTATTTCTGAATGGGAACAAAGGGGAAAAATAGATGGAAGAATAGATGCTAGCATGTAAATAAAAGAGACTAGGAGAATAAAGAGGTTGGGTGAGGAAAGGAGGAAAAATAGTTTGGAAATCGGGCCTAGGGTCTAAGGTTTTCTGGTGGGCCCCTGGGTTCCCAGTCCAACATTGCCACCCTTACTACTGTTTGGTGGGTCCTGCCACAGTGAGCCCCCTGCTGGTATTCCTGCACCTGTGTAGAATGGCAGCAGATGTGCTTGGCACAAAGGCACAAGTGCACAAGGCACAAGCAGGGCAGAAAATTGTCCAAGAGGACAGGAGGAAGAATGTGGAGTGTATGGTTTCTCTGCTCCTTTGCTTATTTTCTCTTGTGTGTTTTGCTATGAAACTGATTTTAATGGTGCAATAAAACAAAATTTTAACCTGAAGGTTTTGTGTGCTTCCTACTTGGGTGAGGGTATGCAAGGACACTGCGTAGCAAGATTCCACTGTTCATGCAAAAAAAATCAGCTTCCAGAGAATATAGTGAACAGGAACAATTGGTGTGTAAAATGAACACTTTTGATTTTCTTCAGTGGCTCCGTTACTGGATCATTAACAGTGTTTACACTACAAGGCACTGTTTTATCATCAAAGAGAAAATTAGAATCATTCACTTAAAATGGACTTTATAGTAGATGACCTTCCTCTGCCTCAATAAAGCCTAAGGTAAGGCATTGAGTTGTCCTTAAGCTCTTTAAAAAGAGGTAGTCATTATTATTACAAAAAAATAACCTAAGATGCAGTGGGAATTAAATAAATCACATAATAAAGTTTAATAAACTTTATTTTATTCATACAATTACATATGTAACATAACATGCTGTAAGTTGCTGACAGATTTCACATGCTGTAACTGCCTCTTTCCAGTTTAATTATATATAATAAGTTCCTAATAAACTAACCCCTCCTTTCCCTTAGCTGTAGCCACTGTTAGGTTCTAAGATAAGGAGCAGCTCATCCAGAGGGCTTATTTTATTTGTTTTACTACCTATTCTTTCTTAAACGTGATATTGCAGGACCAGGGAGTCGGAAACTGAAAGTGGTTTCAATTTCTTTAGTAAAAGAAATAAGAAAGCCATAGCAATATCTTAATATAATATAACTGACAATCACAAAGTATGTTCAGCACAAGCCCTTATTCACTGAGCTCACATTATAGAGGAAGGTATACAGTAATGCCATGTGAATAGAACAGCAATGCTAAGTGAAGAGCAGAGTTGCCTGCATCTGGCCCCTTAGTGGACGGTAGCTGGGGGATTGATTTACACAGTGTTGCTTTTGGATTGATTCCACACCCATGAGAATTCAAACATGGAAACTTAATAATAGTTATTCCCAGAAAAACATAATTAGTATAAAAATATTCCAATTTGATGAATGAAGAAATCAAATGCAATGTAATCAGAGACATGAATGTATAACAATTTTAACTTACTGTCAATCCATGCAAGTACAATATAACATTTAGGGTAAAGCGCATCAACCCAGACTGGACAGCTTGGTCCAAAACTAATAAACCGGCTGATCAAAATGGGCAAGTTGTAGTGCGTTAGAATTAAGTCCAGTTTCTACATTTTTACTGTGTCAGATAGTAGCCAATATCAATGACAGAATTCCTGTTTGTGATAAATAGCAATAAATACTGCCCTGGCCCTAACTCTGTTGCTCTATCTATAGCTGAACCTGACAAACATGAACAGTGAGCTTACTCCAATATAACGGACTGAATGACTGAGGCCAGAATAAACTAAACACTGTCTGGGAAACAATACAGAAGTGGCCATTTCTATAAAAATGCTGAGAATGTTTAAATCTCTCTATCCTATTAATATTAAAGACTTGAATCAAAGTGTCATTCCTATTTTACATCTGGCATCCAAGGTGTTTTGTTTAAGATTTTTTCTTATAATGGCACTTTGTATCCTATGGCAAAGAAACCCTCCACTCCAAAATAGAAATCATAAACAATGTCTGAATCGGTTCTCAAGTCTCTATTAAACACTGTACCTGGTCTGCTGCTAATTACATAAACACAGTATTGACTGAGTAATTGCTAGTATTACTCAAAGTTCTACAGTTGTACGCAGATCTGTCTCTATAATATATTTTGTTGGTTTACACAGGGTTTCATTCATATGCATGCTTTCAGCCATAAATAAGATGGTTTCGGAATTCTTTTATTTGCTTTGTCATTGTCCCTGAGCAGAACTGTAAAAGCAAGAGACAAAGGCTCAATATGCAAGAGACATGGGTCGATCAACGGTACATAAAAAGCAACTATCAATGGTGTATACTTATTGTGAATATTTAAATAGATAGAATCATCAGATTGTTAACAAATTGTGCCTAAAAACATGTGCATTGTTGAATCTAGTGGTGCAGCTCTTCCAAACACTAATTAGTGTAGTCTTTATGAGTTGTAGTTACCTCTTCTGTCTGCTGTACAAAGTCAGTTTCCTGATAGGTATATGATTATGAGCTACTTCCTCCTTCTTTCCTTATGGCAGGGCTTTCCTGCAGGCATCACTAGTATTTTTTTATTTTTACATTCAGGCATTCTCTTTTATGATACTTTAGGAAGAAGTGTCCTTTATAGAGAGATTGCCATGGGAAACATACTAAACATAAACAAAGCAAGATTGTTATTTCAGCAAATTATGCATATTGTAAATCAACTCTTTAATTCCCCATGGACATCACAATTTGTCTTATTAAACCACGCTATTTCATAGATATACCTATAACTTATCCTGCTATACTTAAAAAAAGTATATAACAGCTAGTAAGCCCTCAACTCAAATCCCAACTCTAACATAAAGGGGCAAAAAAGTATTCATTATTCATGCCACCTGACCTACGCAACCCATTATCTTCACCCCCCTGGAAGAGATAGATTACAATCTAAGTTAATGTTAATTTTATTGCAATTATTCATTCCATAGCAATAACAAAAAATGTAGAAACTCATGTTTTAAAAGAATGAGTTGGTATTTACATATTTACTACATATTTGCCAACACATAGATATATATATGTAATTATGATACATTCCATTCTACTGCCCTCTAGTTGGTGTAGCTGATTCCAGTGCAAGTCACTGCACCATCACCTTTGTTTTATGGTTTTATAGCTCAATCAGTATTGATTGATTATCCATGTTTCTCTCTTAGTGGGTGCCTAGGGTTTTAGGAAATCAAAGTATGGGGCAAGTTCTGTCATCAGAAATCATAGGGACACCAAAATACTTACTTGGAAGGGACATGGGTATGTGTGTAAGCATCTAAATTGAACTGTGTCACAGTTATATTGATGATGTGCTCCTTCTGTTGAAAATAGTCAGATCACTATTGGGATTAACAATGCAACTCTCACATAACTGAATACTATTGTCAGAATTAAATTTTTTATTCCTGCTGATGTAAAATTATGCAAAATATTGTTGCCACAGTTTTCTGTGTTTTGACAAACAACAGCAATTATGCATAGCTTTATGGCAGGGCTTTAAAATTTCCTCTCAGCCAGTGTTGCTTAAGACAATACAGGATCAATTACCCTTTATCTGAAAGGTTCCTTGTCACCATTATTTCCTGCATAGTCTAATGACTATATGACTATATATAGTCATGCTATTCATCTTAATTTAACCATTTTATTCTTACTAGCTATGTTTCAGTTCCACAGTCTGAGCAATCTGTACTTTACTTCTCACTATTGTAACTATCCATCCCGTATTCTAGATGGTGGCTTATAATGAATATACCACTGATCACATGCATGGGTTTACAAGCACTTTTTGGGAAACATTTCTTTTTGGCATTTAGTAGAAACTATACATGAAATGTAATGTTTATTGGGGCATTGGGGCATCAATAACTAAGAAAAACTGAAAGACATTAAAGCTACTGCAGCAATATTTTTGGGGAGATATACCTTAAATGGTCTTCTAGCAAAGTCTATGGTATAATCTTTCATGCACAAAATCATATCGTACTGGCACATATGTTTCCAAGATCCAGGTCACTGCATTCAGAAAGAAATTAGAAGGGTTTACAAAGCATTTTCATGCATGAAATGGCCTTACAGGTGCCACTGGGCACCTACAGAAAATTGGGTTTCATGTTTGGAAAGGAATAATTATTATTATAACATAAATACATTACTGGAATATTAATAAGTGCCCCCCCCCCCCACATTTTAAAAATGAAAACAGGTAAGAAAAATGCATCAGTACCAGCCTTAATTTAATTTGTCAATCTGTTCTGAGCGAGCCCAATCAGAATGCTACACTAGTAACTAGAACTCTAGGTGCATGTAACAGCTTTCCGAACAGTTAAACAGATGTCTTTAAATCTAGATTTCATTGGCATATAAAAGGGAGAAAAAGCAATTCAAAATTCAGTGGAAAAAATATTCAATATTTTTATTCACTTCTAGACAATAAATGCAAGTTGAAAATGATGATGGAAAGAGTGCCAGTGATACTGGAGAATGTTTAACTCTCTATAACTTCCATTGCTAAAAATGGCAGCAGAGCGCTACATTTACTTTTATTTAATACATGTAAGATTACCTTCAGCTAAAGGCCCAGATGCACTAAAGCTGGAACAGCCCTTTAGCTTATATTTATTCAGCTATGTAATTTGGTCTTTTAAAAGCAGACTAACCTGGAAAATGTGCTTTGCATAACTGTGCCTAATACCAGAGAATGCGTATACTAGTAATGGTTTTATTGCTCTCTACACTTATAGTCAGACCTGGGGTGATTGGTCATTTTTATATTTTATGTCCTGGTTTCAGGCAAACAAATAAGCACATATAAAACCATCTTTATACCCCAAGAATAGCACCTTGCACCTGAAACGTCCCACAATGGCACTTTTTACCTTGTTTTATCAATGCCAAATGGTGAGTAACGGCAAACTAAACCTGCGTGTTTGATTTTATTTTTAAATTTAGGTCCTGGCATAGGAAATGGGCAGACATTTATGTTGGGGTATGTGTAAGTGCTGGTTAGCACATTTTGCACCAGACCTTGACTTGGGCTCAAAATAGGCCCTGGTATTTAAAGTACACAGAGGCCCAAACAACCCCCACCACCTTAATAGTGTCTGTCTATGGCATCTTACAGCAGCCCCTCTGGCATTTGCCAGAATCCACAGGTGGATGCACAGTGGTCAACCATCAAATGAAAGAATATATAAGATTCAAACTTTGGATATGTGTATGAGCCTTAAAAATCACTTCTGAAGAAGCAAAGGCCTGCTGTGTGAATCTAATAAAACATCAAATCATTTATATTTTTCTTACATGAATAGAAAGGGCATGTGTTTGTTTTAGCAAATCATAATGAAGTTTTGATATCTGAGTTCAACTGCTGTGAGTTTCTTTGGCAAGGATGAGGAATATTGGTGGCATCTGGTCAAAGGTAAAGGCCTCTGTATGGTCAGCCATACACATCTCCCAGAACTAAATACAGGGTTGCTGTTATCATTTATTTCACTTATTTGTCCCATATTATATCTGTGTACAGGGGTTTTCCAGACTTTAGATGTCCATACCTTACCATACCTTTAAAAATCATTTAAACAATAAATAAACCCAATAGGGTTGTTTTGCCTCCAGTAAGGATTAATTATACTTTAGTTGGGATCAAGTACAAGGTACTGTTATATTCTTACAGAGGAAAAGGAAATCATTTTTTTTTTAAATGTGAATTATTTGATTAAAATAGAGTTTATAGGAGTTGGCCTTCCCATAATTTGGAAATTTCTGGATAACGGGTTTCCAGGTAACAGATTCAATACCTGTATTTGTAGTGGTGTGACAAAGCACTTCCTGCTCTTATATCCCAGTAATGCTCTCCTTTTAAGTCTGCACAGTTTCTTTTATCAACCCCTGCAATGGAAAAATGCTTGGGGCGGTCACTGCCAGTACTTTTAGTTTGCTGCAACTTTTTGTGATGTAATACTGTAACAGAGGGAGCTTTGCTTGTAATCACTTTGTAGCAACATGTTCCAGCTGCTACCGTGTAACTTTAAACCTACGTTGCACACAGCACGGTACTTGTTCCGAGTCATTGGCGTTCAGAAGAGTAGCATTCAGATAAAACATAGATTTACATCATACTGCAGACATATATTACAAGTGTGAACTATTAATGGGCTTTTAGAAAAAGTATTGGATATGGTTTTACTTTTGGAGTCAATCCTGGATAACTTGTAGGGACACAAAAGCATCTTGTTGCATTCAGAATTGTTTCAATTATTTCAAAAATAACAAGATAAAAATACCTATGCCTTCTAGAAATATTTACATGTATTTATTAAAGCCATAGTAAATCAGGGGCAAATTGTTTGCTCTTTATGGATCAAAAGGCAAATGGGATTATTTTTTGTGAAGAGTGATAATAGATACAAAGGTCCAAGTCAACCCATGGCAACCACTTATGCTGATGGGATTCTATGGATCACTTTAAATGGAGCACACTTTACATCTATTATTACATTATCCTCACCTGATGATCTAGGCTGGTCTGACTGCCATTTTAGGGAGGAATCTCACTCTACTTTAGATGAAAGTTAGATAGTAAAGAAATTATTTTTCTTTCTTTCTTTCCTGTATAATCTTCAGGAAACCAGACAAACTATCAGTGCTTCAAATCTAGTAGCCCTGGTTATTATAGGGCTTGCCTAAGGCTAGGAGAGAGAGTTCATTTCAACCCAGTGGTCTCAGTATTGGATGGCTAGGTGTAGCTTTCATGGAAATTCAACGGTAACCAAGATCTGTCTTCTTTGAAGTATGCTGATGTGTTTATTGAATGGTTGCTTATTACATGTATTTGTATCAGTGTCACTTTCCTCTACTAAATGAAAACAGTTTGAATGCCAAATAAAGTCATAAAAAAGTCTGGGGTTTATTTAATTTAGTTCTAATAGTGATAATGATGAACTATGTATAAAATGACATATATGGGCAAAAATGTGGTTACCAAAGGCCTACAAAAATATTCTTTCAAGAAAGGAACTTGTCCCGGGGGTCAAAAAGCAATAATTTGTTTAGACTGCCTTAATACTTGAATCAGATCCAGTCAGGAACCCATGGTGTATTTTAGCAGTATGATCTGATGGTCTTTCTCTGACTACATTGTCAGGATTTAGGGTTGGATTATATATATATATATATATATATATACTGTATGGCTGTTCATGCATTTTTTAATATAATCTACTATTCACAATAGATCCGGTGTTGCTGGTCTTTTTTGCAATATTTAAATCTTTTACCGTGCACCCGGGACAAGAATTGAAGCGGTGTGCCATCCTTGGTTCGATATATATATATATATATATATATATATACTGTATGTATATATATATATATATATATATATATATATATATATATAATGTATATATATATATATATATGGATATTTTCCACCGCTCCCTGGTGCGCCTCTTCTTTTAATGTTTATGGGATACTTTTAACTCACCAAATTTGTACTTTTTAAATATTTCTCAAGCGATTTTAGTTACTATGAGGCTGATATATCAATGATTAAACTGGTATTTCAGATTTTTTTTCCAACAGTTTGATCTGTGTTTTTGATCATCAAAAAAACTATAAAGAATTTACACATTTATCAAATACAGTTATTTCATGGCATATTATTACATTTGGCTAAACTTCATTTTCAGATGAAATTTGTGTTTTAGGTCTGGCAATCTTCCTAGATGAGAGCTTTAACAAAGGGCAAATTTCTCACTGTTTTTGGTTAATTATAATTCCTGATGAGAAAGTTTAATTTGGCTGTTTTATGGTATGAAACTTGGTCTAGGTGTGAAAAATGGCCCAAGCCCCAGTGTCACACAATCAAAACAGGGCTTTAGTCTCACCAGGAAAGATCTGCTGCCTCAATATAGACAAATAAAACTCATGCAAAGTTTTCTACCAGGCAAGAGTAAGTAATGATGTGTTATTTGAACCGTTAGCAAAGATCTGTCACATTGTTAGATTTGCAGTGGCCCACGATATTTGTTTCTCTGGAGTACGTAAACAAGTTCATAGCCAAATATATGTTATAAAATATTTTTTAAAAAATGTATTACCAAATATATGTTATGTGCAATTTTTCACTACTAGAGGAGTTCTTTATGTGCTGAAGAATGGATGTTTGCATAACTATATCAGTGGTGTTCACTGTTTTCCTGTTTTTCATGTTGTTGGCAAATAATCCAGCAGAAGAAAAGTTTGAGGGCTAGACAAAGTTCACTTCAAGGGTACACTGCCTTGGAAAATGTAACCTCTTTGCATTATACTGAGAGAAACCAGTAATTGTTATTTGTAAAGGAACAACACCCAGGGGCTCATTTACTAAACACTGATTTTTAATTTTAAACTCAATTCAGATATTTTTTTAAAAAGTTGCAGAGAAAAAAACGCTGCAACGTTTCCAAGATTTACTATGCGTCTAAACGACTAAAAACCTGAACTTGACAATTCGCCGGATTAAACTTGCAGAGTTCATGTAGAAATCAATGGCAAAGACCCCTACCGTTTCCTTGAAGTTATTTCTTTTGTCTCAAAACTTTAGAGATTTCTCAGGGTTTTGTTCGAAAACTGAGAAATTATGGAGTTTTGGTATATCTGCCCCCCCCCCCCAAATGTGAGAGTGTGCACTCACACACTCAGTTCAGCAAATAAAGATAATGGGAAGAAAATTCCCATACCAATCGATCATGGGAAAAAGTTCAGTGCCTTTTTCACTAAGAAGAGATTGCCCAGAATTATAACTGTCCTGGCTGCATTTTTTTTGTGTTTATAGAGCACCACTGATTTTATATGCCACCCTTTGAAAAATATATTTTGACACATACTGAAGGTTTCTATATATGAAAAAATGTAATTGTATTAAATCTACTGATGTCACCAACCCCAGGTTCTACAACAGTAATCCACAGCCAGTGACTTATGAGCATAATATAGTTCACCAACCCCTTGGATGTTGCTCCCAGTGTCCCCAAAGATGGTGGTTATTTTTTATTTCCTGGCTTAGTGTAAGCTTTAGTTGAATAAAAACAAGATGTAGTACCAAACAAAGCCTCCTGTAGACTTATAGTCTGCATAGAGGCTACCTAATAGCCAATCACTGCCTTTATGTGGCACCCCCATGAACTTGAATCATGCTTGCGTTGCTCCCCAAATCTTATCACAGTTGGCTGTGGCCCACAAGTAAGAAAGGTTGGGGACTCTGCTATAGAAATATATCCACTACCCTCACCTACCCAGGAGACTAAGGGGCCCATTTACTTACTCACGAACGGGCCGAATGCGTCCGATTGCGTTTTTTTCGTAATGATCGGTATTTTGTGATTTTTTCGGAAAATTATCGCGACTTTTTCGTTACCAATATGATTTTTGCGGAAAAACGCAAGTTTTTCGTAGCCATTCCGAAAGTTGCGATTTTTTCGAAGCGTTAAAACTTGCGCAAAAAGTTTCGATTTTTTTCGTAGTGTTAAAACTTTTAAGTTTTAACGCTACAAAAAAGCGCAACTTTTCGCGCAAGTTTTAACGCTACGAAAAAATCGCAACTTTCGGAATGGCTACGAAAAACTCGTGCTTTTTCGCGCAAATCGTATTGGTAACAAAAAAGTCGCGATAATTTCCGAAAAGTCGTAAAGGCGCCAAAAAAAATCGCAAAAAATACGAAAAAGTCGCAAAATGTTCGTTTTCCAATCGGAATTTTTCCAATTCGGTCGGAATTCGTGTCTTAGTAAATCAGCCCCTAAGTTTAGACACCACCAACATTTAAAGGTGTCACATGGTCCTGCAGGGATCACACTAAACTCTAACCCATTCCCTCGGGATCTGAAATACCTACAGTATAGTGAAGGTCATTAGTAATGGGCCAGGCATGGATTCGCCGCACGTCCCAAAATTGTCGCCGGCGTCAAAAAAGAATAGTCGCGGGCGTCAAAAGAATAGCCGCGTGACAAAATAATAGCCGCAGGCGACAATTTTTTTTGCCGCACAACATTTTCATTTCGCTAATTTTTCGCCGTTTCGCGGATCTTTTGAAAGATTCGCAAATTTTTCCGCAAAGCGAAACGGAACAGATTCGCTCATCACTAAAGGTCATTTAACCCCACAGATTCTGTCTTTGGTAAGCACCAACCCCTGTACCTCTAGGGTCTCTCTTTCATAGGAATGCGATTATACCACTTACACTCCAATATTCTTTTGTTTTGGAGCTGTATATTTTGTAGTGTTAAACAAAAGGCTTCAGATACTCACACAAAAAAAAGAGATTAAAAAAAAACTCTTTGTATAAGCGTACCTTAAATTATTCAAGACTTATCCAGTCTACAGTTCTTAGCACCATAATAGTGGTTAAGACCTCGAGGGTCAATATCTTTTAATTCCCCAGATGGAAAAACACATCCATTACACAAGATTGGTGGTTTTATGCATCTTGTAGCTGTTGTATGGAAATGAAATAACCAAAACCAGAAGCAAGCAAGTGCACAAAATAGCAGCCGCTGAACAAAGTTACATTTATTCAAAATTAGGAGAATATTAGCTTGTCTGAAATTCTCCTCTGGTTATTTTGGGTATATATCAGTCTGACATGTTGCTGTGCTGGAAATTGATGGACTTCTACCTCTCTGGAGCAGTCCTGTTTTTAATAGAAGCGGTATTAAAGTTTATGTTCCAATATTAAGAGTCTGTCGTTTAATAAAATTTCCCCATGCATCTCTAGAATTAGTATACTGTGCTCTGGTCATTACGGGCTTATTAAATGTATGGCTTGTGCATTCTATGGGAAATATTTCTGGGTTCATTTTCACACTTTTAATCACAGGTATTAGGCTTTTAGAGCACTGCCGGAAAAATGCACTCACGCTCTTGCTTTGTTTATATATCCTTAATATGGATTTGGGCTTCATTAATGTTTATTTACTAGCTGCTTTCTTCAGATGAATAAAATAGCAGGGAATGAAGGCTAGTGATAGCTGAAGGAAAATCTCATATCCTTATCCTTATGTCACAGTGTCACCAATTACCCTGCTGTAAAGCTGCAGTGGCACAAGATGCAATTGTAAATGTTGCCCAAGTGGTTTTCACTTCTATCTGGCTAATGTATTTTCACGTGATAAGCACCTGATCTGTAAATGCAGGCAATCTGCATAGGAATGAGGGCAGGTCAATTCCAAGCACTTTGTCACCCACCTGACAAACTGGAAAACGCCCAGGGAACAAAAATCCTGGAATAGTTAGTGATCTCTAACTTTCACCCATTGATAAATACAATATGCTTCTAAAAATCCCATAGGAATAATAAGAACTTGGGTGAGTTTTTATGTATTAAGCTCTAGGGTTATTAACTTTTAGCACAATGTAGAGAGTGAATTTTAGGAAAATCTACAGTTAATTCTCATTTTTTGAGTTATTTAGCTTTTAATTTAGCAGCTCCAGTTTGGAATTTAGCAGCTCCAGTTTGGAATTTTAGCAGCTCTTTGGTTGCTAGGGTCCAATTTAACCTAGCAACTAGGTCTTCATTTAAATGAAAGATTGGAAAATGAATAGGAGAGGCCTGGATAGAAAGATAAGCAATAAAAGTAACAGTAACAATAAAATTGCAGCCTCGCAGACAGAGCAATTGTTTGTTTGTTTTTTAAATGTTGGGGTAAGTGACCCCCATTTGAAAGCTGGGTGTCAGATGAAGTAGAAATGTCATTTAAAAACTATAAAAAGAAAAAAAATAAAGGCTAATTGAAACGTTGTTTTTAATTAGCCATTTTATAACATACTTAATGTTAACTAAAAGGTGAACCACCACTTTAATTCTCCTGAAGACACTACAATACTGAACAACATAAGCCATGAATGCCAAAGTTCTGACCAATGCACAAAGACCAACTGCAGGCTTGTACTTGCAATACCAACCACCAGAGCTCTCTTGGGCCCACTCAGTGACAATCCAGTAGAACCTCTGGCGCTAAATGCACAATTAAGGCATGTACAATGATGCAATGTAATATGGCATGGTGAGCAATAAATCTGCAAAAATCCCAATAGATTTTGGACAGTTATAAATATCCCCCTAAGTGTTCATTATGTATTAATGTCTGTAGGAAATGTTCAGTTTTGTTACCTGTTGCCCTTTAATGTTGGGGCTGATGGGCTAGAGTGGCATTCTGGCTTAGCTGTGTCAGGCTGGAGTAAATGTAAGGCTAGGGGCCAAATGCAAATGCTAAAGCTAGAGTAAAAGGGAAAAGCAATCTGAATAATTGACAGTACACTGATTTATAGCTGCTAGTCCCTGTCATATTGTTTGTAACTATTTTTAAGCTTCCCTGATAATGGGGGAGAGTTCATCTTGTACTTTACATAAAATGAAGGCAGTTTCTAACATGGGGTTTATTAGCCGCTGAAAACACATTTTATTTTTACATTGTTCTTCATTTTGAGCATTATAAAGCACAACAATTCCATAAAACAGGTGATAAAATGTTCTTGTTTGTTTCATAAAAGTTATTTTTTATGTAATTTCACCTTTTGTTTGCTTTTCTTTGCCTTTGATTAACACTACGGAGGTCTGCTCCCCAGCTATGCACCTTTTGTACGTATTTTGTAAAAGTCTCTTCCTCCCTTATTTTTGCTGACAAGCTGCCTCCAAATGCAAAGTCCTTCACAGAGCAATACGCATGACTGAGTGCAAAGAATGGCTGGTCTAGCATATCACATTTTCATAAATCAGCCCACAATTCAGAGCATAATGAATCCTTTCATATAGGATTCATTATACAGAACCATATTGATAATTACAGTACTAATCAGGCCTCCCCAGCAAGGCAACGGTTACACAGCCTCTGTCAAGACATTATTGCTACATCTGTCATTTAACAAATGTTTGAGGTCCATCTAACCGAGAAAAGCCAGGGTTATAGTCTCTGCACCGATGCTTGGGAAAGATTAAAGGGTGGCAGATGGAGGTGGGGGAGCATAAGGACCCGCAGCTGTAATTATTTATCATTTGTTTATCATGTGGTAGATGAAGGAAGTGTGCAAAATCTTACTTTTTTATTCTCTGCTGTTATCCGCCAGCACGTCTTTACATATGCACAAGTAAAACACATTAGCCACAGAAAGCACTGTATAACAGCCAAACAGGCATCTATGTTTTGTTTTATGACCAGATGTAAATCAACACTTAGCATGGTCAGACTCTATAGTATCAGTGCAGAAAATGTGTCTATAGTATTTTAAGAATCCATTATTACTCTTTTCCTTGCACTCTCTTTAAAAGGCTACTTGTTATTAGGGTCAGTGTTTGGGTCTCATGGGAAATGTCAGATACTGAATATTGATCTGTAAATCATTAGAAATGATGGTTGGTAGCACGACCATGATATTGTTATCAATATAAGTTCAATATCATGAGGACAAATAATGCTTGGAGAAATAAATGGGGGAGATAAGGGGAACGTATGCAATAGTTTTATAGTTTTGTGATAGACACAGGGTGACATGGACAGTAAATGCTTTATTAACCTAGAAAATCTAAAGAAAAAAATGTGCATAATAAGTAAATATTTTTAATGGTTACAATGTCTGAAGAATATTACAGCATTCACTCTAAACTCTCAAATCTTTTAAAACCTACCATGTGAAACCAGCACTGGCACCACATGCTCAAAAACAGAAAGCTACAGTTAAATCTCTACAGGACTCAGTTTATGGATCATAACCATATACAAGACAAAGCAGAGTCCATAATGGGCAGAAATCTGAGTAGAAATGAACACATTCCTAACAAACAGTTACTATTTAAGTATTCACATATGTGTTATATCCAGCTGATGCATCACTGTTATCAGACTATCTTTCTGACAAGTCATTTCTGCTTCCTCAACAAAATTCATTTCTCCCAAGTGACACCCCATAAGACATAAACCTTAAAAAGTGTCCTTTAGGATTCAGCCCTCGATCTAGATGCCTCCCCAAACTAGGCTTGGATTCTATTTGGACACACATAACTGAATGTGACACCTACAGTGGTGAAAGTTTGTGAACCATTTAAAAACAAATTTTCTATATGTTTATATGAATGTGACCTAAAGCATCATCTGATTTTCAAACAAGTCCTAAAAGGAGATGAAGAAAACCTAGTTCACAAATGTAACAAAAGTATTATATTTGGGTGTGGCAAAAGTAAGTAAATCATGCTCTCAGTATTTGGTGTGACCCTTGTGCAGCAATTACTGCAACTAAATGTTTGTGGTAACTGTTGCTCAGTCCTGCACATCAACTTGGAAGAATTTTAGCCCATTTCTCCACACAGAACAGCTTCAACTCTTGGATGTTGGTGGGTTTCCTCACATGAATTGCTTGCTTTAACTCTTTCCATAACATTTCAGTTGGATTAAGGTCAGGACTCTGATTTGGCCATTCCAGAACATTGACTTTATTCTTCTTCAACCATTCTTTGGTAAAACAGCTTGTATGATTAGGATCATTGTCTTGCTGCATAATCCACTGTCTCTTAAGATTCAGTTCACAGACAGATGTCTTGACATTTTCCTTTAGAATTCTCTGGTATAGTTAAGAATTCATTGTTCCATCAATGGCGGCAAGCCGTCCAGCCCAGATGCAGCAAAACAGACCCAAACCAGAACACTCCTACCACCATGTTTCACAGATGTAATAAGGTTCTTTTGCTGGAATGCAGTGTTTTTCTTTCTCCAAATGGTACACTCCTTATTTAAGCCAAAAAATTGGCTTCATCCTTCCACAAAACATTCTTCCAGGATCCTTCTCGTTTGTCTACGTGATCTTTAGCAAACTTTAGATGGTCAGCAATAATTTTGGGGGTGAGAAGTGGCTTTCTCCTTGCTTCCCTGCCATACACCCTATTGCTGTTCAGTGTTCTCCTGATGGTGGACTCATGAACATCAACATTCACCTATCTCAAACAGGCCTTCAGTTGCGCAGAAGTTACCCTGGGTTCCTATGTTACCTCTTGGACTATTAGACACCTTGCAGTTGGAGTTATGTTTGATGGTCGACCACTTCAAAATAGGGTACCAACGGTCTTGAATTTCCTCCATTTTTATTTACACAATTTGTTGATTGGTAGAGCCCAAACACTTTAGAGATTGTCTTCTCCAGCTTTATGTGTATCACCTCTTTTTCTGAGGTCCTCAGACACCTCCTTTGTTCGAGCCATGATACACATTCTCAATTGTGTGAATTTGCTGGATCCCCGTTCTTTAAATAAAGCAGGGTCTCTCAGTCCTATTGACTAAAAACACCAGACTCTGATTTCACCTTCAAAATATATGATAAACTAAGAATTGACTTACTTTTGCCATACACAGATATGTTATTGGATCATTTTTTTTTATAAATACATCACCAAATACAATAATTTTTGTTTCACTTGTTTAACTAGTTTTTCTTCATCTACTTTTAAGACTTGTTTGGAAAACAGATAATGTTTTAGGTCACACTCATATAAAAATATAGAAAATTTTAAAGGGTTCAGAAACTTTTAAGAACTACTTTACCTGCATAACCATATTAAAAATCCAGAATATCAAGAAGGAAATTATAAATAATGATAAAGAAATCCTCATATTAAAACCAACAAACAAATTACGACCAAGGACTACTAAGTAGAGATTTAAAACTGTAATCTAAAGGGCAGATTTATTAACATTCTGATTTTTCTAGTTCAGGGGGTTTTAAAACCATGAATAAAAATTTCTACAAAAACCGTGAATGTATAGTCATTTATTAAAAAGTCTGTTAAAAACCCTAGAAAACCTGTAAAAGCATAAATTAACATAGTAACATAGTAAATTAGGTTGAAAAAAGATGTATGTCCATCATGTTCAACCATAATGCCTGTATATACAGTAACCTGCCTAATTGCTAGTTGATCCAGAGGAAGGCAAAAAACCCCATCTGAAGCCTCTCTAATTTGCCGCAGAGGGGAAAATATTCTTTCCTGACTCCAAGATGGCAATCGGACCTGTCCCTGGATCAACTTTTTACTTGCTAAAAATCCATCCAGCCCCTTCTTAAAGCTATATAATGTATCAGCCAGTACCACTGATTCGGGGAGAGAATTCCACAACTTCACAGCTCTCACAGTAAAAAAAACGGAACCTCCCTTCTTCTAAACGGAGTGGGTGCCCTCGTGTCTGTTGGAAGGACCTACTGGTAAATAAAACATTAGAGAGGTTATTATATGATCCCTTTATATATTTATACATAGTTATCATGTCACCTCTTAAGTGCCTTAAGTTAAATAAAGATTGTTATAATTTGCCTGGGACAACTCCCATTGACTTCATGACTTCAACAGCTTTTACATGGCAAAGTTTTGTATATGTGGTTTTTGTGGTATTTATATGTAATATATCTCAAAACCTTTGTGTGTTTTTACCCAAAAAAGTCAAGTTTTGGCGCAAAAAACAGGAATCATGGAAAAAATAAAATATGAACGATAGTAAATGCCCCAAGTGTTGGTGATTGACCCAGTACTGTCATTATGTTACATAGTGTGTATAGTGTGAATATGTACATTGTTGGCGAATGCATGGTACATTAGCAGATTAGGAAGAGAGGAACCACAGTTCTTTTCTACCTCTAATTGTGTGGGCCACCACCACTAAACTAATAAAACTGTTGTATTTGGCCATATACATGCATGGCCCTACTACAGTTTGGCCCGCTGAGCAGTCAGTCAAATACCTTAAGGCCAGCAAATCTATGGTCATCTTTTCAAAGGGAATTTAATATCCTTGTGCTATTTCTATGTCTAGCAGCAACTTGTATAGAAGTTAACATGAGCCCATACTTGCTAAGTTCTGGTTTTTATATGAACTGACTACTTAATACAAAATGTAAGCCAACACTTAAAACGTTTAATAGTACAGTGTTTTCATTCTTATGCATGGTTCAAAGTCAACAGAGGAAATAAATCACATGTAAAATTTATCAAGCCATGGTCTGAGTGTACAAACACTGCCTGTTATGTATTAAGTTGAATGATGTTAGAAAGTATTTTCCATCATTAGCTTTTTAATAGCACTAAGAAAGGCTTAAACCTGTAGCTGGCCTCCTTTGTTTACTTTTTAAATAATTCATCTTTGAATGGTCATCATATTGCAGCACTGAAATGAAACTTCTGCGAAGACACCACATCAGAGCAGCTGTTCCGGTCATATTCCTCCTAAGGAAGAAGAAAGAGAGCGAGAAAAAATAAAAAGAAAACAATATTCTGAGGTCTTATCAAGATTTGTAAAAGGAAAACAGATGTTGGCCTATCATTATCATAGAGGTGAAATGTTTCATTCCAAAAATGCAATAAATCCTAATAAAGAAAATTAATGTGGGTTCTGCCCCCACATACACACAGATACCTTAGATAAATCGACTGATGGATAAACCCGGTGCATAACATCATTATATACTTAAGGGAGAAAACCATTAGAGAGCAGCTCTTTAAAGGGACAGAACTGGTTTAAAAACACACAGAATGCACTTCTGCTTGATAGGCATAGCAATATTTAAATTCCCTGTATTTTTTTATGGGGAAAATAACTAGCATTTTTTGCTTTGTCAAAAGAGGATGAGAAAATAAAGTTTCTAATATGCTCTACTGATGGTGCAGGGAGAGAAAAAATACAGATACCAGATAAGAAATGCAGTTTACTCCCTACAGAAAATTATTCTTAGTTGCCTTTTGTGCACCCAACATTCCTGATCTAAAGACAGGAATCTTCCTAAGACCTCCCCTGTAGCATTTCATACTTCTCCCTGTAGGCCCAACATAATTAAAGAAGCAACAGGAGTCTCTGGTCAGAATCCTTTCTGCAAACACTAAATAGTTGAACAATTGCTGTTATTAAGCATACAGAGATCACTGTCCAGATTTTTACACTTTAATCAAACACCAATAAGGTAGGGGTTTTTTTTTTGGTGTATTTTAAAAACATTATTAGTGTACCCTGCAAAAATAGCATGAACAAAGGTTAGGGAATATGGTTCTTATTGGTGTGCCCTCCAGAGGCACAACTCATCCTGGTAAATCTGCTAAGTGGATATTTTAAATATTTATATAATATTAGGGAAGCAATTTTTTAAATTATTGCAATGGGTAAAGTTCGTCTTTACCACTCTCAAGAGTAAAGGAAAGTAACTTGGTCTGATCTGTTTTCATTGTACCTACAGATATAGTGATTGGTGGCAGGGGCGTTTCAGGGGTCCTTGCACCCAACACTTACCTTTCCAGTTTTTTCTAGCAACTTTTTTGCAGTTTTTTCTGTAATATATCTTGAATATTTCCACTTTTTTCATGTCTGCATTTTTCTCATATTGAGAAAAAATGCTAACTCAATTTTTGATAAATCAGTCCCCTAATGAGATAACATGGTTGTCACTATTACCTAGGGGTTGTACTACTTGTGCAATTGCTATAGGTTCTGGGTTGTTAGAGATCACTGGATCCAGTATAGCATGATTTCTGATTGGTTCTTCTTTGTGACATCAAATTGTCATGCAACAAGTTTCTAAACTGTTCCTATTTGCAACAGGAGCAGAGCCTCTTCCTCTTTACTTACATAAGGGGGTCTGTAGCATACCCCTACAATTAATTTGCTGGACTCATCCTCATCTGTGGTATTGTGATTGCTTTACCTTTGCATTGCACTGGCTGCCACTATATTTCTAACAAATGAAAAATATGAAAAATATGTTCACATTACAACTGACTTTACTCACACATTAGGTAGTTCAGTGCAGTAACACAATCGGCAAAATAAATCTCTAGTTGATGTGAGTTACTGAGTAGGGCAAATTTGCCCTGTGTATAAAAGAGCATATTTTCATTATAAATGGGCAAATTTGCCCTGTGTATAAATGAGCACAAGCCTTAATAAGTTCCTAAGGGGAACAACCCAGGGGTGGGTTTATGTGACACATAGGAGACATATTGCATTTGTAAGGTACTGGTTATTAGAATTGTGTTCCTTTCATGTAGCTGGTTATGTCATGCCACCCAGTAACGGTGCCTGTGTAATGAACTAAAATATCTAATTGGTTGCTTTGTAAAATGTAACATTAATTAGAACTTATGTAAAGTGAAGGATAAAATGAGGGGTACCTGGATCCATAAATAAAACATCACCCATGGCATGAGCATGACCTACCACTAACATACATGGTCTATCTAACCAGAAATAAGTAATTATTATATGATATTTTTTTTATCTGCCACTTAAATATGCCCACCATACTACTATATATTTCAAAGGCAAGCCACGGAATCACTAGATTGTTACATCATTTGGATATAATCCCATTAACTAGTCTGTAATGAATACAATATGCATCATGCTGAATTTATTGTTATGTTTTGGCCATGGTTTGGGAATTTAATTGACATGCACTGTATCTGTAATTTAAAGCAAACACTGAAACATGTAGGCATAATTGTAACCTGTGTAACATAAACTATTTGTTACTTATTGAATGTGTGCATTCAGAGAAAGAATCTATAGGCATGATGTTGTAAATGGGAGAACTACATATGATTTATTACAAGCGCTGTTTGGTTCCCTGCAGACCATCTTGCATAGTCATGAGCTGTCTATGATATCATAGCTCTGCACTAATGCAAAAGCTGGTGAAGTTTGCCCTTAGCAAAAAGTTGGTCATAAATTATTTTCTAAGTTTTATTTTTTAGATTTTAAACTAATAGAAGAAATTGACATCTGAACAAATAATCAGTTCCTTGCACTGTCATTAGCTGTTTAAGATACAACAGGATGGGAAAGTGCTCAATTAATAATTCCACAGAGAAATGCCATATTTTATATACTGAACTTACTGAACCAGCCTAAATATTCAGCATCTCTATAACATGAATGATCCAGGACTTTACAGTTGTCACAAGAGCTCCAAATCTTGGATTTTTTTTTAGGAGTGTCAGTGACATGCACATGCTCAGTGTGCCCTGGGCAGCTGTTAAGAAGTTAAGCTTAGGAGTGGCCACAAATCATCAAGCAGAAAATGAGGTTGGTCTGTCATATAAGCTGATGCTAGAGGGCTAGGTATTAAATTCTGCTTTTAGCTTTTTTTTCCTGTATTAATAATATGTGCATGTGGTGGCAACCCTCTCTAAATCATACTCAGGCTGAGATGCCTTGTTTATTTCAGGCACAGGATACTGTAGGAGATATTCGGAAATAAGCAGCCACAAGAGGAACAAGGCTGCAAAAAGACCATACCCTATGCCCCCATAATTCCACCCTCCTAACAGATATCCATGAATCCACTGAGGCTAATTTATGAACATGGCTGCTACATTGAACCAGTGCAGTTACCCATAGCAACCAATCAAATCCTTGTTTAATTTTCCAACTTGTAATAGACTGTTCACAGCTAATTGCTGAATGGTTTGTTATAGGCAGTTAGCTCCTGTGATAATAAATGAGCCCTACTGAGTGTCAACACAGTGCAGCGCTGTAATACAGAACCATAATGTTTTGGGAATGATTATGTGGTCATCTGCAATAGTTTCAACAACAAAGACAATTATATTGATTAGCTCTATTGCATATAGTGCTCTATTCCTCATAACTTTAGCTACTAATTTTGTTTCTATGGTAAAACTGCAAAATACTAGTGGCAGACTTACTTATGGTTGAGTTTTTTTCCAAAACAAGATTTTATGAAATGTGGCATGCAAACATTCTTTAGAACAGACACCTATTGAAAATGTCCGGCATTTTTACATTCATAAGAATCAGCAATAATAATATGAAAATAGGAAAATATAGGAAAATAGGAAAATATATATTAAAAAATACATCATTATTTTTTTTTCCAAAAGAAATTAAAATAAGTAAAAAAAATCAGCCCCTTAATATATAACTGTGCTGAATTAAAAATATTTGTTACATTTCTAAAATCACTTTTAGAAAGTATACCAAAATAGTGAGGAAACATATTCCAAATGAATCAATAGGAAAATGTCAATTAAAGACTTTTTAAAAGATTTATTTAACATTTGTCTCAGGCTTTCATTCAGGGGACGCTGATGAATGACTTCTAAAGTAAAAGTGAAAAAAATGTGTTAAATTCACAACTGCAAACAATTATGGATAAGTAAGGTGGCGACCATGAAAATGAACTGAGGTTCTAACTGAAACATTAACTGCATATTTATCTTATATTGCAAAATAGAATTGACTTACTTTATTCTGCATTTTCTGGGTGGCAAAGGGCTGTTTTTTTTAACATGGAACATATTTATCATCTCCTCTCTGCACCATATTTTCATTTGCATGGAAATGAACAAATGCTAGCATGGCCACTTGTCATGGATATTTTCCTGTAAGCTTTCATATCGAGTCCTAATTTGTGGCACTTTTGCTTTAACTTTCTCTCTATCTTTTATGCAGTTAAGGTATACATATCACAAACTTCTATGAATAAAGCAAACTACATGGTAGTTATAAGAAATTATAAGAAAAAATTAAAGGCTTAGATGATGGTATAAGGGATTATCTGTCAACACTTGGTGCAAGCAGAAAACTGCGCCCATCAGTGTGCAATACATATAGTCCTTTCACAGGGTAGCCTGTCCTTGTGCCAATTGTTGTTCCTTTAATGGCCTGCTTGAGGCATACAATAAGTATCGGCTTCAGGGGCTTCTACATGCACATCATGACAGTCAAGTAGAAAAGCCAAGCCTGCACCCCTTTTGTGCACTATACTGCTTATTCTATAATGCTTATATACATGGGTGTTTTTACTACCACTGCCCTCCAGCTGAGAACATGGATTATAAAAATGCCCCTGTATGACTATTGCTGTTTCTGACAGAAACTAATGAAAAGTGGTGTACTCAGTGCACATGGAGTGGTGAAAAGCAGCAAAATGATTAAGCCAAATAAAATGAAGTACCCCTGTGGCACCAAAATAATTATTGACCCCATTTCAGTTTCTTAACATAAAAATATGATCTTATATACTGAATATATACTGTAAATTTGCTCATTTTGCTCACAGAGTCGTCTATACTCTTGGCTCCCAGGCAGGTGATGAGTCTGTTTCCCTTATTATTATGCTTGTTTCTAATTAGGTCTTTTTCAATAGAAGGTGTAAAAGGCTACAATATCTTTAGCCAATACTAAGCTCATATAATATCCCCAATAATGTTTGTGGAAGCTCCCTGGGAATAATGTAACACAGAAATTAGACTGTTTTCCTGCATATTTATTTACTGCAAAATTTCTCTGCAATGAAGTACAGTAAGAGGGAAATCCAGTTTTATCTACTACAAATGCCATATCATATCAGTTACCAGTCAAGGGCACTTTAATATTATAAAATAATTTGGCTCCAGATTAGCGTCAGCCCGACACTGATTTTGATGTATCTGTTTAAATCCTAATGCTTGTTTTTCTATTCAGAACTGACTGTTCTCACCTCACTAGTGCTCTCCTACTCCCCAAGATGCTTGGCGTTGCAGAGAAGGGCTCATAAGTTGGATGTCTGTTATTTTATCTCAAAATGTGCCATTTCCTTGTATTATTCTAATAACTTTAATACAGCATAATTATTATTCTTAACTGAAAACAGACTCACCATTACATCCTGTTGACTAATTAACTCTAAATTACTTTCTTTACTTAAGATTGGTATTAAACAGTTGATAGGGTTGCCACCTTTAAAGCTGGAGCCAGATGTGATATTAAATGCCACCAGAAAGTTTCCAAAGCATCATGCAAGACAACCTGTATCACCCACCAAGCTGCAGACACACAGGGGCTGATTTACTAATCCACGAATGGTCTGAAGGCGTCCGAATGTGTTTTTTTCGTAATGATCGGTATTTTGCGATTTTTTCGTAAATTGTCGCGACTTTTTCGTAGCGTTCCGACTTGCGTGAATTGTCACGACTTTTTCGTAGCCTTCGCGCCGAGTACGAAAGTTTCGGATTCATTCAAGCTTCAGTATCGTGACTTTTCTTGGGCCAGGTTGGAGCTACAGAGTGCCATTGAGTCCTATGGGAGGCTTCCAAAATCATGCTAAGTCTGAAAGTTTTGCTCGCAGCTTACGAGCTCTCAATATGAAAAAGTCGCGACAAGATACGAGCAAATCGTAATGGCTACGAAAAAGTCGCGACAATTCGCGCAAGTCGTAATGGTTACGAAAAAGTTGCGACAATTTACGAAAAAGTCGTAACGGCAACGAAAAAATCACAAAAAACACAAAAAAGTCGCAAAATGTTCGTTTTCCAATTGGAATTTTTCCCATTCGGATTCGTGGGTTAGTAAATCAGCCCCACAGGCTAGCACAGGCTAGGCAGTCGGTAAGTGTTGACAGTCGGTAAGTGTTATGCATTATATACATTATATACACCTACCGTTATCAAGGAACAATTGTGCACTTATGCCAATTTGTTGTTGAGGATGTCTTAGAAGTTTTGTGCCTTAAAGGGGTTGTTAACATTCATTATGATGTAGAGCAGTGATCCCTGACCATTGGCTCAGGAGCAACGTGTTGCTCACCAACCCCTTTGATGTTGCTCCCAGTGGCCTCAAAGCAGGTGCTTATTTTTCAATTTCTGGCTTGGAGGCAAATTTTGGTTGCATAAAGACCAAATATAATGCCAAACAGAGCTTTCTGTTGCTAGTCCACACAGGGGTTATCAAATAGCCAATCATAGCTCTAATTTGGCACACCCAGAACTTTTGTCAGGCTTGTGTTGCTCTCCAGCACTTTTTCCATGTGTATAAAAGGTTGGGGATCCCTGATGTAGAGAGTAATTTTCTGATACAATTTTCAATGGTTTGAATGAAAGACTGGTATATGATTAGGAAAGGACCTGAATATAAAAATAAGTTGTAAATAGTAATAGTAACAATAAACCTGTAGTTTCACAGAGCAATAGTTTTGGGCTGCTGGGGTCATTGATCCCCCATTTGAAAGCAACAAAGAATAGAGCAAATAATTCAAAAACTAATACCTCAATACCTTATACTTTATAAATGGATCACATTATGTGTTGGAGAAACTACGGGGCTTCTTTAGCACTTCCGTAATGTTGCATAGGCTACAGTCACACCAGGCTGATTCTTGCCCTGTGGATAAACATGACTGACAAAACTTCTCTCCATATTTTTTTGGCAGGGGCAGACTGTGCTGGCGGGAGACTGGGAAAAAACCCCAGTGAACTCCGTGGTAAAAGAAGTTGTGTGTGTATGTAAGTTAATGAGGAATATTTTTTTAGGCTAGTACCACCCTCACCAGTTTGGTGGCAGAAACACTTCACTATTCTCCCCTTGCAGCTGCATCCACAAGTAGTAAAAGTTGAAGCCAAAGTATATGAACACATGGCTTTCAAAGTTTTATCACGTACAAATCTGTTTTATCACTTTATCAATGTCAGTTTTATCACTTACAAATCTGTTGCAACTTGCTATGGGCAAGGCGTTTGTGGCCTTCCCACTAATCCAGTCTGTCTGTGCTACTGAGTACTGGCAGATGTCTACAGACCTGTAAACCTTAAATATTTAAACCCAGATGGGGTTGGGTGGAGCAAGGGTGTGGTCTGGGAAGAATAAGGTAAGGTTTGAGCTGGTTAAAATCACCAGGGCTAAGATACAGGGAGTCTTTATCGCTAACGATATCTTGAAATTAGATATACAAGAACTGGTATAAAAAGAATAGTAGGCTTAACCTTTATATACTTTTTCAGTCAGCTGCCACCAAAATATATAAGGATTCTGCTCTTCTTTCTGCAGTCGTGTCACTTCCCTTATATTTATGTTTAGGAAGTGTGGTTAAGGCCAATGGATGCTCTAATAATAAAACAGGTCAATGTATTTATGGTCAGGGCCACAGAAGTAAATATCAAGGGCATGTTTTTATTTGCTGGTTTGCAGTAAATGTATGAACTGTAAATTGGTTAAATATATAATGTTATTTATCAAAAGATACTTGATGAAGGGCACTAATCTGCAATAAAATTCCACGTAAGTAGTTAGCAAGTGCATTCCTGCCCTCCTTTCTCTAAATGTATACGTTTTATATATGTTGGCATTTATGTTTTATAGAAACATCATACATATTACAGGTCACAAATGGAAAGCAAATTAAATGAATATCATGTAGTGAAATTGGTTTTGGGAGTTGTGCTGTGTGTATTCTTGAGTGAAAAACACATTAGGAATTCAGGTGCAAAAAATCAGGATGACAGTTGCACATTAAAGGGCAAATTCACAACCAAATTATTATTATTTTGGAGATTCTGAAGAAAACTAAAGTGTGCACTTTCCTCCTTCTTTTGGTTTGCTATGATTGAGGTAAAATTATATATGAATAAATTCATTTACCTAATCAGCTATTAGTTGAACGGATAATGGCTGCCAGCCAGATACAAGCCATTTGCTGCCTGAAAATGCTCTACAGCACTTAAAAAACCAAGGCAGCAGGGGCAAGATTGGGCATTTTTCCACATACTGAAAAACACAAAAGCTACATTCCCTGAAATCAGTCCGTAGCCTAACACTATAAAGCTTCCCTAATACTCTTCCTTTTGCACTCCCCAGTTCTCCAAAGAATGACAGAAACTTCAAGATGGATTCACAGAGATTTCTCCAATAGAAATAATCCCTAGCAACACTACATAATAAGCATATATATTATTTTTTGTAAAACTGATCAAATATTGAAAACTAAAGCCAATATGCCAGATATCAAAACACACAAAATCCACTTCTGAAATACACTCAGACTGATTGCTTCCAGCGTGAATGCAAAATCCCCTATAGCCCAGTTGCTGTTGATCAGTTGTCTCTCTGACATGCTACAGTTCTTTAGATTGTTCACTAATGTCTGAAGATAAACCCCCTCCATACATTTATTTGTTCATGTTAAAAACTCTCTGTGCCTCATCTGTTTTAGAACTTCCAATACCATTCCAAAGAAGTAGGGAGTTACAATGCACTATGCATGGCCTAAAGACAGTCTAGGGACAGAAAACATTGCCTACTCTTGTGGTCAGTGAGATGGTGGCATGGTATTTCTTATAGACAGGATTCCCTGCACTATTAAAGGAAAAACATGTTTTTACGGGGTTTGTGTTTTCTTAGGATACGTACCCACAACTGCTTCCATGAGTGCTTTGAATGCAGTTTGTTCCCCCTTAATGGCACAGCATGGGTTAATTAGTTCGGTTCCTCCCCATAAGTCTGCTGTATTTGAAACAAATAGGTCTTAATCCGTGTTTTTCTTCATTCACCATTGTTCTCAAGATCTCTGGGTGCAGACAAATTTGAACAAATAAACATATGGGTTTCTGTGATTTAAAATGAAACTAAAGTCACATTATACTTCCTGTCCCTACATGCACGGTAAAAGCAAATCAACAGCTAACTGTGAAGTCCTCTGTATAATGAGCTGCTCCTTATCTCACAGCCTTACAGACTGCAGCTGGAGGAAGAGATGGGATTATGTATACAGAGTTCTTCTCTGTGGACTGCCGATTTGTTTTGATCTGCTCATAGGGACAGAAAGTCTATTTTACATTTTGTCTTTTAGCACAGGAATAACAAAAAATACTTAATTCTTAATTAAAGCAAAAGGCAAAAAGTATGTTCAGCACAAGCCATATTCATTGAACTAATGTAAAAAAGAGGCAATATGAGTGTAAATAACTTTAAATAGTCATTAAATCCATATATTCAAATAAAAAATGCCCCAACCTTGTGAATAGCTGCAGTTATGTGCCTGTAATTTAAACACCCATTTAGATTTTAAGTTATATGGGGCAGTGACCTAATGTATTCTCTTTCCGGCACTTAGTCTTTGTCACTGTATATACAAGGCAATATTTGTTACCCCTGTATGTACTTTTACTGTATGGCATGTAGAGGGCTGTGTATACAAGTAGCAAGGCACAATAAAAATATACATACATTATTAGATTCTGAGGATAAATTGTCTTTTCAAAGTGAATTTGGAAACCTTTATAAAAACATTAAGAAAATATTTTTTTTTGCGGTTTATTCTCCTCTGTAAATAGAACTTCAAATATCTTAATTTCTTTATATTTATGTACTGGAATATTGTAAAATTATTTAACATAAAAGCAGCCTATATTTTAGAAACAGATTCCTTTTTTATTTCTAAGCAGCTCCCCTCCATAAGTTCTGTATGTTTCTCTTAAATTGCCCATTGTCTGGGAAGCGGAGTTCTGTGCTTACTCATCATGATGACGAGCATGCCCATGAACAGTCATCTGTAACCTTGAGTGTCAGATTGGATAACACTGAAGCAGTAACTGGAGACAGCAGGATAGCCTAAGCTTCTAACATGCCATACCTAGGGGGCTGCATTATAATAAAATTATGATTACATATAAAGAGGTCAGTTGAGCTCATGGGGCTGTCTGGGGGCCACATTTATCACTTGAAGGGCCACATCCAGCCCACGAGCATCTGGCTAGACAGCCTTGCTTTATGTGACTACAGAACTTCTTTGTGGTTTCAAACATCTCTGAATTTAACAGTAGAGCTACATTGTAACACACACATTACTAATTGTAATTTGTATTTTAATTGTGGAACTTCCCTGGAGTATGCTCCTGTGCTGTGAGCATTCTGTCAAAAATATAACTGGGTGTTGTGGTAAAAGTTTACTAAAGATTTCAGGCGAAACCTGTTTATTTCTCCACAAAGAGCTGGCAGAGTAGACTTTACTTTACCTCTTCCTGCATCTCTTCAATGGTGAATTGTGACTTTAGGTGTAAAATCTGGAAAGCATTAAGCTCAGGGAGATCCAATTTAACTTGCATCCAGACACTGTCTTGAGAATCAGACAGGAGCTTCCTTTAGAGATAAAACTGAAGGGGGCGGCTGGTTCAGGAGGATCATTGTCTGTTTGAAAGCTTTCCACTCTTGCAGAATATGTCTAAAACAAAAGCAAGATTTAGGGAATATTCCTTAACAAAATGCCACGTGTGTGCACACTAAGTGAGCCATAGTTGTATCTGGGGCTTTCTAATGCCCACCCCTGGGAACCTATAGACGGAAGGAGAGACTTGGTTTGTACTATGGACACCTGTAACCCAAAGACACAGGAATGTGCAGGGTGATTGGTTTGGGAACATTTGCATTCCAGCTTTGAGTAGAAAGGAGGAAGTATGATTCAGAGCTACTGACACACAAACCCTGCGAGACTATAAAGAAGCAGAGGATTTAGAAAACATTCCCCCTATCATTGAAACATTTAAAGGTGCAGTATATTTTTATGACCTGTTCAAAATACAAATATAAGCGGAGATGCTGTTGCTAAGCAACCTTGAGGCATCTATTTCGAATTTTGTTTTCTGTGACTGTAGAGCTAAAAACACAAATGGGGGAATGTAATAATCCAGTAAATACTAGCTGCTGTAATCCATAGCAACCAATTAGTTGCTGGACTATAACCCCCAACATACCTGGACATATCATGATTGTATTTAAAGCAGCATTGTCCCATAAAACTTTTTCCCAAGGTCTCAAAGGCTATTAACCTAATTTATGCCAGAGGATCTGCCAATGAGGATCCTGCCTGCCCTGTGCACACTCAGTCCTTCATTCTCCATTAACCATTTACCAAACTTCCAATTGCCTAAAGAGAATTATATATCCCAGTATGATATTATATCACAGTGTAATATTACTGGCATAGCACCTATAGGCTACATTTTCAATTGAGATTTCTTTTGCTTCCGTAATTCGTTGAGGGCACCAACTTTGAAGAGTTTAACAATTATATGGAATAATTTTATGGAGAATTTACATCCTCTTATAGCAAAAATGATGTATCTGGGAGGAGCCAGCACCTAAAGTTGTTATATCATAAAAGCAAATAAGCATTTGCTTTTGCGTTTTTATATTGCTGAAGCTTGAAGATGGGTGCTATCAGGCCCTCTATGATTTAGTCTTTGGCAAATAAATGCAACCCAATCTATTTAATGAGATAAACAAAACAGCCCCTGTTGAAAAGGAAATGGATCCTTCCAGCTACTTCATCTTGACAGTTTTACAAAAGAAATGCAGACTGTAATTTTTCTTTTAAATGTGCTTAACTCATTTTAGGTGCATGTTCCTTATTAAAGTTAATGTCTTTTTTGGATGGAATTGAGAAGGCTATGAATAATATTTTATACACAACTGTTTAGTTGCTTCAGGGAAATAAACAGCCCGTAATGCTTGCATTATTAAAAACCTAGTGGCCTCTTCTACCTGAATGCATTATGGTGTCTGAAACGGCAAAATAGATTTTATATAGAAATCTGGCTAAATGGTGCTACATAATTTTCTGATTAGTTATTTTTGATTGTTAATGTAAAGATTTTTAAGAAAATAGCAAATGTATTATTTATTCATTATGATGGATAGATGACACTGCTAAATGAGTTAGGACCCTAAAAAATTCTGGCCAAGTGTCTATCTAAGAGGTAAGTGAGAGACACAGTGGCTTGCAGAGGGGCACTGAATAATTAGATCCAACATATGTTTGTAAATACCATCTTATTCTATATGTTAGGGGACCCTTAAATGGTTTTGATCTGGGGCACAGTAGCTTTTAGCTACGCCAGTGTCCCTATGTGTTTGTGCATGAAGTCCCAGTCATGACAGAATACACAGGGCCTTTAGCAAACAAGATTTTACTGAGGATCCAGAAGAATTTTTTTCCAAGACAAAAAAGGGGATAAGAATTAGAAGGTTGTTAAAAATATATAGACAACATGACAGCTCCCATAAACAGAGATCTGATATATGGCATACGATTCGCTAAAGGCCATTTTTATGCAATCATTTTTCCGGTCCCGAAATGGGATAAAATATCATTGCTTTTTAAAATTCTTTAATTGGGCAATGCCAAAAAGTAATCCTTGTGGTATTTAACTAGCAAAGCTCTGAATCCATGACAATTGGATTTGGCCAAAGCCTAAACAAATGATTTGAACTGGATCCAAACCCTAATATGCATATTCAGGTTTGACCAAATTAAAATAATTGCATCAGCAAAACAATCATTTACTACGTTTACATGGCATTGGTGACTCTGATTTGGTCTGGTTAAACAATAAAGTATTTGGCCCAATCTGATATGTCCTGGGGTTCAAGTGAATATTAAATAAATCCTGGATTTCGTGCACTACTATTATTATTATTATTATTATTACAATGCATTATAGGTATGTGTATCTCAGGTACTACATAAGCTCCAGGCATGGGAAAAATATTCTGTTTATCTGTATTCTGTATATGCAGGATTCATAATTAAATCATATACCTTATTGTGAGTTACTTAGTTGTGTTAACAGGTAATATCAGTCTACATATTTTAGGCTCTTTATGAGCAGAGCAAAAGGTATAAAAAGTTATGCAAGGCTTTACATAAATTTAAGGCCTGCTTGCATACACCATACTTAATAATTTAACATTTGTCTTCACCAGGTTGTTCAGGACTGGGTCCCAAACTCTGTTACACACTGGAACAAACCAACCTACCATGATAGCCACTTTATCCAACCCCTTTATTAATTTGGTAACCAATCTGTTTCTACCTGTCTTTGTATATATGTATGTCAGTATGTGTGTAGTTTATCTTTGTTTTATAAATATCAATCTATAATGTATTTCCATCTATTTTTCTATCCTTTAGTGACTGTGTATAATATAGCAGAAATTATAACATGTCTATTTTGTAAAATGTGGACTACTGTGTCAGACAATATGCTTTAGGTATACTGCATCTCTACACATCATTTTAGTTTTCATATTTAAAACTCCATAATTGCAAATAGTGCTGTGAATTTGTAATCTGTTGTTGTTGGTGTTCTCAGCAGTTTGAATACAACCCAGGGTGATGTGGAACAAGTTAAAACAGAATAATAATAAGGGTAATGTGGAACACATTATTATAGAATAATATGCAGGGTAATGTGGAACAAATTAATAAAGAATAATATGCAGGGTAATGTGGAACTAATAAATAATATAGCAAGGAAAACTCCTGTCATTATCAAGTCATCCCCAGAAATCCTTAGAACACAATCCTGGCTCTGGGTAATGAACTACAGAAAAGAGGAAACGTTCATTTATTTGTTTTACATTTTTTTTTACATTTGGTACAAAGGGGGGACCCTGCTGCTGTTTAGCACCCAGATCAACTGCAATGATCCGTGAATCTCATGGAGGGGGGGTACCACATATCTGGTCCCAGTAGGGTTGACATTTATGTGGTATTTATTACATGCAAAATGAAACTGAACTTCTCTACAAATTAACTTCGATGAAAAAGCTTGGATGCTATTCTTTCAAGGAAAAATATCAGATGCACAAATTTGAGTGTGTGTATGTAGGGACGGCTAACTTTTACAAAAAGTAGTTCCCATACTAATCATCTGTATGTGGCCAGTGGCCCTGATCGGAACAGATGCCATTCAGCCGCCTACACCTGCCCTCACATGTGCAGGAAGCTGCCCGGTGCCTGAGGGCTCTAAGCACAGAGAGCTGGAGGCCCCGGAGTGTAACGCTGCGTCTGGGCCGGCGCTAAAGCGCTCGCAGCTCTAGAAGGAAACGGTGTGTGAGCTGGGGGCAGGTCAGTCAGGGATCCCCGGGACCAGCTTTAACTCCCTGTCTAATCTCGCCTCTCTGGCATAGCAAGCTCTGTTCTGGGAATGCTAAAATGAACGAGTTAAGGAAACGATTCACTTGTCTGGGGAATCGAAGGATTTTAACCGCGCAAAGGAATATCCATCCTCATTACTGCCCATACCGATATCCCCAATTAAACCCAGGCATGTAATTAACCATTTCATAGCGGGTCACTTTAAATAAAATCCCTCATTACATCACCGACACAGCTAATGGCACCCCAGGGAGCTGGCTGCCCCTAATTCGCCCCTAGCACCTTAGCTTGCAGAGGAAGCCAATTAATAATGATGACTGGTTCTGAGCAGCATTAGATCAGTGCAAGGCAAGGGGGCTGGGAGGGGAAGGCACGGCCAGGCTGGAGCTGAGTGCTGCCTATATTGATCGCTAAAGCCAGTAGCACTGAAAGCGTGTGCAGTTGCAAAACAGCGCGCCGAAGGGGTTAAATTCCATGATCTCCTGCAGTAATGATTTCTCTACTTTCATATAAAAATAATTATCTGTTTGTGGGTCTCTTATCTGGCAGTCTATCTGCCTGTCTAACCATATATCTGTCTAACCACCTCTCTCTGTATTGGCAGAAGTTTAAGAATTCCCAAACCTTAATTACATTAGGGAGGGACCTGGAAGTCAGATAATGAAATAGGAAGGAAAGACAAGTGTGATTAAAAATAGACCTGAAAACTGACACTCTGGGAGAAATCTTGCACCTGTATCTATTTTAGCCGATTATTTATTCATGTTAAATCAGATTGGCAGCTTCCCCATCTGGAAGTGCTTTCATCCTGGGGCTCTGCGCCGAACGTTAAGGGTTAAATTCGTCCTCCCTCTGATTATAAGGCAAAACAAAGCGCTGAAATAATTATGGGGCAAAGGAACAGTGATGAAAAAGCCATAGGGCAAAACGATGAAACAGTCTTGTGGCAAAACGGTGAATCAATCCTGGTGCAACGCAAAGCGATGAAACAACAGGGGCTACTTGTCTCTGTAGATCTGGAGCAGGAAACTCAATCAATTTATCCATCCTGTTAGTAAGGCTGCCTCTGACTGCAAGCTGTGCTTCCAACAACCTATGAAAATGATTAGGGGACAATCTTAGGAGCCTCTCTTACAGCCCTAGAGAGGAACAAATCTATTCTAGCCCCTACCATTTGTTCCCCTGAGCACTGCAGCAGTCCCTATACACCGACAATGTCCCCTTCGCCTTCTTATGTTTGTCAGGAAACTAAGGAAACTATTCTGAATTCGTTGTTTTTTTTTCTCTTTTTTTATTTATTGAGAGGCAACAGGGTTTTTATGCCTTTACCAGTTTTCTTTCAGAAAACCCATAGAGGAAGGACTTCTTTGTAAAAGAAATATTTTCACCCACTTTTAATGACTGTACTTCAACTCGTCTGCAACTTTTAACAACTGCTTTAAGATTGTTTTTAACCCTCTAATATCCCAGTGAAAACATTTATTATGATTTTGCTAAAAATAATCCTTTTTTTAATTAAAGGATACTGTTGCAGTAAACACAATAGTCTACTGAATGCACTTGGTAAATCCCTCCCGGATTCTAAATACATTTTCTATGTGTATATAAAGAAAACCTCTTTCAAAGCTGTGTAGATGTAACTGGTGTTTGTGTGTGGCCCCTAATGTTTGATAAATATTTCTACTTTATAGGTTCAGCGACCCACATTAATATTGAGAGAAAATACACAGCTTACATGTTTATAGTTTAGAAAGCAGCCAACTTTTATTTTGCAGGACACAAAGCATATAGTGCAATAGTTTACATATAAACTCAGCAAGATGTATGGTAGCTATGGCTTGGTTAACTATTTCCATTAATGGGAGGATTCCTTGCAGAATAATATCTGGTAGAATTAAACATTATGACTTATGCTGGGTCACAATGGTGAGTTGCTTAGCAACAAATGGTGTAAACAATCCTTTCAAACACTTTTTTTAGACCAAAATAAATTCGGTTTTAAACTCTCTCAACCGGGTCAGGGTCTGCTGCCATAAACAACTAACTTTATGCATTTGGTGGAATTTAGATGACAAACAATTATAGACGTGATTTAAACATTCTGCAAACCACTTTTTTTTTAAACCCTTGTTTCGTTAATAGCATTTTAATATTTTGAATATAATGAGGTATAAGAAAAATAGCTTTCAAAAAGTTGACGGGGCAAACTCAATTATTGTTATGTATTACAGTTCATAATGAATAGGTTCTACTCCTATAAGAAATGGTGCCTTTGTTGGGTTACCCGGGGGAGGTTAATAGATATATCTGTATCAACGGACTGGGCAAGTACAAATAACAGAAAAATACATACATACACACGAAAAGGGGTTAATTTAGTCCCAACTCAGTGAAGACTTTGTAATTGAAAATCAATCAACCTGCTGGACTGTTGAGAACAAGGTCAGAGCTCAATGATCAAAGAAGAGAGGGAGAATTGGGAAAGAGTGGGGGTAATGTGTATCCAGAGGAGTGTGGAAAACAACGATTTTATACAGCCTGCTAGATGTGCTGCCAGAAAAAATAATATGTTTTCTATTCTCAGGCTATCCTGGTCATTTACAAGATATCATCTCTGTCATTATGGACAATACAGTACTGCTGCTGCCCAGACTTTGCAAATAAACCCCTTTACCTCTGCTGAGTTATGCCACTGTGTCTTGAGCTGGACCAGCCTTTAGCCTAAACATAGAGCAATCTGGGCAGCTCACGGTACGGCGTCCAGTTTAGCTTACTTCAGCCTATTTCCTAAATCCAAAGACCATTATTGCAGATGTCTCAGCAGTGCAGCCCCCCCCCCCACAAACACACACACAAATATATACATATAAACAGTAGAATTATTTTTTATCCTTTTTTTCTTCCCCTCTCGCAAACACCACTTTCTACTTAGCAGCTCAGTTCACAAACAGTGGCAAGGCATATAAAAAACAAGGAAGGGATGGGGTAGATTATGACTTATTTGAGACCCTCTGGGGACAGTGTCTCCCCATGTTGCAATAAGATTTATTTGCAATTGATAACACTGTATGAAATTCAGAACCCTTGACTTTTAAAATTATATTGGCCTATTCCGAAGCACACACATGCATAAAATCAGCTACACAAAATCACCGAGTGAATACAAAAATAGAAAAAGATCACACTTAAGGCTCTGTATAGGCATTTATGTAAAAAATCAGTGATGGGCTCTGGCCTGGTCTATTTAAATCTATCATTTATTTATCTTGACCAATTTATCTATCTATCTATATCTATCTATCTATCTATCTATCTATCTATCTATCTATCTATCTATCTATCTATCTACAATCTATCTATCATCTATCATCTATCTATCATATCTGTTTATTAACAGAATACTTTTCTGTGCACAATATTTCTTATATCTCTTCCTGTCTCTTCACTTACCTATTACCTGACAATGATTTCTCCTCTGCCTTCTACTTTCTGTAGTTTCTATTCTACTTCATTGTGTTATCTTTGTATCTTCCTACTTTTAGTTTTCTTTTTCTTTTGGTATCATCCACAACATTATGTAAATGGCCGTGAATAGTTTGCGTATAGTTTGAAAATTCCAACAACAAATGTTGTTTTTTGTCCCTCTCTGCAGGGTCTCTGACGAGTCTATATGTTATCGATATATACATATATACACGTGTCGAATAATCTCCAGAAATCATGTTCCCCTGGCTGTTAATAGTTATCAGACACCACTACAGCTGATCAAAATGAGATCCAAACTGCCTGTGAAATATGGCAATCGGTGAACGAGATATAGAACATTTGCTGAACTGAGAGCAGCACTGGTAACTTGTGTACTACGAAAATGACATTATCAAAATAATGGACTCATGCTGTATTTACTCTCTATTCTTTAGTGGTAAACACAGCAAAGGACAAATTATATGTTCCATACTGATTACAAAAACTGCGCTAGTGACCACAATACAAGGGACGCAAATCAGTAAATGAGTTGCGCCGGTAATACATATTGTAGGTTATAACACAGGGGTGTAGCTTTAATTTGCGACCGCTAGCGCCCTCTCTGGTTCCATGTTAGAACCACGAAAAGACCTGAAATTGTGTTGGACGATTCGTTTAGCTGTGAGGTTATTAGGCAGGTAAGGCAGGCGATGCAGAATCATATAGTAAATGAGAACCTCATGTAATGCAGGGTACAATATAGAAAGCGAGTGTATTATAAACCTACGCTTGTGGTGACAGGTAAATCTTGGCGACTATCAGTTTATTAAGACAAAACATATGCAAAGGCGATTAATTTTTTGCATTAAGATACAAAGGAATGAGATTATTTGGCAGGCGCTACGAAGAAAGTAGTTTCAAAAATGAAGTCAAGATTGTGACATTCCCATTATGTTCATTTACACCCATTATTGCAAACTTTTTCCCCCAAAAATCTTTTATCTGTGGTTCTTGTATCAATCCTTCGCTGTACACTAAACTGTACCTGGATGTAGATAGATTGTTCGATAGATGAGGGTTTCTTGTTGATAGAGAAAACTTTTAGGAAAGTTTAACCGTAGAAGCTATTAGTATAATGTCTGCCTCACAAATGTGCTATTTATCCTACACCAAAAGTGCAATTGCTCATCTACACTAAACTGAACAGTGTGCTTGTTCAGGTAGAAAGTACATTACTCTTATTTCGTCCAGTAATTTGTGTATTTTGTGTTAACATTTTTTTGCTCAGTAGAAATCCTGACAATGTAAATGTGTTTAATTCACGATAGAATCTGTCCACAAATGGAATTAATGTTGCACACACAAAGGCAAAGGTTGGCGTTTATTTCAAAAGCAAAAATGTCTGCAAGCTGAATTTTACAATATTTGCATTAGTTTATTTTGGGCAAAGTATCTTCCCGAATATGAACTAAACTAATAATTTCTGCGTGTTGAAATGTTTGATTACATCCACACTAAATGTCGAATGCTCAGGTTTACAGCTGATTTCACTCTGTAGTATGTGCACTTTGAAAATTGTATGTTTATTTCAAGTGTAACACTATAACGCCATAGCTTCTTCCGCAGCCACAGCCGCAAATATTTATACTTGCAATTAAACTTAAAGAAAGAACACTAATCCCTGTTTCAGAAAACCCCGCATTTTTTTTAATAATCAGCTTAGTCAGTCCTAAGGAGATAATTTCTGTGTCTTTAGAAAACATATTCTTCCTCATCTCCTTAATGAAAGCAGAGGAAGTAATTCCAATGTATATTTGAAGTTTGGGGAAAGGGGGAAATGTTTTGAAAAGATCAAACATTTAAGCAAATATAAAGCAGCAAGTAATCTTTCTATGTACTTACTAAAATAACTATAAAAAGAAGCCATATCACCTCTGGTCTTTACAAGGTAAAATATTTATAGCAAAGATTACATTGACTCTTGAAATACCTAGACCTGTGCCTTCCATAAAGCAGAAAGGGTAGACGTCTAAACACCCCTGCTTCCTTGCAACAGAAAACAAATTAAACTCAATCCCAAACACTCCTGAAACAGTGTACTTTGTGTGGCTGGGGTGGATTAAACCCAAAAGGAATCGAAAATTCCACAGAAAGGTGAAATTGTATCCAGATTACTTGCATTGAAAAGAGGATGTATATATGATGTATGGTGCTGTATATTTTTTGTGGCGTCCAGTAAATCAATAGCTATGTCTCCAAAAGTTTACATTATCCTACATAAAGTCTAAACTTGATCTTAGTTGGAAGGATATTTCAGAATGAAAGAAAGACCCCGATTCACAGGCAATGACACCTGTTAATTAGGGCTATGCTAGGGCTGCTTGGTACAAAGCCCCCTGTGTCCCTGTATATCTCACGAAGGAAACAATGGATATATAGGTAACAATACAGATAAGCAAGCGGAACTGCACCTGTTGGCCTGTGCTTTCTTTCATGCTGACCAAATTGCCTTTCCTAAGATCCCAGCAAACCCTCCAGGCTCGGCAGATTGGCCTTTCAGGTAGAGTTTTTCAGGGAGGGGTGCAAAAGAATCACACACATTTCTACTCAAATCAATAAGGAGAAATTGTTAGATCTTGTACATAAATAAGGACAATGGGGCCACAGATAAGAACAACTATCTCTTCAACAGTGAGAGCCATTTGCCAAAGTGCATTAACCTTTTAGGTGCAAGTGGGGACAATGTTGTCTGTCCCTTGCAAGCTATTGAGCTTTCTGTCTGTATAAATGAAATGTATTAGAAAGGGTTGTACATGAATTATACTGTTTGCTGAGCACAAAAAAGACAAATATAAAAATACATACACCACATTTCTTTGAATTCTTATGTTTTCTTTCTCTATTTCTATAGCTTCAATATACATCAAGCATCAGTCTATCTCTCACCTATCTATCCTTTATCTATCTTGTTGCAACAGTTTCTGCTGTTAAAAAGATACATATGGATATAAAGTCAGTAATATACATAGTTCACCTTTGAGCTTTTGGCTCACTCCTCTTTCTCTCTCTCCTCCTAATTTTCTGACATATACACAGACACCACCCCCCCCCCCAAAGAAAGAGAAAATAGATACATAGACAGCCACAAAAGAGTGTCCTCTACGCTCTCTTTATGGCAGGTTTGTGCTTATTTAATACTGCAAAACTTGCCAGCACTAGATGAATCATTGGCTTGAAGTCTAGAAGTGTAAATATAGGGGACCCAACTGCTGGGGACCTCGAAAGTATCCAGGGGGGCATTGACTAATAAATAGTTTCAGTGTATGCCTTGGTCCCAAACTTAACTGGACCCTGAATTTATTTTTATTGTGGGGCCCAGTAAGATATGGTCAGACCACTTACTCAGACTATAACCAGTTGCACGATTGCTAGTTTAGCTTTGCTAACATAAGGTATGTTCAGGAGAAGCAGATCTATGGAGACATGGGCACCCTGCAAGCCTGGCACAAGCAGATTGAACTGTGATGCCGTTTTCACTTTAACCGGGAACAGAAAAGCAGGATATTTTTTACAGCCTTTCCAAAACATATTTATTTAAATACTTGTGTTTTCTAATGGGACATTTTCGATGAGGCTGATACAAGAGGATTATGTAAATAGACCGCAGGAGGTTCGTGTTCCTGCCAGTAGGCTATGGCCTGAACGATTTGGGAGATTTGCTTTTATTTCCTCTGGTGAGCACTGAGCCAGATCCCATGTTTAGTAGAGGTTTAGCAGAGGGAGGAGAAGCCAGGGGTCGGGGAGGCTTTGCTCCTTGTGAGAATTGTTATTTCTCGTCAATCAATTGCAATTTGTCTAAGTGGACAGGACAGGATACCAGCAGCCCTGCTGGCTGAGGTCACATTGACAACCCAGCAATGGAGAAGAGCAAATTGCATTTGCTGCCCAACTGCCGGCTCAGGAGGCTCTGCCTGTGCGCAAGGCCGAGAAGGAGCGCTCCGTGTCACATGGGGAATATGAGCAACTCTGACAGCTCCTAAACGGCCTGGCGCCAAGGCCTGAGTCTCCAGACTAAAAATAGCCCAGTGATGATGAGAAAAGATGGGCAGAGATGAAAGGGAGAGAGAGGGGACTAGCACAAGCCCGGCACCTCCTCACTCTCTGCTTTTTTCTATCAACTTCCCTTGCCTCCTTGGCACCAATCAACTTCCCTTGCCTCCTTGGCACCAATTAGCCTCACAGGGCACTGCCCACTCCCAGGCTACTTGCCTTTGCTCTAGGCTTTCAGGCCTCCATACACCCACAGCTGCCATCAGCCTCTACTGGCCAAGGAACTTTCCCCCTATAATGGCAGGGCCTAGGAGAGTTATCTGAAGAAAGGGTAAATACGCAGAAAAGAAAATTACAATTATAGTAGACATAAAGATAGAAACCCGATGTACTGATTTTATCTTGACACAGAAGATAGCGAAATAAATAGCAGATAGATGATAGATTGTTTGATCGCTCAATCGATCTATAGGTACAGATAATTATTAAGTTGCGTTGATAGACAGCAAATACATAATTAGTATATAAATAAAGTGATTGCTCACTAATATATTTTATTATACAGATAACTGATAACAGACATAGCCAGCTTGTAGATACATAGATCAGAAAAGATAGATTTTCAATTTCTGAGATCTATAAAAGAGTATTCGATTGCCAGTTTCATGGACGACGAAATAGTTCAACGTTAATATATATCCACAGATTGATGGAGTGAGAAACAGAATACACAGACATGCAATAGATTAATAGTTTAGAGAGTAAGGAGAAAAAGATAAGAGGTTGATAAATGGAGATAGTTAAGGCAAAAGATTACTAAGTGGAGATGAAAAGCAAGACATCATTCGCTTGCATTCTTTTACTGTTCAGCGCTTGTTTTTATTTCACCTCTCCAAATTAGTAAATAATTAGTATTCCAAAAAATAGGTGTGTATGGCCTCCTTCCATTAATGACAGCGGAGGCAGCTTATAGGAAGACCTTCAGTACAGTGCAGCTGGTACATAATACATGATTCTGACTAGGTGCAGCGAATTGATGCCTTCAATATTTTATAAAGATTGTACATGCTTCAAATATTACATCAGTTGTGGAGAAAATTAGATTATGGAGCTATCAGTTGCACACTTAGCTAAGCTCCTAGGCTATATTACTGGCCTGTGTATCCTCCTCTGGAGATCTGCGTCCCCTACAAGCTTTGCTTATTATTACAAACATGGCCCTTACTGACCACTAGCAGCAGGTATCTACACATAAATGAAATAAACTGCTACTAACTTAAACCACACACCCACTCACAAACACACATATATTTATACATACACAAACATATATATATATATATATATATATATATATATATACACATACCCATATATACACACAGACAAGTCCATACTCAGAAATAAATAGAGCCTCCCCATAATAGACACACACACTTTTTTACAGACATATGCACACAGTGAAACATACATACACTCAAAGACCTTGTAAAGCACATATTCATAACTCAAGTACATTTTGTGCTAAAAAAAATACATTGATTCGGATATTTTGACTATACTACAGTAGGAAGCAAGTAGCAAAAGAGTAAGGGTGTATGTGTATGTGTATGTAGCACAACCTTGCAAGAGTGTCTGTTATTTGTATATGTGTGTAATTTTGTACACATACACACACATATAAGCACATACAAGGCAAACACAACAGTAGCTGAGGGTAACTGCAGACTAATTGAGGCGGCTGGGAACTGTAGTTTCCCAATGACTACATGTTAATTTCACCTATAAGTTTTCCAAGCTTGTCTGACAAATGTAGGAAATGATACTATTAATCGTTACATTTTCCATGCTATCCTGACACTCCTAGATTAATTATCCCTCATCCTGTTGCCAAATAGGCTGGGAAACCTGCGGCTAGCATAGAATTCTAGAAACCTTTGTTAATCTCCAAGTGTATTAAAGGAATTCTCCATAAACCCAATTAGGCCCCAGCACAGAAAGCATCCTGCAAATACACAATGCAGTGAGCTCGCCCTGATCCCACTTTAGTGGCCACGACTTGATTCCCTAGTGGCGCCACAGCCAGGGCGAAGGGCCAGTGACACCCAGAGAGGAGATGACACATTGATGCCTATCTGTCTCCCTCTCCCATATGCTCCATGAGCAGGGCAGGCTTACACACCGCCTTATCTCCCTTGTATGTGACAAGAAGGGCAGCCTTTACATTGTAAATAATTCAGTTAGAAAGGAAAAAGACAAGATATGAAAGTAGTCCCCAATCAGGGGGATCTTGTGTTGCCATGTAAACTAAATTGTGTTATCAATACAAATGTGCTGAGCAGATGGACCCCGCATGGAGCGTCTTGTGTCTCTTCGGATAAGATGTCATGTCCCTGCTCCCACATGGAACATAGAATGGAGAATCCGCCGATCAGCCCCTAAACATTATATTATGGCTTACACTGTTAGCGACATCCCTGTTTAACCCCCTGCGTGCCGACATGCCTAGCCACACGAGCAGGGAAGAGGGCGCCCTGAGTCTTGCTACAGGCGGCAGATTGAGGATAAGGCTTATCTTTATGGAGATTGACTCATCACACTGGAGTCTGCTTGTGTTTAGCATTCACGCCCTTGTCAGTCTGAGAGTGTTTGCATAGGGTAATGGCAGGGCGCCATAGCCAGGTGAGCGACAGAAATAGACTACAGGTAGCACTGGCCAGGCCTATACACTATCTAGGAGCACGTGTGTATCAAAATAAGAAATATACAACATTATTTGTTATTTTCAACGTGATTTCTTTATGTATCGTGATATATAAACGCCCATTATACATTATATTGTATTATTGGGCAGAGGGGTGGCCCTGCGATTACACGGTGGGATCCCACACATTGCGGGCCAGAAGGAGCAGGTTCCAATCTATTCCCAGGAGAGAGACGGCTCTCGTGTATTGCATTGCTGGGGCAGCTAAAGGAGCAGATGAGCCAGTTGGGATCCCTCCCATTGGACTGAATGGGATGAGGAGGGTGCAGCTGACACACATTTCCCCTCAGTTCCTGAGCAGGGATCCCAGCGTTCGGAGGGCGCTGTTTGAAGATTTTTTGGGTAAATATGAAGTGACAAGAGACGGGTCTTATTGTGAGACGTCAGCAGACTGGCGCCAAGCGGCTCTTTAACAAACTGAGCCCCAGTTAATCAGAACAGATCTATAAATGGACGAGCCCGTTTGTATGTGTGTGTATGTGAGTGTGTATGTGTATGTGAGTGTGTGAAATGTTACAATCACTGACAGCAGAACAGACTAAGCAGTGGGGTGAGAGGCTTCCTGGTCACAGGGGGTATAAGCCCAACACAACCTGTAATTATCCCCCCCCCACACACACACACCAAATGTGTCACTTGCCTTTGTCTCTCCTAAGAGCAGTCACATTACAATTCTGCTGCGGAAACAATTAAGCATCATGCCAGCCCCCCCGTGTAATTTCTGTTACTAGCATTGTACAGAAGTAGCGCTTGGCATAATTAAGGCGCAATATAGCGCATGTAGGAAGTGGGGGATCAGAGCAATGTTGCAGGCAGTGGAATGAACTGTAGAAAGAATGAAATAGAATGGCAACGTACCAAGGTTTAGTGGCAGTCACTCACCCCAGGCTTGGGCTATAATTCTGGAAATCCACACACTTGTGCTGCTCCCCGGCTCACGAATGCTCCGATCCGAGCTGAACTCTGCACATGACCTCAGGGGCTGAATTTAAAGCGGCGATGCCCTACAGCGCCCAGATCAGTCACCCTAGGCAGGTACGGCAGCAGTGCTGCACCCACACACAGCAACAAGGCAGACAGAAAGCAACAGCCTATCCCCTCAGTGTGTGCCAGCCAGGGAGGTTTTCATACAAGCAAACATGCCCTGTATTTAATGCATGTTGGGCCCCACCTCTAGCCAGTTTATATGCATCTTGCTCCTCAGCACAGGGTTTAGCCCATTCCCTTACAGTCCATTATACATGGACCTGGGGGGCCTGCGGGGGCAACTTCTAACCCTCTAACATATTTAAACTGGCATACTGTATGCGTATACGGGCAGGTAGGTAGGCAGACAAAGGACTGAATATATAGGAATGACCATAACTAGGTAGATAGAGGGAATAATGCATATATTTAACAATTGACTGATAAATATACAAAATGTAGTTGTGGCAAAAGGTAAGTTTTATGGAATTATAGGCTAATATATGAACAGATCGGATACATAATATAAATAGGGAAAAATAGGCAAACATTCTTAGATGATAAACATATAGATAGATAAATGATAGATAGATAGATAGATAGATGATAAATAGATAGATAGATGATAGATAGATAGATAGATAGATAGATGATAGATAGATACGTAGATAGATAGATAGATAGATAGATAGATAGATAGATAGATAGATAGATAGACAGACGATAGATAGATGATAGATATATAGATAGATAATAGATAGAATAGGCGAATAGTTTAACAGTTGGATATGTGGGTGAGTGGGGTGAAAGCAGGTGTATGAGATAAGTGGGCTGGGGGAAAGCAGACTTATGTGCCCGTATCCCACTGTAGGTATAGGTAACTATGGAATAAAAGGTCAGGGAAGAGCAGATTTTACATGTGTAAACCCGGTGCTATAAAACGGGCCGAGCATTAAACTTGCCCCACCTGGGGCCACTAGGCGACCACCCTCCGGGCAGACTGGTTCCCACAAGCCGGCAAGGAAATGCAAGGGAGCCCGGTGTTGGGGACTGAGCCGTTCCAGTGGGTGGGGATTTCCAGCCCTTTCCCGCTGTCATTGGTTAATATTTGATTCTGTTGACATGTTTTCTTACTGCTGATGCTTCCGACACCTTCCTTTTTTTTCTCTCCCCCCTCTCTCATCCAGATCTTGGCCTGAGCTGTCAAAACCCCGCCTATGGAGATCCACAATTGGTCCAAAAAGCGTAAAATCAGCAATCAAGGGGGCTTGGCTCATTAGCAAGGGGATCAGAGCAGGAAGGACATGTGAGATAGTCACAGTTTTCCAGAGATCACGACAAGATCTCACCATTCCCACTCCCATCCTACACCATGACCGGCTGAGCTCACACTTCAGCTCCATAACTCACACTTGTATTCTCTGTCCCTCACTTCAAGCAGCAGCAACACAAGTGCGGAGCCAGAGTGAGCGCCACAGGCTGGGAGAGAGCTCATTGCTGGGACTACAGAGAAGTTAGTGCTAAGGAGGGACCCATGCACTGCGCCCAGTAGGGAGACTTCCTCCGGCACCGGGACTGCCACTTTGTGCGTCGGACAGGGCTCTATCTCGCTCTGGAAGCTCCCTCTCTTCTCCCCTGGATTTGTGCATGCACCGATGAGAGATCCAGCTTTCCCGGGGGCTGCCATGGCGTATCACCCTTTCCACGCTCCCAGACCAGCCGATTTCCCCATGTCTGCTTTCCTGGCAGCCGCACAACCCTCCTTTTTCCCGGCTCTAACCCTGCCTCCGGCAGCTCTGGGCAAACCCCTGTCGGACCCTAGTCTGGCTGGAGCCGCCGAAGCCGGGCTGCACGTCTCGGCCCTCGGGCATCACCATCAAGCGGCTCATCTACGCTCCCTCAAGAGCCTGGAGCCAGAGGAGGAGGTCGAAGACGACCCCAAAGTGACTTTAGAAGCCAAGGAACTGTGGGATCAGTTCCACAAACTGGGCACGGAGATGGTCATCACTAAGTCTGGGAGGTGAGCTCGCAAGTACCCTCAGATATTCTGTATATAATGTGCTGTGTGCGATCAGAACAGGCAACAGGGTAGGGGAACAGCAGTGTAACAGTTACAGACACGTTGCTTTGTCTGTTTTCCTTCACTTTATTGTATGTGAATACGAGGAGAATGTATCGCTTATGGAAAGTGCAATAAGCCAGGCAAATGTTTTGTGTCCGTTGCATTATTAATAAATCATATTTCTTTGGTCTGAAATCAGGACAGGCCTTTTCCTTTGTAGCTGTAGGGATAGCTGGGTCAGCAAAGTACAAGAGAAAGCAGAGGCTGAGCGCTATAGATAACGCTGAGCTGTTAGTAGCTCGTTTAGCAGTCACAGCCCAAACAAACGGTTCTGTCCAAACCGGATCACATTTGCGAGAGACACGGTTCCCATCTGCAACATACAAAGCCCACACTTTGTGTAAATGCACTTCCGTGCCTTTATGTGTTCTTTCTGTTCCTCCTGCTGACTGGCTTCTTATCCAGAACAAGTATTTATGGTGCAAGCTAATGTGCTTGTGCATCTGAAATCCTTTTTGGCTTTCATTCCATCCACTGGACGTTTATATGCCAAGAAAACAAGCTCGGATGTCCAATGCACACACACAGATCCGCTGAGACAATTAGAAGTGAGACTTGGCCGTTTCTCTGCGGTCTCCTTGTGTTCTTAACCCAAAGAACAGACTGTAGTTCCTATCCCAGGGAGGGGTGCATATATATATATATATAGGGCTCTAGAGCCACACAGTGGAGCAGCATAAGCTCGATGGCTAAAGCATTCTCAGACCTGGGTCCTTGTGCACAAAGTGCCAAGTGAGACCTATAGTTTCCTAATGTCATGGCTTCCACCCTCAGGCAGGCCTGGCATATGTTACCGCTCAATAGATAACATTGTAGCTAAACTATTAAGAACTAGCGAGACATGGTTGAATGCAAGCTCTGCACTCAGTTCTTACTTGTTGAATTCAACCCCTTTCCTTCTGTTGCAGGAGAATGTTTCCCCCATTCAAAGTAAGGGTGAGCGGCCTGGACAAGAAAGCCAAGTACATTCTGTTAATGGATATAGTGGCTGCGGATGACTGTCGTTACAAATTCCATAATTCCCGTTGGATGGTGGCTGGCAAGGCTGACCCAGAGATGCCCAAACGCATGTATATCCACCCTGATAGCCCTGCCACAGGAGAGCAATGGATGGCCAAACCCGTTGCTTTTCACAAGCTCAAGCTCACCAATAATATATCAGACAAACATGGCTTTGTAAGTATAAACATTGAGTTTTTAGCATTGGCCCCTTGGTCACAATATGTACCCCCTTATATGTACCTCTATTAGAGAATCGTCTGCCTATTTGGTAGGGTGCAGATATGTGGGCATTGGGGCCATGGAACAGATGTTAGGCTGGGGCAGTTGCTGAAAATAATCATTGGAAAATGTTTCACTAGGGAGGAGACAGATGTACCTAGGTTTTAATGTATTTTCAGACTTATGTTTTGGGCTAAATGCATTTTTAATGGGGGAATGTTAATATCCTGAACTTGGCAAGAGCAGCAGGCACATTATTTTAATAAATGTACCTTAACCACAATGAGTTTACTATTCCTCCCTGGATAATGGAGTTTTTAGCTTTACAGTGGGCTTAAAATTAGAAAATGAAATACTCACTAGGTTAAAAAAGACAGTTGCTTATCTGGAATATGTATTTCCACTGGGAGTCACAAGTTCCATGCAGCAATAATGTGGTCATAATATGCAGAAAACAGGATTGTGTCCTTTATCTTCAGAAAACTTTACATGGCTAATCCATAACTGATTAAGAATAGGCGCATTAACTTCAGGGCTTTGGATATTTCTAGACCTGAAACTTTGCTTTTTTTTTTTCATTTGTAACAATTAGATCCCCACAGTCAGTAAAGTAAAATACTGTTCTGCCTCTACACAGATTCATTTCACATTAATTATTCTGCGGTAATTATTTAAAATATAGCATTTTAAAAATGTAAAGGTCATGGAGAGTTTCCCTTAAAATTACAAAAATATATGTAGTAACTTGTCAAGGAGGTAATAACGGTCTGCCTCTGAGTTTTTATATCTAATGTAGTTAATGGATGTTTTTATTTATGTTGGTGTGTATCTTTAGGACTATTTACTTCCCAATTATAATTCTTAAATTGTTGATGTAACTGGTATAAATATACATACATGACACGCTATATACAAATAAATAGGTGCTGGCAAGGTATTGCCATAATTGTTCCTCTTAGGGATCTTGAAATGATGTTTTTTCGAAATATTTGGCTTATGGGAAGTTTCGTCTGATAATCTTTTGATATCTGGCGATCGTGCAGCAATTGGTACAATAAAAAAAAACCACCACGGTAATTTTGTGAGTTAGGAGAATCCCCAAGAGATAGTATTTAAATCTGGAAAATGTTGGGGATTAAACAAAGCTGCTGAAATGAGGTCATGGAGAGACTGTGTGTCTGAGAGGGGTCGGTAGGAAAGGTAAAGTCCTCCTTGCCCTGACCAACCCTTCCCAATCATTTAGGATAGAGGCAATTTCTGTCTAGTTTTATGTACTTTTTAAGGATTAAGCATCACAATAGCCACAGCTGAATTTCCATCAATGAAAAGTTCAAGAAACCATAAAAATCTTAATACTGCAGCGATCAATTGGCCCGGAGAGGAAAGAAAAATAAACCAGCTAGCGGGGGTTACAGGGAGTTTGCTTTAGAAATGAATTCCTCATGTCAGAAAATAGACTCCTGAGTGGGACAATTCATTCTTCCTGGGTTGATCTTGTACACACAGTATTTTAGTATTTCTCCCCAGCCTCACTCCGACCCTCCTTCTAGACAAATGAGAAGCTTCCTGAATGGCTCTTTGCGTCCTTATCAGCATTCAGTGCAATCGCAGTCCCTGCCTTTTGACAACTATTAAGTAAATTAAAGGGAAAATGACCCGAACTTTTTTTTTTTGATATGGTAATTGAAAGGATTTAGAGACTTTACTTGACTTTATGGGGCAGTCAGTCAATTCGTTAGGCACTTAGCACCAGACCCCAATACAGGGGACTTTGCGCTGCGAACTGTCATTTTACTTGCACTGAATGAAAGCGAGCTCATCAAAATATATATGTGCAAAATAAATACACTTACTAATCAGTTATGGTGCAAGAGGGATCCGGCCACTGGGGAGAGCTATAGAAAGACTACAAATTAATTAATACATATTGAATAATAATTAGATATATTGTATATAAAATATAAATATTATATACATATATTATTTATATATATCACCTAATGTATTTAAATAAATATATTAAAATACAAGATGGCCGATAACAAAATAATTTAATTCCCCCATCGTTTTTAGCATTATTATGAAAGACTCCAGTAGAGGAATTTAACTTGGCACTGCCCTACAATCTTGCAGGCTTCTGTTCCCAAGAACTGACATACAGTAGGAAAGGGCAAGGTCAAGTTTAGAATCCATTCATTTCTATCGGATCTCTTTAGTTTCAGATCATATGGAAGCAGCTGTGATGACAGTCTGTTCTGCCAGTACAGCAGTATCCCTGCTCTTTCTGAAGTATAGAAAACACTAGTGTAGGAAGTTGTAGTGTAAGCAAAGCTGGAGGGCCGCTTAGATCTGCTCGCCCCACTGATGCCAGCCAGTGCTCAGCTACTTACCCTGCCAGTCTGCACATGATGAACCTCCCCAAGGCTCTGGATGCTAGTATTATGCCCAAATATTATTTCAGCCGGTGGCCCTCTTTTAAACATTAGCAGGCTATCGCTTTCCTCCCCATTTATCACTGTGAGACATGTATATACTTCCCTAATGACAGTGTCTTTGGGGCCTGAGGAAATCCAAGCACCCACCGTGGCATCAACCTGGATTAGTTTAAATTCTGAACTTGTTCCAAAACCTTTAGTGTTTCAGTGCTGAGTGTATGGTAATCCCAAATATGTTCTACATACTACTCTATTGGTTTATAGTGCAAACCGAATAGGGATTCTATATCCAAACAGTCAGTTATGTGTTTCAAAGCAGCATCTCCTGTTTATAGTGGAAGTGGAAAACAACACAAACGCTTTTAAAGTCTTAAAATGTTTGGATATATTTTTCTCTTTAAGGAAAAAGATCTAATTAATGCATCTGCAAAGGCTTTCATTTCCTCGCTTGAGATCTGTTTCTCTGTTAGGCCACATTCTGGTGTATTAAGCTGGGCAGCAGGGTTTAATCAATGCCCATCTGTAGCTTGGCTGTGCCAGGCAGCAGCAGCAGGATGGATTTTTTATTTCAGTGGGGATTTGTACGCCTGAATGGGAAATGCTGTTACAATTTTTCGTTCTCTAGATTTTTCATTGATAGAACAACAATCAGATCGATTCGTTTTACGACACTTTAAGCATATTTATTTCACCCAATCATTTTAATCTTTTATGAAATCAGGATAGCATTTCATACCCTCAATGTAATGTTTTCTGACCACAAAGGGATTTGCCTTTTGCATAAATCCTATTTCAGCACAGATCCAAAGCCATATTATTGGTAGGGCAGGTTCTAAACCAATCTGTATGAATCTGTATCTCCAAGTATGATTTGTCTGTCGAGAACAAGTCTTGTCTGGCTGTAAGTAAATACCTAGCTTGGCAATCTAATCTTTTCTCATCATACGCTAGAGAAAGCGTTATTAGAAAATATCCCTGAATATTTGATTTATCTAATTTTCAGTCTGGGAGCTTCCTTTTATTTACTCGTTAAAAAATAAATGTGAAAACTTTGGAAGCAAAAATATTTACAGATAGCGTTTGATGTACAACAATGTTGCAATGTATTTAATACTTCGTTTTGTCACAAATCCTAAAACAAAGTATATTTTTTTGTATTTTTCAGACCATTCTTAATTCCATGCATAAGTACCAGCCACGGTTTCATATAGTGAGAGCCAATGATATCCTGAAACTCCCCTACAGCACTTTTAGGACATATGTATTTCCAGAGACAGATTTTATAGCGGTGACTGCTTATCAGAACGATAAGGTAAGGAATTCCTTTCTTCTGTCAGGCCTTTAGCAAGGCTATTGGAAAGGGACATGAACTCTCTCTGTCTCTGTCTCTCCCTCACTGTCTCTCTCCCTTTCCTGGGATCTCATACACATGTTTATTATTGCCTAGTATTCCAAGGAGGGCCTAACTGTACATGCTGCATAATGGAGGAGGGGGGGCAATATGCAATATCCTGTTATCAACTAGGATTTTATAAAGTATATTTTTATAGCTTGTTGAAGAACAAATTATTGTTCCAATTAACACTGTGCGGTTTTGTTCAACTTTATGCGACTCTTAGATTTTATATTTTCGGTTTGGTGCAATATTAGGCCCAGATCCCACACTTTATTGGCATCTTTTCATTCCCAGCTCTGTTAAGATTGAGAGGTTGGACCCAGGGCTTGTTTAATTGGCTCGAACAGTTTCCCTTGGCGTCCTTTATCTGCATATGGCTAACATTCTACTTAAACGCAGCTCCAGAAATACCCCCAGCTAGCATATGCGCAGGCGCAGGGGGTCCTGCCCCAACACACACCTTCACCCCTTGCTGTTGATGCTAATTGACAGATCTGTCTGAGGGTCCTGGTGGGCTTGTTCCAATCGTAAACTTTATGGCAAAGAGTCACGATCGATTAAAGAACACTTTAGAGTGTAGGCCAGCCACAAGCAACCAATGTTGATACACTGTGCATCCCTAGGCAGCCTGGGGCCATTATTAAACTCCACTCTCCCTGATTGAATTTGTCCAGCAGCAAAACAATAGACAATGAGCTCATTTGTGAGGCGTCTATGTATTCACAAATAAACAGGAAAACAAGGACAAAGACAAAAAGACAATTACCCAGGTTGTTCATCATTTGAATGTTAAAAACCACAAGATAGATAGATAGATAGATAGATAGATAGATAGATAGATAGATGATAGATAGATAGATAGATAGATATTGATTTATCATAAGATGTGTTTGTAGCCTGAATTATTTTTGCATTTTAGTCAGCCATATTAACAAAAAGAAATATAAGTGCATATGGTCTTGATCACTTGGATGCCTTTTGCCTGAATAATAGTAAGAGAGTGATTTCAAACTTTCCCAGAAAGAATATAAAACTATTTACGAACTCTCCTTATCTAATCTCATTGTATATACATTGGCACATGGGAAGTCTAACAAGTTCCCGTTTGAGAAAAAGCAATAGTGAAAAATATTTCAGAAAGGAATAAAAGGAATTACTATACATTGTTTAAAAATGTCGATTGTATATCCAGCTATAAAAAAAGCATAAGGCATGGGTTTTTTTTCAAGATGCAAGGTAAAGGAACATATTTCAAAACTATGAATTATTAATTGATGTAATGTCGCCTGCCCCATAATTCAGCCTTATGTGAGAGATAAGAATAGCTTTTAACCAACACAGCAATGTTTAGTCGCCATCTTCCCTCCAGGGGGCTCTGAAAAATAACTTCCTATCATTAAAACTCTATTAATAATTCAGGGCAAACCTCAGCATCATTTTTAATAAAGCATGCGGTGTGTTAAACCGGGAGGCTGCGTGTTCTAATCTGTTGGTAAGGGAGCCCAGTGTGGGGATCCAGGGGCAGAAATCTGCTTTATTTACATAAAGAAAATGGGTGGAATGTAACCTGTCATTTAACCCTTTCCTTTGGTTCTCACTGTGAGGTACAGCATAACATTATTTAGTATTTGTCCAGTAGCTTTGCAACCAGATATTTCATTGAGTATATTAAATTATTTTTGAGTCCTTAAAGGGAAATATGACATTTTTTTTGTTAGCTAAGTTAATAGTGCAAAGCATTGTGGGGGTTCTGGAAGAGAAAGCTAGAGGGTTGTTTTGTTTTGTTTTAGTCAGACTGAACTGTTTGCCTACTGCGTGCTACCAGCTAGTGTGGGGATAAGGTAAACACACAGACACTGACACTTCCACTCGGATTAACCTGTTCCTTACAATGGCTAGCGGCCCACAATGGACACTTTTCATTTATATTAGGCAACTAAGGCAACACCCTGAGACCCAGGGTGGAATGTCTGACTGTCTCTGTCTTTATCTCAATCTCCCTCTCTCAACCTGAGCCCAACGGTAGCCTGACAAACGCCAACAACTGAGGCAGAAACGTTGGTTCTCTAACATTTGCTACTACTACTACTGCAAGACAAGTGGCTCATCCTTCCTTAACAGTTATTAAAAACATATATGAGATCCCAATCATTGATCTTGTCTATTTATCTATCTATCTATCTATCTATCTATCTATCTATCTATCTATCTATCTATCTATCTATCATCTATCTATCTATCTATCTATCTATCTATCTATCTATCTATCTGTCTATCTATCTAGCTAGCTATCTATCATCTATCTATCTATCTATCTATATCCATCTATCTATCTATCTATCTATCTATCCATCCATCCATCTATCTATCTATCTATCTATCTATCTATCTATCTATACATCTATCGATCTATTTATCTATCTATATCAAAAAATATTTTGGAGATCTTATTTAACTAAATACGTGTATGCACAGACGTTTAGGTTACTAATAGGGCTCTTATCAAATACCCAAAAGAGATCGAAAATTTGGTTGTAATTTAAATAAGATATAAAGTCAAGATATGTCAAACGGTTGTATTTATTGAAATAGTTGTTTATATATTTTTTCCTTTCTTCTTTAGATCACTCAGCTTAAAATTGATAACAATCCATTTGCTAAAGGATTTAGAGACACTGGGAATGGAAGAAGAGAGAAAAGGTAACTAGATTAGAGGTGCAATCAACTTGGCTACAGGGGGATTAGATATGATTCATTCTGTGCCACGTTTGTTAGCTATTCAGAAATGATACCGATAATGTCTGGAAATGTGTCTGAGACAAAAACACCAGGATTTAAAAAAAAAAAAAATCTCTGCTTGCAGTCTTTGCTGCTGCTGCCTGTTGTTGAACTAGTTGTATCAACATCCAATAACGATTGGGGGGAGCTTGGAGATGTAGTTTTCTCTCTTGTGGTGGCGGTGGGGTGGTTAAAGAGTTGTGGCAGTGTGTGGGTTTATATCATGGCTGTGTTCGTTAACGCCTTGTGTCCCGGTTTGTTTGGGAATCAGGAAACAACTGAGCCTGCCATCCCTTCGGATGTATGAGGAGCAGTGCAAAGCAGACAGAGATGGTGCAGAATCAGATGCCTCCTCCTGTGATCCTGCCCCAGGCAGGGACTCTCTGCATTCCCCACTGAGTACAGAACCCAGCCCTCTCAGGCTGCACCGATCTAATAGAGGTAATTGCACTGAGTCCTGCAACTCCCAGGATTAGTGTGTCTGATCCCCTGCACTTCCCTTGGCCTAACTACATTCTCATAAGTCGCTCACATACAGCAGCCCATGGTCGCTTTGGCACTGTAGTCTAAAATATACTGAGCTGGACAACTCAACAACAGCCCAAAGTTAAGGTGTGGGTTAAATATGAATTCTGGACTGAATTAAGCACTTTCCAGCCTTCCCAATAATTACTGGCAAATTTAACTTTACAGTATGGGACAGAGTACTTCCATTCACATACAGCATTACTGTATCTCTGCTTTGCCTTCCTTTGCCATTTTAAACATGCCATTATTGATGTTATATTCAGCCATTGCCTCCTTTACACTAGGGAATCAGTTTAGGAATTTGCAAAAGAAAATTGAAATACAAACAAAACAAAAAAATTAGATTTAGATTGTATATTTTTATATTCAATATTCTTTGTGCATAATTTATCTTTACTGATGAATGAGAAGTATTATTCTTAATCTTTATAATAGTCATATTTATATCCTTTTTAAAATCCATAGTAGAAGTTGACTACAGTTGCTTGTAAAAGCAGGCTCGCCTATTGAAATAAATTCAATTGAATTACTGATTTATACTATAAATACTATTCCATTTCTCACGCTGCTCAAATAATTATATTTTACACATCAAAGGAGAAAAATATCTGCTTTCACTCAAGGTTTAATAAAAATAAACAGAGAAGTCAGGAGCCAAAAGGCATATAAATCAACAAACTCCGAATAATAGTATTTCCTTAATGTGTATTCTATCTGTATTTCCCGCATAAAAAAGCAAAAGCAAGCAGTTTTGCTAATGTGTTTTTTTATTCAACAATGAAGATATCTGTCAAGCAGATTTAATGCATCAATGTAGCTAATTTCCATTCCATAAAAGGTTTATTTACACACTCACCATAGAAGGATAAATATATTATAGCTGGGAAGAGTAGGGAGCATTAAGTGGGAATCCTATGTACAGATGTGCTGAAGGACACCCCAGTTCTTACTTATTCTTACTCCTAGATAGGTTTGGGGGGACCCTGCTCTGCTGATTTACCTCTATGGCTATGTAATTAACCTGCGATTTCTCCTCTTCTGCAGAAGAGAAGTTCGGGGCTGACAGTGACCAGGAGCTGGATAGGCGAGAGGTCAGGACCGCCAGAAGCCACAGCCCAGTTGGCCACCGTAGCCCCCCTAGCAGTCCCAGGCTGGAAGACAGGGGCAAAGACAAGAACACCCCGGAAAAGAAGTCGGAGTCCCCGGAAAGTCGCAAGGATGGCGGCGACAATGTATTCAGCAGGAGCTTAGAGAAAGACAAGGGGGAGAGCAGGAGGAAAGAGGACTCTAAAAGTGACCCAGAGTGTGGGAGTTTAAGTAAAGAGACCTTTGCCCCTCTGATGGTACAGACTGATAGCCCACCTCACCTGAGCGCTAGCCACCTGCAAAGCCTGGCTCTCTCAGGCCTCCACGGGCAGCAGTTTTTTAACCCCTTGAACGCCGCACAGCCTTTGTTCATCCACCCAGGACAGTTTACAATGGGTCCAGGAGCCTTCTCCGCCATGGGCATGGGACATTTGTTAGCCTCAATGACAGGGGCAAGTGCTCTGGATAACGGCAGCCTTTCCTCTGTGCAGGGGGCAACGGGGGCAGCTACTTTTCCATTTCACCTTTCCCAGCACATGCTGGCCTCTCAGGTAAGAGTCCTATTCTGTAATTAGTGCCTCATGTCCTTTTACAACTGTTCGGCAATTTCAATATCTGTGTGTTTGCCCAGACCTACCACAAGATGTCGCTGTTGTTTGTATAGGACATTAACCATTAACCCTGCAAATAACTAGGTTTCCCTAAGGAACATATACAGGGTACTTATTAATTCAGCTGCAGCGTCCTAATGTCTATAGAAAGATTTATATACATCATATTTTGCTCTGGTAGGTGTCCTATCTGACTTTCTCTTGCCTATTTGCACAACAGACAGGGCTCAGCTGAAATTTCTGGCAAACATGCTGTTTGTAACCATTTCATTTTCTACCTGAATGAACCTGGGCATTTTTTATGTCTCTGGGAAATAGCCCCGGCGCTTGCATTAATATGCCATATGGTTTGTAGCCAAACTAATGGTACTATTAGTGGGAATAATAGTGCTCAGATCGTCTCTCAGTCTCTGTGCCTGTCCTGTTTGGCCGCTTATACCTGGTTTGTTCCATCATACCCCTAGGATTTGTAATAAGAAAAAAATAGTTTGTGTTTTCGTTCCTATAACATTTTATTATGCACAGGAAATAAAACGATAAAACGTCAGAATTTTATATTCTATACAAAAAATAGAGCGTATGTTTTTGAAGGTGTGCTCCATCAGAAAAAGTTATTTTTACATTGTGAAAAAAAATATAATTATAAGCAACTTTCAATAATACTTTCATTTAAAGTCATAAGTAGTTTTAAAGTTATTTTTAAATGTAGTTGATATGAAAACTGATTTGCTGTTTACTCCTGGCTTGGACAATATTAAAGAAGCCAGCTGATAATGGATTTTAAGAAGAATTCGCATCTGCTACATTGTTTTCATTGTCAGAAAAAAGAACAGAAAGGAATAATTAAATACTACTTTAAAAGTGAAATTCTATTTAGAAATAACTTAAAATCATTGACAATTTGATATTAATTTAAGATAGAAATTTGCTTAGAATAACTTTTTTTCTCATTATGCAAAAATAGTTCTGTGAGAGCCACTTTAATAGGTTTCATATTCAAATACTTCATCTGTTTAAAATTGTATCTTTCATTGTGTAAAGAATGGATTAGTGTCAGCCTTTAAACTGCCAATTTCAGGTGTGTGTAGTTTTTTTTATATGGAAAAGCCTTGGGGAGACTATTGTCTAAGCTCTTTAGATGCAAACCTGAATTACTGTTGTTCTGGACATATATTAATATTGCTTCACCAGTAAGGAAATGACTTCCCAATAAATAGTTGGGCACAGAATGATTGTACGCTGAGTGGAATACACAAGGCTGCCAGCAGAGGACGCCTCTCTAGACCCTGTTTTGCTTAGTTTACTTAAATATCAGTACATTTCCTAACATGAATAGATATCATATAAATAAATAGCCTGTAATATAATTTTCCATCATATTAAACAATTTATACTAACCATACAATAAAGAATAGATTGGGAAATAAATATATACCTTTAGTACGATATCATTATATATAAAAGTGAATGGCATTCGCCTATTTGCAAACCTTCCCTGACATTTATATTTCTCAAAATGTGTGGTTAGAATTGGCTTTGTGTAACAGGTAAATGGGCATTGGCAACTGCGCTGTGTAAACAAAGTGCGTGCTTATGGGCATTATTTTATTTAATGATGTTATTGATGAATTATTTAATCTTTAAAGGGATTAAGAAGCAAGTCTGAAGATTATATGCTGAATATCTTTCTTCTTTATTTTCTAGGGAATTCCAATGCCCGCATTTGGAGGGTTGTTTCCTTATCCCTACACATATATGGCAGCAGCTGCTGCTGCTGCGTCAGCCATGCCAGCTACCAGCGCTGCGACCACTATGCCAAGGAACCCTTTCCTCAGCAGCACAAGGCCCCGCCTCCGCTTCAATCCCTACCAAATCCCGGTGGGCATTCCTCCCAGCACTAACCTCCTGACCACTGGCTTGTCTGCCAGCCTCAACCCGGGATCAGAGAGCTCCAAACCTGGTAGCAGCCGGGAGTCCAGTCCCATCCCAGACACTCCCGGGCACAAGAGGTCCCACTCCAACTCCCTCTCTCCCAAAGCCTCCATGAAGGATTCCATAAATGAGCTACAGAACATCCAGAGACTTGTCAGTGGGTTGGAGAGTCAGAGGGAGGTCTCCCCTGGCAGGGAGACACCAAAGTGACCGGCACCCCCGCCCTTCACCTGAGCCATAAGGGCTAAAAAGCACTGGGATCTTGTACAGCACACTCTATTTATTGAGCAGGGGCAGCAATCAAAGGAAAATCTGGGACTTATACAATCACACACTGAAACCCCACCAAGTATGAAGGCTTGAGAAGATTTACAAAGCAAATTCATTTATATGTCTGTCTGTTGAAATGTCCTCTCTGAAGCCTACACCTGCCACTGGGCCTGTACAGCAGCCTTGTACTTAGCCATGGTAAACTCTTATCATAATAGTGCTATTGTAAGGGATCGCCCCCCATTCCCCTCACTTCAAGTGGCATGGCCCAAGAATGCAAAGACTTTAAACTTGATGATGGACAAATAGGCAGTGGACGGAAGAAACAAGAATTCCTCAGATTTCTTATTAAAACAGGTCTGGGACCTGTAAATTCAGAACTGACTCTTGTTGGAAACAAAATGCAAATATGAAGTATGTCTAATCCCATTGTGAATACAAAATAACTAAAATATATATATATTATGTTGGGTGGTCAGAAAAGATTCCATCCTTAGTTGAAGCCGCATACTTAGAATGCATTTGTTGTCAAAAATCAGAAAGCTGGTGCAGCAGTAGGATATACCTACTCAGGTGCCAGAAATATTTATGGAAAAATAGTAATTTGTGTAAATAAGCTATAAGGATCCCAAAATATGCAAATTGTTATTAATTTATTCAGAGTTGTACATGATGTGTACATAATATTTAGAGAATAATTCGTTGCATTTAATTTTCCTCATTCTTTTCCAATTTACATGATACATATATAAATATATATATTGTAAATGAAAACCTATTTAGCATTTTGTGATTGAAGGACATACGTATGGTTTCTTTACTGTGTTTGTAGCTGCCTGTCCCGTCTGCACAGGACAATTGCGTGCCATGCTTGCACTCAAGTGACATTGGCTTCTTACAGGACTCCAAAACTAAAATCCGTTTCATGGTGTCACACAGCGGGATACAAGGCAGGAATAAACCTCAGGTTTTCGTTTTTTATTTTTTTTTTCCTTTTTTCACTCGAGTTCAATAAAAGTTTAATGATCACAAATCTGTGTTTAACAGAATCCATGATTTGAAACGTGCTGGTTACTCGGGTATCTGATCATTTTATTTCTTTTCGTTTTTTTTTTTTTTAATTCACACCTTACAATAAAAACATAAAAAATATAAATATATATAGTTTCTGGTTCTTGTTCTTTATTTTAGGAATGCAATAGTATATGGAAACGGTATTAGAAAAGATATCTCATAGATGAAATAGACAGATAGATAGTGGGAGAAAATTCTAATTAAAAGATAAACAAAACAAAAGATTGAACGAAAAAAAATAAATAATCTGAATAGTATTTTTTGGGGACTGTTTTATACCTCTGATAGAGAATGTACTTATACCTAGAATAATAATTTACAGCACACACAATTCATATGATTTCTATGTTCATTAAAATAATATATCATTTTAGATGTTGCTTTACATTTCATGTAACAAATCTAGAAGGAAAAAAATAATTGATGTTACTTACTGATTATTTTTCTAATAAAAAAACCCCAAATCATAAGGTTTACCTCGCTCCCTGTATGAGCAATATGACAAATATATTACATAATCACAGAGAGGCACTTTTGAGTTTCCACTAGTTTTTTTTTTTATTTTTTCATTAGATCCAGGTTTATAACAGGAGCACAGTTAGGGCCCCACATGGGAGCTGCCAGGCCGGGTTCAGTGCCAGCCTTACCTGCAGTCACCACCCACATACCAGCACGAACCGATTTCTGCTCCGGTTGGGATGTTAGTTATTATTTCCAATTAGTGCATATGTAGAGAGTTTGTTAGAAATCGTCGATGCCTGCACTTAATTTCGATCAGTACAGATTAAAATGCTCCCATGCATATACACATCCGCTTTCTATTATTGCAATATAAACTCTCGCAACACTTTTATAGAAGGGGGAGACGCTGAGATCGGTTTCCAGTCCACTAAAGTGCGTCCAAAGATTTCTCGCTTGATTATTCCTAGAAAGAAGCGGTGGATTGAGAGCAGAGCATGATCCGGTGAGCAGGATATGTACTTTGGCACAGGGAGCCCGTAACTCTAATTCCCACTGTTTCCTCTGTTTTAGGGGATGGAGGGAACAGGGGGTTTAATCTGAGAAATCTGTTGCACTGCAAGCGCAATCGCAAGGAAAAGGACTTATTAGGTGCTCCCTAGGGAATCGTTTGGCTTCAACAGCTGAGGGAATTTGGTGTGTGTGTGAACAGAGATGTATAAATATATATACACACACACACACACAACATTTTACACTATTAAACTTTTGCACAATATATATATATATACATCCATACAGTGAAACCTAAGCTAATTTTAAGTTTTCCCTCATTTTACACCGTTGCTGTGGTCCCACCAACATAAAATGCAAAATGAATTTACATTTTCCTGGGTTTTACATATTTTTTTCTGGCCCCCTAAAAAGGAAAATCTGGGTTCTACTCTGTTGGGGGGCATAATTGAGCCTCATTAACTTTACTGCAGAACAAATCACTGTAAGGTCATTGGCACTGAACACTCACAACTGTAACAACTGAACAATATGCAGCCACAATGCCTTCCTAGACCAGTAAATATATTGTTTGTACCAAACTTGAACAGGGACAGATGCTAACATACACTCAAACCGCAAAATCAAAATGGCAAAATGAATATATACAAATAAACTATATTTCAAGATTGCAATTAACAACAGTTTCAGTTCCAGCAACTTAATTTTAACACTCATATACACGCAACCAACACTCACTTTGGCACTAAATTATTGCAACCATGCGGCCAATGCATTATAACACACCTATAAACTAATAAAGCTTCCCATGGAGTACATTGCGCCCTGACATTGCACTAATACAGGGAGCGGCGCCTTATAGAAGGGATTGCACTCACAATGAGTATGTACAGCCCTAATGGGATACACCTAACAGAGCACACACTGCTGCTCCCTGCCATTGTAATAAAGCAGCCTTTCAGTGAGGGCCCTGTACAAAGACAACTGTCACCAACTACATTGTACATTCACTTCTCTACTTGCACTGCAGCGAGATGTTCTAAAAGTGCCCTCGATTTTTCACAAGATCTAGTAACCTAGAGCTCTCCTCTGTCACCCAGAACACTAGTCTTTAATATATCTCACAAGTTGCTGCACTTATTGGTGTTAATATATTTTGGTGAATTAATTGTGCCCAAAAAAAATCCCACTAAAAATGTAAGTCAGGCCAGGCATTAAACAGGGAACATATATATACACCATTTTTTGGTGTGTTTTTTTTATTTAATGAAAGGGAACAAAGTTATTATTGCACACGCTTATATATAAGTGAATATGTGTGGGACAATGTTTAATTTAATAAAAAATATTTTTATTCTTTAACTTTGGCTAGCCACAGTACATGACAGATGCATGTCTTTTAAATCCCAGTGGTAATAACATGCTTATAAATAGGCCTTCGTACCATGAGGTGTATCAGAAACCATAGGTCTTAAAATATATCAAGCCCTAAAGTATATGCCTTAAAACATATTTTTTACTTTTTAGAAACAGTAAAATGTCTGTTTAAACGAAATGTATGAATTACACAGCAACCATCAATACGATGTAAAATACCTTAAAGGGAATTTCGTTATATTGTCAGCCATACTAGATGCCTAGTGATGTTGGAATGGTTTTTCTATTTTCTATAGCTTACAGTTGGGGGTACAATAATGGCTATATAGTCTCAGATTGCTGTTTTTTTTGAACATTACCGGAGCAGAGTACATCCCAGTAGTCAAGATTATCCAAAGTAATATTCTGATCTATGTCCTTATAAATAAAGTCTCATCATGAAAATTGGAAGCCAGTATCTCTCTTTTTTCTTTCCTTTTCAAGCGCAGCAGCGTGGGTTTATGGTACAGCAATTAATGACGTAATAAACAGCCCTTTCTTCAGTCATTATCTTTCTTCTCCAGAGGAGATTTATTAACTAAACAGAAAAAAACTAACGTTCTGAAAATCCCTCTGCAGTAAAGATAAGACTCGGGCGCCCCCTGCTGCTCAGAAATGATGCGCATAGTTAGTGAAAGTTCGGGTTTTAAACCAAGGGTTTTGTTTTCAGGTACGAAATCCTTTCCTACTTTCATTTATTCCTACGTGTATATGTCGTTAAATAAGAACATCGGGTATGTTATATGGACTTTTTTCTGTTTCTAAAACTCAGAATTGGGTTTTAGAAAAAAAATGTGGGATTAGCAGGATCCACTGGCAATAAAAATATCTTATCCAGACACATTTAGATACATGTTATAATTGACCCATCGAGGCAGTGAGCGTTTGGGAGGAATAAACAGGTAAATAACAGTATTCTGAAAGCAAATAGATCATATAGAATTGTTCTACGGGAAGATACATGTATATGTGTGGAAATAATTATGATACGTATTAATTTCTGTGCCAATTGTTTTTAGTGCACCTTCCAAAACTTTCATCTCCTCCCCTTGGTAGATACAATTGCTGGGACTTGTAGTTAAGCATTTAGACACAGGCTGCAGGTTCCTGTCTAATGGAAAAATAGGAATTTCTGTTATATTGAGATTTTTCTTACTGCAGTCACTGAGATTTTTGATGAGCGAATGTGTCCTGTTTTGCTTTGCTGGAAATTTGCAAACTGCATTAAAGTCAATGGTTTGGGGTTTTTTTTGCAGTGAAACCTAGTGAAATTATCACTTATCACTAACGGTGATACATTTCTCTGCACAAAAGAAAACCTAAGCTTCCAGAAATGCCCTTTTTCCTTTTGCATTCTCAGCTTCCTGTTGTGGCTTATATAGGCACTGGGAGACAGGAAAAACTATTTACCTGAAAGTTAATAAAGCTACAAGTCAAAGCAAAATGTTTTTCTGAATAAATAAATAAAATAAAGTGACAGATTCACTTTAAAGGCAAGTATAGCCAGATTATAAAAAGTTTTGATCTTGTGTTTTATTTTTATTTTTTTTCATTGGGGATACTATATTGCTTCACCAGAATGCTTATCCTTAGGCCCAGACGGGCAATCTGTGGGTTCTGGCAAATGCCAGAGGGGCCGCTGTAAGATGCTATAGACAGTCACTATTTATTGGACCTGAGTGGGCTGTTTGTGCCTCTGTTTACCTGAAATACTAGGGTCTGATTTGAAACTGAGTCCGGACCTGTCTATCCACCACTAGAGGTCATGTATAGTTTGCTTTTGCTGTCTATGTGATATCCCTCCACAGTGAAATGCATTATGGCAGGGCCTATTCTTTTAATTAGGTTTTACCTATTTTTCCAAGACTATGTTCTGAGAGCATTGAAGTTGTTTATTTTCTCGTATTTTCTGTGTGCAGCGCTTTTGACCTTAACAGTAGTGGCTGCATTACAAATCTCTGTGTTATCGGAACAGGTCAGATGTTTATTTCAGACGTTTTCACGAGAAATCCTTTGGGTTAATGCACTTGAATTGGCTTAGCACATTCAGGGATGCCATCAGTACAGGGTACTGCTACAGGTACAGGGGGTACTGCAGTCAAGGGCTTGGGGTTGGGCAAATCATGAAGCAGGTTTTGGCATAATTGAGGTAGTTAAGAGCATGACCATGTGTTTAAGCAGAATTTTTTTCATTTGGCCCCATTCTTGTTAACAGTGCCCACCATCCAGGGGGTCCTGGAACTAGTGGACTAATAATTGGATTCCTGGTGTGGCCCCTGCTAATTTAGTAGTATGGGCCCCCATGATTATTGATGATGGCCCTGGGCACATTTATGATAAGGAAAGCAAAGATATTGATCAAAGCACAGGCCCAAAATGACTGTGTCACCATTGTACTGCATACATACACACTGTGCCCTTCCTTCTCTATAATTTTATATAACATATCTATATGTTATAAGCAGTGTTGGACTGAAATGCCAGGGGCCCACCATGGGCCCACTCTCTAAACTATTATACTTCCTTTGCTCATTTAATCTCTTTATTATCCTGTTCTCATACAGGAATAGGGAATGCCCATGAAGCAGGCCACCTGGAGTTTTCCTTGTATCCCGATGGACCAGCCCAACTCCAGCAAATATTTAGCAGCAAGAGGGCCCACTGACACCTGGGCCCACCGGGAGTTTTCCTTGTATCCTGGTGGGCCAGTCCGACACTGGTTATAAGTGATACAAATAAACCATAGGAAACAGGGATCCATTATGTATAGGTAGTTCATTCAGTACATATATTTATGGGCGACATAAGTAATCATACTAATTATACTAGTAATTAAGCAATTATTATGTAATTATTAATCCACCAACAAGTAGAATGGGGCACCAGTGATAAACTGGTCAAGCCCCTGTTTGTGGAGGGGTGGCCCCAATGACTTTTTGTTTAAATGATGTAACTACATATATTAAAATTGTGCATTAAGGAGCTGTGTAAGGTAGTTCTATAGAGTGCTGTGAGTGGCTAAAGATGGCTATACACAAAACAGTCTACACCAGGCCTGATCTGATTGTTGGGAATCCGGGCTCGGAAGCATTCAACAATCAACAAGATTTTTAAATCCCTCTGATAGATATAGGGCCAAAAACTCACCAGATAGGCATTCCATTGCTACCCCATACAAGTGTGAATAAGCTGGAGAGGCCTAGTCAGCCACTATTTTTGGCCTGTGCATGGCCAGCTTTTGTACAGGCAGCATTCCCTTAAACAGCTGCATGTGTGGCAGTGCCACCCTTGTACTGCAGAAGCAGCAGAGAGAAGAATATCCAGTTCTGAGCAAATGGATTCCCTGTAGCAATCAGATTCCATTTCTTGTATATGATGCAGAAAACTGTGAGTAAAGACCACCAATCATCATCATTATACAGCCCTAGTGATAGATTCTCCAGGCTCCTGAGCATAGCATTATTCAGTTTATGGCAAACATTTTAACACATTTAATTTTAGCCTGGTGAAAAAAGTGGCGTCTTTTTATTACAATCTTTCTGTGGTGCCTTTTGTGTCGGAGACAGTTATTGTGCTGATAAAGTGCTGGGAAGTGCTACCTGTGCTCAATTCTTGTTTGTACAGTAATTGCTGGGCTCAAATTAATCACACAGACAAAACACTCGGCTGTTATGGTTGAATTAAGCAAAGAGAGCTGAAAACAAAGCATGTTTTTTCTGTCTGTGTGTAAATAAGTAACATTTTTACTTTGTGGACTGATTGAATGCTTACTAGGAAAATCTTCAACACAATCACCGGGTTTGCATGTAACTGAATGATTTGCGTGTGACTCTTGGTTTAGGATTATTATACATTTTTCTAGATTTTTTGTAATGACTTTAAAGGGAAACAACACCCCTGAACATTGCAAGTCTTTGTGGGAATATGTTTAATGGAAAATACATATTTTCTAATAGTATGTGTGATTAGATAATAAACCAGGGTCAGAACTAGGGGTAGGTAGAAGAGGCACATGCCTAGGGCACAACTAGGCCTGGACTGGCAATCTGTGGATTCTGCAAATGCCAAAGGGCTGCTGTAAGATACCATAGACAGTTACTGCTTAGTGGGCTGGTGGGGGCTGTTTGGGCCTCTGTGTGCTTGAAATGCGAGGGTCTATTCTGAATCATAGTTCAAGCCTGGGCACAAGGTCTATAGGCACATACCTATTCTGTCTTACCTACTGTAATGCTGAGTAGCAGTGGGCTGAGGGAGCTGCCTTGTAGCTCAGTGGGAGGAGGCATAAATTAACCCTCGTTGAACACTGCAAGTTGCCAGTCTTGTCAATTGTCAGGTGCATTTTGGAGAAAAACATAGCAGTATGTAAGTGTCTCTTTTTGATAAAATATTCAGTAGTATGAATTTGTTTTTGTGGACAGGCTGGCACCTCCTTAAAGCTCTGCAATCCTAATCTTTTGTGGTTTTTGTGCCCATTCACAGATATACAGTGGACACAACTCACACAACCTGCTTTCTGTGTATAATTCTGTACTGCATGTTTCCAGTGTCTTGGCAAAAGAGTCTGGGTTATGTAATAAAAGATACTAAGTTTGCCCAGGAGCAGTAACCCATACCAACCAATCAGTAGGTAGAACTTACTGCTCACCTGTTTACAAGCAACCATCTTATTGGTTGCTACTGGTTACTGCCCCTGGGCAAACGTAGTGACTTTTATTAAATAACCCAGGCTTTTTTGCCAAAACACTGTGGAAATATGGAGTAAAGAATGAAAAGCAGAAAGCACTGATGTTTGTGTGTAGCGAGGCTGTGAATACTTGTCTCTCCCTATGTATTTGTTTGTGCAGGGACGGGAAGGAGTCCCTTCTCTTGTGCTGACAGATAGGAAGGCCTGCAGAGGAAGCACTGGGAGAGGAGCAGTGTAAAGTGAAGGTGCTAGGAGATCCTAGATGTTACTGAGAATCATGCTCTGTTTGGGGTACGGAAAGTAAGGGAGTCCTTGTCAGGGCTCTGAGAAACAAAGCGTGCTAGAGCTGTCTACTTATAATGCAATATCATTTTTATAGACTCAATAGCGTATCCCCCTTTTGTAAAATATAAGGATATTAGAAGTAACCTCAGATGTTCCATATAAAAGCACAATGCTAAAGGCCTTTTATACAGATCACCTGGAAGGTGACTTCAGGCTGTGCATTATTTTCTATAATACACAAGTTCCAGTGAGTCATGTGATAGAAATTACATCAAGCACCAATTAAACTGGTGACATCTATGCACTGTTTATAAGGATATAATTTACAGGATACGTTTGGCTTTTGTGTATCACATATCAATAATAATAAGGTTTTATAGATCCAAATTTGATCTTAACTGTATACATGAATAAGAACCATAATATTTGCTATAGATATTTCTCTAAATTTGTATCTTAAACTGAATGTATCATTCATTTTCTTCTAAAGTACATCATCATCTTCAGTGATGGAATAGATTTGACAGAAAACCAAACGAAGGGCACTTATTCTTTTTGAGATGTTGTTATAACGTCTCTCACCTGCAGGGGGCCCATCTGGGTCATAGTTGTTCATGACTGCATAGATTTCAATTCTTTTGCAGACAGTAATACTGTTCTTATTACGAGGCCTGTTTTAAGCTTTATAGAATGGCGAATAGACATTTAATGTACTGTGTTACCTCCTGTAACTCTTGCCGTATCCAATATACCTGTTTATATCATGGTCAGTCCAGGTGAAAAAGAAATCATGTATAATTTGTTTTTGGCATTAGCAATCTGCTGGCAGGGATATACAGAGCCCAAGATAGCCTTGCTATCCTAACATGACTTCTGTGCTTTATATGGGGATGAATGTGATCTGATCAGTTTAATTCTAGGCTACGGAAAACAGGAAAGGCATTTAATAATACAAAAGAATCCTTGTCAAGCAAATAGCTTTGGTGGGATGTGTAATCATATAAATTGCCACTGTTAATGTCTCCTGGCTTTGGCTGCATTTGAAGAGGGTAGCTGTACGTAACCACAGTTTTCACTTTTAAAGTATATGCTATTTTATCTGGATAAGTCACCACAAGAAGATTGTCCTTAATATATTACTGCTTGCTAACATGTGGCACTGAAAAAATAATATGGCCAAGGAGAATATTTACCTTATTTATAATCAGGGTTTCATTTAGACACAGGATTTAATTAAATGTAAATATAATAAGCCATCACAGTCAGAATGTGGCTCAGGTCATACTGCAGAATATAAGCAATCCATTTGGGTGAAATGAGGGCAGCAATAATTGTATTGTGGTATAGCTCTGCTGGGCCCAGTCATTTCTACCCAAGGGCCAGTAATGTGCAATATTTCATACTGTTCAAAATATCATAGCTAGCCTAATGTTCCTATTTATATAGGGTCCTATAGGGTCATGTTTATCTGTTTATCTCTGTTTATGTACTGTTTATCTGTGTCTTGTCCCTCAGCACTTATCTAATTAGGTTGTGTAATAATCCTTTAAAGGAATACTGTCATGGACATGTTTTTTAAAACGCATCAGTTAATAGAGCTTCTCCAACAGAATCCTGTGTTGAAATCCATTTTTCAAAGGCACAAACAGATTTTTTAAATTTAATTTTAAAATCTCACACAGGGCTAGCCATATTCTTCACTTCCCAGGCTGCCACAGCCATGTGACTTGTGCTCTGATAAACTTCAGTCACACTTTACTGCTGCGTTGGAGTGATATCACCCCCCTCCCAGCAGCCGATCAGCAGAACAATGGTAGCAAGATAGCAGCTCCCTGACATCTGTATTGCTAAAAGTGGTAGATATCAGAAAGACACTAAATAGTAAAAAATCCAAGTACAACAAGTAATGTGAAAGCAGTTCTAATGTGTAGCGCTGGCTCCTTCTGGAAGCTCAGACTCAGGTACAATGCACTGAGATGGCTGCCTACACACCAATATTGCAGCTAAATACATTTGTTGGTTGAAGAATAACATTTTAAATGTTTGAGGGAATTATTTGCTATGTAAATACTGTAATTCAGAAATAAATATACACTATGAAAGCCATGAAAGAATTCCTTTAAGGTGGCCATACAAGGGCAGATATAAGCTGTCAATTCAGGTGACCTTGCCAAACAAGCAGATCTTATACTGTATGGCCAGGTTTAGTTTAGGAACTGTGGGTAGGGACATACAATCCACTCTAAATATGCCCCTGCCTATTATTTTCCTTCCTCCTCTGCCTCTTTCCAAATTTTAAATGGGGGTCACTGACTTTGTGAGACCACAATTGAACTGCTATTGATACTTTTTAATACTTATTTTTCTGCTCAGGTCCTTCCCTATTCATCTTCCTGGATCTTATTCAAACCACTGCCCATGTCACTCACAGTGGCCCAAACCCCACATAGGAATGACCACCAGTGGGCCACAAGGGTCACAAGGGCCACTGACTAGTGTTTAAGAATAGATTAGGAAGAAGTAGACTGGCAACAGTTTATTAGGCCAACATAAAGAGAACAGCAACAAGGCAGGTAAGGCAAAAGGCTGCAAAATACCAGGTACCTGTTTCAGCCCAGTAAAGGAATAGACAGAGGAAAGATACATTAAAGTCTGATTGCAAGGGTTAATTAGGCCTGAGTTGCTGAAATTCCAAACTGGTGGACAAAAAAGCTGCCTAAATAAAAAAATACAGAAAATAAAAAATGTGTTTTTAGTGTCCCTATACACAGACCAATAGGCTCTTATATTGATGAAGTGGGGTTGAGCTGATGCTGATGTATGAGCACCATTATTGTTGGAGAATCAATGGAAGTGTACTTGGTGGGTATTCCATTTGTTTTTGATCCAGTGAAGGTTGTGCATTGTGCTGGGTATTTCCTCTTCAGCCAGGGTTTGCAAAGATGCTCATAAACTATACTACTAAAACTACATGGTATAGAACAAAAAAGAACATAATACAATAGACAGGTGGTTTTTAGATAACAAGCTTTTTTGGCCAGGGCCTTTTTAACAGTATCTATTGGTTATGGGTTGTTTTCTTGTATGTGTAATGTATACTCCCATTTACTGTACTGTACAATGATGCGGATTATGTTGGCTCTTTATAAAAACATGTTAATAATAATGTGGCTACATTAAAAGTTTTTAATTCATCACATTAAATTTGAAAAATATTTAATGTTTTACTGAAGAAAGAAAAAGTTAAATCACTTGGGGGTACCAAATGTTAGACACCCCCCAAAGATTGTAATAACTTACCTGATAGCCCGGGTCAGTACTTCCTTTTTTACATGGGTGTTCATAGGCAGTTTTGTGAAAAGCCGAATTTTAAGCAAAAAGCCAACTTTTCAACATTCTACTGTGCATGGAGCGGCATGGGGCCAATGCAGAATGAAGAAGTGGAAAAAGACAATTGCTCTCTCGTGCTCCCTCAGAAATACCCTGGGCTGGTAGTTTTCTGCTCCCCCACCCCAAATGATTTAACCTTTCCTCCTCTTTTAAAGTGCCTTATCTGAAGCTAACACCTGCTGCTGTCCCTTTTTCATTCTCCATACTGATAGAAACTGCCTACTGACAGAGTGTAAAATGCACATTAAAAGTTGGTCCAGTTTTGTTCACTCCATAAACTGGGTGCCAGGTTTGGCTACTCATTGATCCTAGTAATACAATTTGAAATGATTTTCTGTTATGTCTTGTAGACACAGGAATGATGGCTGAATCTAATATTTGGATTATCCTTTGCCCAAGGCTAATGTTTAATGTCCCATTGGTGGAAAAATAAGTCAAATTGCACCCAAGGGCAGGCAAGTCAAGTAAAAGTAACAGCTGGCACATGTATTTATAAATATAAAATGCTGTAACTTCACAAATACTGGTTTCTTGAAAATTATATTTTTGCTACCACAAAACACAAGGAACTACTTTGCTTTCCCTAATCCAGTTTGTGTATTTAAGTTATCTCTGGTCAGTTGTGAGATCTTAGGGGATTCAGCAGATGGACCCCCAGTGCACTCTGTGCAAGTCATGTAAATTTTAATACCTTTCTGCTGGTCTTGCCCTTAGTTAATAGGCCAGTGCCCTCCATTGGTATGTTTTAAAGGAGAAGGAAAGGTAAAAACTAAGTAAGCTTTATCAGAAAGGTCTATGTAAATACAGCTGTAAGCACTCACAGAAAAGCGACACTGAGTCCTCTATCAAAAGAAACACAGGATTTCTTGTCTCCTTTTTTGTAAACATGTTCTTAGGGTATCTGGTTTCCTCTCTCAGAAAAATCCTTCATTCCCATGGCCAGAGTCTGCACAGTTCTCTCTCCCCTCTCCTGCTCCCCTCCCCATAAGAATTCATAAAACTCACTCCCCCCCACCCTTTGGAATGTGTGATCTGAGCTATAAGGGCTATGAAGAATGACAGCTGCTGTCTTAAACAAACAGAGAAAGCTTCAGGGTATGGTAAAGCTTTCTTCAGAATAAATAAATTGTTCTAGGTGGCACTAATGTGGTGAATCTATTGGCAGTATAATACCAAAATGACTTTCCTTCTCCTTTAATGTGGTTAGGAAGGCTTTCTTACGGCAAATGGAAAGTTGTGGAAATAAATCAGCATGCAAGTGATAGCAGTCTGGGAAAGTGATGCAACCAGCAAATAATTATTACAGTCACCCCTTAATGTTTAATTTAGACAAATAAAATTTGAAAAATAAGGCATTCTAATAAGAATAAAAATAATACCTAATGCTCCAAAGTGCCTTATCTTTGTATCATACTCTCCTTTGGATAGTGGTAAATTATTTTCTTTCATTAGGTAAAAAATTGTAGCATTTACCTGCCCTTTAAATCATTATGTACAGACCTTGCATTGATTGAATTGTTTAACCTTGGGCCTTACAAGTTGTCCTTGATATTGCCAATAGCTGTTTCTGTGGGCCAGGTCAGATGGAGATTAAATGAACAAGGACATTATTTTTTCATTTTCACAGTCTTATTTAGTCATAAAACATGCCGAGGCTGCTGTCATTAAACATGGGGAAAGTAGATACAATCTGAGAATTATGTTTCTCGGTACAACCTGAAATATGATTACAAAAGTAGGAAAAAAACAATCTTAGTGTTACACTATTTGCTCAGCATTACACGGTGGTTTTACACAAACACAATGACTGTTTGTCTTTTGATATTAGTGTCCCTTAAAGGCATTTGAGTATGAGAGTAATAAGCTTTAATCCCTCAGTGACATGTACTTTATATTCACAATAAACCTGAACAGGGATCCCAGGGGCCTATATTTAAATACAGTGGTGTACAAAGTGAAGGGAAGGCACCCTGGCTTATAATAGACAATGAATTTAAATTGAGTAAACATGCAATAATGTAGAGCATCTCAGGCGATGTGATGGATGCAGAGCCAGGGTTTTTCTAAAACTAGTCAGATGCTATTCTGGAAAAGGCAGATCTAAACAGAGACATAGAGCAATAAAGGTCATGAACATATGAAAAGGTCATAGGTTCCCAACACTGATCTACACACAAGTACTCTGATGTGCATTTATGGGGCCTTCGGAATCTATTAAAGGACATTAAGGGGGTAATTTAACAGGATGTGGAAAGCAAGATGCATAGATCACTTCTACCCCCAGATTTGGTCTCTACAGTTCACAAGACACAAGGTGGGTGCAGGCCATCCTTAATGCAGATGGTAAGTACAGGGCTATATTGCGCTAGTAAGTACAAGACACATGCATTGCATCCTGGACCAGAACTAGGTGTAGGCAGAAGAGGCTCCAGCAAGGGGGGGCTTCTGTCTGTCTCACCCCCCGCCACCTCACAAGCGCTCCACCTCTCAGGATATTGTCATGCATGCGCATGTCCATTTCCACACATGGGAGTGGGGGCAGGTAAGAGCAGGCGAGGTGGTGGACTGTGTCACCTAAGGTGCCCGGTCGCTTGGCCCACCCCTGATTGCGTCTATTTCCGATCCATAACTTTCCACAGGAAAGCGGCATATAAACCAATTCAACTATAACCATACCCAGCCTAGAAAAACTTACCAAACTTACCAAATTTAAAACATGGTCCAGGTGCACCAACCCCAGACCCTCAGCTAGGGGTATATAAAAACCATATTCATAAACATCAGAAAAAGTGGACTCTAGAGATCACAAAGGTCATCATGAAAAATAAGTTAAAAACAAATTTAAACAACATCCCTATCGTCTTACACGTTTTGTGCTCCAAGAGTACTTGATCATAGGTCATGGTGCCCCGTTTCCCCTTTTTCTGAGAGGAATGGGGGCCCACCTTAATTCCTCCCCTGACCCTCATTAATTAGCTGCTGAATACAGATAATGTAGCCAGCGCCGGATTTCAAATCCGGGCGCCCCTAGGCCGCCCCCCTATTCGCCCTACCCCCCACCCCGCGTGCATGTGCGCATGCACAGGCATTTAAACTCCCATTACAAAGCAGTGAGGAGAAGTCCCCATTGCTCCGTATGGGAGCAAAATGTCAAAAATGCGTGCCCCCCTAAATTTGTGCCACCCTAGGTCTGGGCCTTTGTGGCCTCGCCACAACTCCAGGCCTTAATGTTGCATTCATGGGGTAGCCGCAGGTCTCTGTATTAAGCACAGAGAGACTGGTGATGGAGGTTGCTCAGAGGGGATTATCTGATTGTTGGGTTGTTTAAATTAGTCTTTCTTAATTACTTAGAGATCCCAAATTACTGCACATTGTTAGTGTAGTTTTCTGTTGCTTCAAGGAAATTATACTGTACATTGTTAAAGGGGGTCTTGGGGACCCCCCCACAAACAGCATAAGAACACATTTTTGGCTCATGACCCATAGGTTAATAATACTGGTAATATATTATTCATCACCTATAGACTAATGCCTGCTGTTTGCATCCTAAATAGTGATGAGTGAATCTATCCTGTTTCACTTCACCGAAAAATTTGGGAAACTGCTAAAAAATTCATGAAACCATGAAAAATGTGCGAAATGTGGGCACCACAGGACTTTTTCATTGTGCCACTTTTTTTTATGCGACCGGCACTTATTTGGTGCGACCGCAACTTTTACCTCACAAATTTTTGTTGCACCAAATTTTGGCTGCAGTTTCATTTCATTTTTAGACAAGTAGAAGAGTGTTGAAACACTGTAACTTACTTGAATGCAAAAATATATATAGTAACACTTGTAACTAAATGCGTAAAAAAGTAGCAATTTCCTACTGTTCTGTACCTGGGATTCCAGCTTATCTTTGTAAGAGAGCATTCTGTCACAGAAGTCACAGGTCTTATATAAAAGTCACTGCAGAATTTTGAGCCCTTATTCGGCAGTTCATCTGAAATATTTTTTGTAAGTATATATGCATTTATATTCTGGATCATTTTAAAGTTGGTTTTAATTTTTAATGTTTCGTGGTTTTTGAACTGTTTGCATTTTAATGCTGCTTATGCAAAAGTCGGACTCACTGACTATGGCATTTGAAAAGCAAATTAATCATGAGGCTTGCGGTTATTGTTACTTTATATCATCTGTGGTTCTGTTCAGCCCTTATATATATATATATGTATATATATATTCATAAGCAGCTTGGTTTGAACTAGTATTCTTTATGATGGAGAGCTTTATTTGCCCTTGTCTCTGCTTTTCTGCTTGTATCATTGTTGTGCTGACTAATCAGTGAACTTGTGGCTTCATTCTGTTTAGCATAAAGAGAAAGGGTTAAGTGTTGCTGCAAAATAGAATGGGTGGGCAGTTGGAAATCCCAGCCACATTGGCAGCAGACAAGCTTTTGTCCTGGAGCTGGCGCCTGACGCCTGCCTGATGGACAGAATACCTCCCTCACTGGGGACAAAAGAAGCAGCATACTGCTGCTCCCAATTAGGGAGCCTCTCTCTTCTGTCCCTTCAGCTTCTCCCTACCTCTATACTAGTCTCATTTAATCAAACAGCCATTGTCACAGCCTGTTATCTCCAGTTGAACAATGTGGGCCATCTAATCTCACACTTAAGGAGAGAAATTCTGCTTTGTCTTAGTGTGATCAATAGACAAGAGGTCTGTGTGAAAAGTGGAAGCATATTCATGCTAATTGTGTCACAAACAACACATTTGTCCTTTTTGTAACCTGGTACTGTGTCACGTTGGAGTAACAAAGCTGAAACAGCAAAAATACAATGATTAACAAATGTTATTCTAATGCTATTAAGATAATTATTTACTTATACATTTTTAATGTATTGCCCACTAAAGATGCACCATCTACAAAGAGAAAGTTGTCAGTCACATGTATCTCCCCCCAATTTATAGTTAAACTCTGTTTAAACTCTCAGTTACACTTCTGACTGTAAACTCTCGGAAACAGGAGCTCACCGCTACCAGCTTGTACAAAGTGTGTTTTTTTCTGGTTCTCTTGTAATGACTATAAAACTAGACAAACAGGGTTGTAACTGAGCTGAATGATAATCAGATTGTGTGTAGGGTCCACTGATGAGGCCTTGCATCATTGCAAAACAGACAAATGTGAAAGGCAAGTTGTCAAATGCCCCTATGGGTACCTTTAAGATGTAATAAGGCAACCCAGAATATGGAGGACATTTCCATATTGGAAACAAAATAAATAACCGGTGAGAGTACAACTATACATCTGATAATTGCATCACATTTTTGCATATATCAATCTTGCACTGAATACTAAAAAAGAAACTTAATTTTATAGTATGTATGTCTATTTGTATTGGAGTTTCTCATAATAAACCCATAATCCTATAATAAACACTTTGCCACCATGCAGTAAAGAGCTTTTGTAGGGGCACACTTTCTTTAATGGTCACATGTATTAGAATAAAGCAGGCAGTGCTTTTTTATTAAAACATATACAAGCTAATACTTTGCATTCTACCCATGCAATACTTTCTACCCTTCCCCTTAAACTGTGTTTTTATGTATGACTGAACTCTTATTGCTCTTGGTTACTGCTCTTGGTACATAGAGAGTGTTAGGCTCACACTAAGCAAAGAGTCAGACGTTATTATTATCTCATAGTTATATAGCAACCATATATTCTACAGTGAATTTGCAGTCTATTGGTCCCTATCACATTCACACACAGCTGACAGGGAAACCCTATAGATAACACCACCATAAGTGAAGGGTGATATTTTTGTAAGGGGAGGCTAAAGGTGCCATAAGTAGTATTTACCAACTGATAGGCCCAAAGGCTGATTGAGTAAAGTTGACTTTCTTAGTACATAATTTTGACTTTTCCAGTGAGAAAAAAACTTTTTTTTCATTACCTTTATAGCTAGGCTGCTTTTTCTGAAATAATGTTTCTGCCATATTAATTAAGCCATATTTTTATCACTCATAACACATAACTCTGTCACTGGCAATGCTACCTTTTCTGCTCAGAAACCCTTCAACAGCAAATACAGTGCATTTTAAATGTCTGACTTATCATCACTGAGTATTCCTATAGCTCAGATACAGTGCAACTGAGTTTTTGACAAATAAAGGGGGTTAGGATTCACTGTATATGTTCCTTTTAGTCCCAATAGCAAAAGCACCATTTTGCCTGTAAATTTCCCCATAGAGGCTTCAATATAACAGCAATATAACCAAGCAGTATTTTTAAGGCATGTTTCATGGTAACCATCAATAATATGCCAGCTTTATATATAATGCTTCAGAAAATACAGTATAGTAGTATAAATGCAGTACCAGATTTAATGCCCAGTTACACATTCAGTATAAATGCAGAGCAAACTTGATTTCTAGTAAACACTAAATGGGCAGTTATTTAATTCATTGTTTGAATCAATTATTTAAAAAAAACCAAAAAAAACAAACACACCTTAAGGCTACTTCCACACGGGCCTGATTCTCACCTGTGTCAGTTGAGCCTAAAGCAATGGGCACATACACTCACCTAAAGGTTTATTAGGAAGACCTGTTCAATTTCTCACTAATGCAATTATCTAATCAACCAATCACATGGCAGTTGCTTCAATGCATATATTCCACAATCTGGTCAGTTACTGCGTATGTTACTCAGTATGCGGCAGTCCTGTGGGCGAAAATGCCTTGTTGATGCTAGAGGTCAGAGAAGAGTATTAGTATGGTGTTCCTAATAATCCTTTAGGTGAGTGTACATTGTTTTATGGAGGAAATGACACCAACCAGTGCAGGTGCATCTGCTTTGTGTCAATTTCAGTGCATCAGCTGCAATTGCGTTAGATGAATAGTATAAGTATATCACCATAGCCATAGTTCAGGTATAAAGGTGGCCATACACGGGCTGATTTCAGCTGCCGATATAGGTCCTTTAGACCGTTCTGTGTATGGGCACTAGCGATGAGCACATTTTTTCGCCAGACATGGATTGGCAGCGAAATTCCACATTTTGCCATTGATAAATCTTTTTGCAAAACAGAAAAAGTTGTGTCAAAAAAAAGCACAGTCGTGTCAAAAAAGTTGCGCTCATGTCCAAAAAAGTTGCGTTTACTAATTTTTCACCGCCTCACAAATTTTTCCAAAGTTTCCTGAGTTTTTCCATCGGATGGGGTACTGCATCACCTCATTGATGCAGTCCCCGAGCCAACAGTGCCTATGCCTGCTGTCTTAAATTGATCATTTGGCCCATAGGTGGGCATATCGGGAGAAGGTCCACTTGCTTGGTGACCTTTGCAACTGAGCGGATCTTGTATATGGCCACCATAAGTCTTGAAAGAATCTAATAGAGACACCATCAAGAATACTGAAGACGAGTAACAATGTATCCAGTGCTAAACTGTAAAGTATAATAATAATAATAAATTATAAGACCATGGAGGTGAGGATATTGGGCAGTGCTAAGTCACTGGTAACAATGTCACTTAGCCTTATGTCACATAGTGAGTTTTATGATGGTGGAGAAAAAGCCAATCAGTCCTGCACCCATCCTGCAAACCGACAGGAATGAATCAGATCCACCTGTCAATGCACACACAGGACAAATCTTCCTTGTGTGCACAGCTACAAGCAGATCTCAATTATTTTCTCCTTTCTCCTCAGCTGAGGCTGAGTAGCAAGGCTTGAGGGAAACTGAAGAGACATGCGTTTTTACAAATCAGGAGACTGAAGTTATCCACAGACAGGCAGCTTACTGAACAGGAGACTGAAGAGATTAACTACCAGGCAGCTTTACTAAGCAGGAAACTGAAGAATTCACAGAGAGGCGGCATATACAACAGATTCAATACAAAATCAAAGTCCAATATTAAGCAGGTCAGAGTCAAATCAGTAGTCAAATCAGCAAGTCACAAAGCAATACTGGAATCATAGCAAGGTGGAGAATCATACCATAGCAACTTGAGGGAATCAACAGATACAGTATGTCAGGCCAGAGATAAAAAAATACCACAAGGCTTATTTACAAAGCAACCAAATGTTCAATAAGCTCAAATTGATGCCTAGTTGCGTGCACATTAATCCAATGATAAAAGCCACCAGTTACCCCTCCTCTGATGAATTATCTGGTAGTGCATGTATCGACATAAGGGAGCCCTGGAATTACTATTAGCCTGGATGTTGCCATATTTCCCATGTTCCATTAGCAGGTTGTCTCAATAAATGAATCTGATTTGTGTCATGTCAAATGGACAGTAATGCTTTTAATAAAGGAGAAGGAAAGGTAAAAACTAAGTAAGCTTTATCAGAAAGGTCTATGTAAATACAGCCATAAGCACTTACAGAAAAACTGTCCTCTATCAAAAGAAACACAGGGTTTTTTTTCTTCTTTTGTGTACACGTTCTTTGTTATAAGACTACTCAGGAATGGTAAGGGCTCTGGCACATGGGGAGATTAGTCGGCCATTCCTCTCAAGGCAACTTCCGAGATTTCGTTGAAATCGCGGCGCCGCGTATGCCATCCCACCGGCGATTTACATTTTCGACGGTGGGATGGCAATTCGGGGAGATTAGTCACCAGCGAAAAGGGAGATTTGTCGCGGGCGACTAATCTCCCTGTGTGCCAGAGCCCTAAAGCATTGTGCAGAATAAATAAAGTATTTTATCTTGCATTTTTGTGGCTAATCTATTGGCAGTTAAAAACCTTCTCCTTTAAGGCCACTCGCATTGGGATGCCATCCTTACTCCCCATATGTTAATGTTATTCACAGAAACATACAGTTTAACACTCACCCACACTGACACTGGAATTCTGGAAAAAACAACTGCACAGTGTAAAAAATAGTGCACCTATCACCCTACGCCACATAGGTGAAGAGTGAGTTCCAGACAGACAGAGGGACTTCATGCACTTAAATCATACATGTAATTGGTACCGGATATATGCAAACTTCTATGGGGTAACACCAAAAATGATAATAAGTAAAATTCCTTGGTTCCTTCACATATTCTCCATGCTGAATTATTTGACAGACAAGTGGGGGGGCTTGAATAAAAGAAATTGTGGGAATCAGACATGGAACAATAGAACTTTAGTTTAAGGTAAATCATAGCCAGTAAGACATGTACGGAATATATGGGGGAATGTAATATATCTCACTAACAGAAAAAATGGTCACTATGGGACAAAATTTGGTCAACAGAAAAATACTATTTCCAAACCCTTTGCGTGTCTTGCAACAGTAGGTTTGTAATTTTTTGACAATTTTTTTTGCGCAAGTGTATTTAATAAAGCTTCTTAACCCATTTTCGCAATGATTTACGCCAGTGGTCTCCAACCAGTGGCTCGCGAGCAACATGTTGCTCACCAACCCCTTGGATGTTGCTCTCAGTGCCCCCAAACCAGGTAGTTATTTTTGAATTCCTGACTAAGTGGCAAGTTTTTGTTGAATAAAAACAAGATTTACTACCAAATAAAGCCCCTGTAAGCTTATAGTGTGCATAGAGGCTATCTAATAGCCAATCTTAGCTCTTATTTGGCACCTCCATGAACTTTTATGATGCTTGTGTTGCTCCCTAAGTCTTTTTACATTTGACTGTGGCTCACGAGTAAGAAAGGTTGGGGATCCCTGATTTACGCCATCTTCAAGCAGGTGTTAAACATTTGCAATTTAATAAATGTTTAGTGAACAGTATTACATTGTGAGCAGCACTAAACATTCGCAAAGACGCCATTTTACACAGCGCTTGTAATTTTTATTACAACCCCCCCCCATAGTGTATACTTGTTATAATTCTTTTTTGATAAAGAAGGAAAATGTTGAACAGTTTTCAGTGCTTCTTCTAATTGATATTTACTTATATGGTATATATGGAAGTAAAACACTAGGCCCAAGCGCGCACTACAGTCACGATAGGCTGTGGAATCATGACTTACAAGTGCCTACATTTCCAGAAGGGTGTACTTACACTCCACCCATGCTGTTTTCATGGGGGCTAAAAAGGAATATTAACACTTGCTCTCAGGCTGAGATAATCACAAATACAAAATTACTGTTAATTAAGCTAACTGTACAGCAGATACAATGTTATAGTTTCCATATGGTGCAGAAGAGTTCATCCCCTCTGAACTTTAGATGTGAGGAATGGTTGAACGGATCTCTTCTGTATGTTCACTGTCATTAAACCTTCATATTACATGTGCTTCCAGCTTCTCTAAATACACTGCCGGTCCTCAGACTCCCCCTAAATGTAAAAGAAGACAAAGTCCCTATGTGACTTGTAAGACCTCAGTTTTACACATTTGGACAGCATTCGAATGAAGCAAGCAATATGTTTTATGTGAAAAATATGTTAATTCATTTCAGCATAGAAAAACATAGCTAAACTTCCAAAGTTCGATTTTTCATCAGTTTATACAGGAAAAAGTAAAAGTGTAAAATAAAATTCAGACCATAGTTTGTTCAAAACGATTCCAAGAACTCAGAAGGGATGATGCGTATTTGTGCAGAGATGAAACTGTAGCAAAATACTAAAATCCAAGGTCATATTTACACTAATGCAGATACATTTGTAGTATTATTGCAGTCATTTGTTATTTAAATACTGTGCTGTATAGGTGCCACAGCAGTGACTGACAGTTAGGACACATGACCCTTGATTTGGCTCTGGGCTGGTATGAACTGCTTTTATTGCTATTTTCGTTGACTAAGCTGCTTCTCTGACTGCCAAATCTCATAAGTACCATTGGCCAGTAATAATATATAGCTGTTCTGTTTGTATCCCAACTAGTTCCATTTAAGTCTGGAACCAGTTTAACTAGTTGAACTTCACAAGGCCCTGTGTTTCCACTAATGTAGCAAAAAGCCTATAAACATTATTTTGTCTGATCTAACTTTTCTTTCTCACTGAAACTAACTCTTTTGGTCAGAGCCATGTAAATATATAGAACAATTAAATGCTTGTAAAAAACGAAGCATAATATTTTGTAGGTTCCTACAAATGTCTCTGTTAAATGTTATTGGTGAACAATAAAGCTAGAATTAGAGGCACAGTTCCATTTTCTCTTCCAGTTGAGGCACATAGAGAATATTTTTTCCAACATCTTTATTAAATTTACAATTATTAAACCACAAAAAATAATTTTAAATAAGATACAAAAATTGAAGAAGAGTTCTTCTCTGCATTGTCTTAAAGACAAAAGCAAAGAGAAACAATTGTTCATGATGTTCTTTTTTTATTCTGTTCTATGTTTTTCTTTTATTGACTTGCTAGTTGCAGAAATTTAAGTTGAATGCATCTGAATGAGATTCAGTTATAGAGGTTTAAGGTCTAGAGCCTGGGGACTTATTTAGTAAAGTAAAGTTTACGCTGTGTTTGTGGTGCATCTGAATGTACATTGAATGCACTGTAGACATAAAATGTATGAGTGTTAGATCCACAAAATAGAACAAGAATAGAACAAGATGCCGCTGCCTGCATCTCACACATGTACTATGTCACACCCTCCCTGATAAGTGTATCCAGAACAAAAGATTGAAATTCACTAAAGATCTTATACTAAAATACATTCTCTGGGACACAGCGAATATGCAAACAGCCTTGGAACTTCTGGTCTAAAGATATATGGTTACACCAGAATACAATACTGCCAAGAAGCTCATTTTTGCCAGCAAAAAAAAAACACACACACATACATTTAAGGAAATGTAACCTAATACAGTTTTAACTGCAGAACAATTTTTTCCACATTTGAAACATGGGTTTTCATAAAAATTATTATTTTTATGGTAGTTCCAATGTTATTATATAAAGCAGCTTTATTCCAGTGCCCTATGCTGTCATTGAGATTAAAGAAGTTTGGTGGTGCCATATACTGTGTGTGATAACATGCTGTGCTGCAATTATAATGCTGTTTTCTATGGCTGCAGAAGAGTGAATAGAGAGAGCAAGGGTTGTATATGTTGTTGTGTATTAGGAAGTACGAAAAAGACTACCACTGTGGACATCTTTATCTACTAAAATTTAAATGACATAGGGTATAGAGGTCATAACACTGGCAACAATACATGATATAAAATCCAATTTTAGGCTGCACCGTGGCTCAGTGGGTAGCACTGCTTGCCTTGCAGCACTGAGCTTGATTTCAGCCAGGGTATTATTTGGAAGGAGTCTGTATGTTTCAAACATACAGGCAGTTATGCGATTTCGCGCAAATTGGCGAAAAAGCCTCGCAAGGCAACTTCGGCGATTTGCGCGAAATCGCGCCGCCGCGTGTGCCATCCCACCGGCGACTTACATTTTCGCCGGTGGGATGGCAGGGGAAGGCAACTCGGGGAGATTAGCCACCCGCGAACAGGGAGTTTTGTCGCGGGCGACTAATCTCCCCGTGTGCCAGAGCCCTAAGTAGCTCCTGATAAAATTGACCATAGTGTGTGTGTGTAAATTTGTTAGGGACCTTAAATTCTAAGCTCCCCTGGGGCAGGGACTGATGTGAATGATGTATAATCTCTGTAAAGTGTTTGAGAAATGTGTTGGCACTATGTAAATACCAAGAAATAATTACCTAGACATGCTGACAAAATGATGATGAGTGGAAAATAAGGTCTCCCCATATTTAAGTCTAACAGATGTAAGTTGGTAGGTATACCCCATAATCATGTTAAATACATTGTGACAAGCTTGTTGGGCTGAGTTAAAGGGGTTGCTCACCTTTGTGTCAACTTTTAGTATAATGTAGAGAGTCATATTCTGAGACGATTTGCAGTTCTTCAGGTCTTCATTTTTTATTATTTGTAGTTTTTTAATTATTTAGTTTGAAGTTCAGGAGCTCTCCAGTCTGGAGTTTCAGCTGTGATTTGGTTGCTAGGGTGCAAGTTACCTTAGCAACCAGGGAGTGATTTGGATGAGAGACTGGTATTTGAATAGGAGAATGACTGAATAGAAAAGAAAGTTCCTAAATGTAACAATAACAATAACACTGTAGCCTCACAGAATGAAGACTAGTTGAAAAGTTTCTTACAATAGGGCATTCCATAAAATACTAAAAGTTAGCTTAAAGGTAGACCACCCCTTTAATAAGTATTATTAAATACATTGCACCTAAAAACAGAATGATGGCAGACACACTTTAAAATATATTTGGTACAACTGTGCAGATTTGGAATGAAGTGCACATATAGTTGGCAGCAGCCCCAGGATCAGCACTGGGTAAAAAGTATGTAAAATTTGACAACAAAAATATAAACAATTAAAAACAATTGTATCTTAAGAATTTAGAAATATCTGCAGACTGCAAGCATTACAAACATTTTTGCTGGTACATATAGAGTAACTTTGTTCCTGTCGATTTATGCGGAAACTCAGTTGCAGTCAATTTACAGTTTTCTAGTAGTGATGAGTGAATCTGTGCCTTTTCTCTATACCGAAAAAATTGGCAAAACTGCTAAAAAATTGGCAAAACGGGAAAAAATTTGGGAAACGTGGCAACTGCATAACTTCTTTGACACAACGGCAACTCATTGATGTAACAGCAACGTATTTGTTGCAACCACGACCATTCATGCATTCAATTTACAGTTTACCAGTAGTGATGAGTAAATCTTTTTTGTTTTTGCTTTGCCGAAAAATTTGCGAAACTGCTGAAAAATTCACAAAACGGGAAAATTTGCGCTTCTACTGCATTAATTTTTTGACACCACCGTGACTTTTTTTTGACACAACCGCCACTTTTTTTTGACCAGACAGTGATTTTTTCCTCACTCGTGTTTCGCGAAAAAATTTGCCAATGGCGAAATGCAGAATTTTGCAGTTAATCCATGTCTAGCAAAAAAATGTGCTCATTGCTATTTACCAGCATGGGGGAAAGAAAACTACAGGTCCTGAGCATTCTGGATAACAGGTTCCCATGCCTGCATTAAGAATGCTCTAAAATCTGTCAGTAACATTCCCTACAGCTTAATGCAGGGTCATATAAATGATTATTCCTTCTTGCCTGATTAGGCATTCCTCTTTAATAGTAAGACAATGCCCAGTAACATATAGACCAACCAACCAGCCATAATTCTAGCTATTGATATTGATAAGTGTTTAAATGTGTTCTAAATTGCAGAAAGCACTCTGAAGCAAAACATCCCATGCAATAGCTCCAATAATAACATATTTTATATATTCTTTGTATAGTACACTAGGAGGATTACAGCTAGATAGACGGACTGTGGAAATGCTACAATTTTCATTTTTATTTTCAGTCACTTCCATGTAAAATTTGTAAGAACTCTAAAGGCTTGTTAATCAAAGTGATGTAAACCAAAAGATACATTTGTACGCTCCCAATTAAAGAGGGCAAATTTATTATGTGTAACTGTACAAATGCTGGAGACCAAATATTTATGTCATATAATTTACTCTTTATGTACTTTTTTACTCTCACATATATGGCAGTGGCGGAAAGCCAAATGTAATGTTTTAAGTATTAAGCAATTTAGGATCAGTCATACTTCTTTCTTCCATCAAAGAAAAAAAAACTTGTTTGCTGAAAAAGTTTTTGGAGCCACGTTTTAACCTAACAAAGCCGTGAATCGGCAGCCAGTCTCCAAATCTCCAAACATCAGGTTTTTTTTTACTGAATTTGCCTCAGCAGTCATTCTTTAGTATTGCAAAGCTAATGCTAATATTTATACTCCGCTGTTTAAATTGTAGATAAAGGAGGATATTCTTTTCTCAGCTTTCAAAAACATCAGAACATACTCCTTTTTTTCTCATCTGTATCATGCCATTCCTGTTTGAAAAGAACTATTATTTGATGAAGTGCTAACATCTCTCTTTTGCTGTATTCCACTCATGCCAAGTTTTTTTAATAGAACCTATAGTCTCCTTTTTTTTTTTTTTTACTTAAGAAAAACGTGTCACTGCAAAATGAGAGAGAGACGTTGTCTTACTGTGTAAGCAAAGTCAAACATCCACTCCCCAGATCTTACTGTCTATTGTTGCCCAATTACTAATCCAAGGGAAGGATCAATAGGTTGCGATGCTCAGAGATTTGTTAAGGCTTCTGCTCTCTTTGAACTGAGCTTTTGTTAATAACAATGGCAGTTGAAAGTGATTTACTAGGTAATTCGACATGATCTGAAGAGGTCGGTAGCATTGCAACGAGCCAAATCTCTTCTACAAACCCTTAGCAGTTTTGGGATTATGCTGAATTACCCTCCTCCCCACTAATGAGAACACAGGGCTGACACATAGATGTCTAGACTCATCATTTTCCATTACTACATATTGCAATCCTCTTCTTTGCTTCTGAAATTTTGCTGTTGTTACTACTAAAGCAGAGTAATGAAGAAGTAAAAATGCCAATGTTACCTATGCAGAAGTTATATATATATATATATTATATCTCATATTAGGTTATGAGTATGCCTATGCTCTATGGTGTACATATCAGGAATTCTCCCTCCAAATATTGATCCTCAGACAGTCCAGGGCTCTGTCACGATCTTCTTCACAACTCATCATCATTTTCACCCCTGCTTATGTGCTTTTGGAAATGAAGCAAATGTAAAGTATACAGTCGCCTCTTAGAAAAAATAAATATATTAATGATTATTTGGAGTGGCACTATCATCACCACTAAATGTGTCTTATGTAGATTTAAAGTGCTCTAGTCCCTGGTTACTGATGCATGACGTGACTCCTGACGCAGGCTTCTCTGCTTGGTTCTATCACTCCTGTCACAATGAGTTTTGTGACTGAGCAGAGAAGCATCAGGAGGTGTTCGTGCATCATTAACTTAACCTTCTGGGGGCTGGCCAACCAGGACAGCAGGGGGCGCTCCTGTTGTAAATACATGATATTAGCAGTGTAAAAACACTAATAAGGTATATATAGTTTAGATATATTTTAAATTGTAAAAGCACTTTAAAAGGTCACACTGAGCTATTTTGAAGTATTTGGTTTGGATGTGAATAATTCCCTTTTAATGCTGAATTAATGCAAGCAACAACTAATACTTTTTTAATGATTTGTATGATCCTTTGTGAGTGTGTCAGTTTAAGAAATCAAATAGTTGTTACTAAAGCGGCTGATGAGCAGATTCAAGTGGGCAATGTACAAAGGGCACAATGTTCAAGTTGCAGTTTTTTTTAGGTCTTAATTAGGTCTATGCAAGGTACTTCAGTCACCAACTGTCCTAATTAAAATACACAGATATGAGAAGTCCAGATAGTCTGAAGACAACTTATCAGTGGAAAAAAGTGTCAGGATCAGGGGTGATCAAATCCTATTTGACTGTAGCACTAGGTCTTAAGGTCACTTGCCATGACCCATAAGGCAATGTCCCACGGGGAGATTAGTTGCTGCGAATTAAAAAGCAAGTTCCAGCGACAAGTCGCTCGTCTTTTCCTAACAAGTGATTACTAGAGATTTCAACAACGGAGCGATTCTATTTCCCACAAGTCAGCATGTCATATTCCAATATTCCAAGCATTTCCAATGGAGAAATTTGCAAACAATTGCAGCCACTTCCCGCCCAATGGGTTTTCCTTTAAGTGATTCCATTAGTTTTGAAGGGCAATGCTTTCTTTGTAAGATTGCTCAAAAAAGGCTCTCGTATTGATTCAGAGCGATTTCAAGTAGTATCGTCAGTTTTGGTACTGAAGATTCATATTGTTCTTTATGTAGAGACCAAATGGACGACTTGTGACTGGAACTCGCTTTTTAAAAATCGCAGCGACTTATCTCCCTATGGGACATTAGCCTTAAGGGTTATTGTACCTTCTAATAGGATTATGGCTTCTTTTTATTGAAAGCACCTTTTTAATGTTACCAGTAGCACATAAGATAATACAGAAAAGCTTTTACATTTTACCAAGAATTCTTTATAAATGATAAAATTATTTTGTATTCTGTTTTCGTACACAGATTACATTAAACAAAGTAAAAGCCTTTTTGAAAATAGAAGGTATTCACAATGTGTACAAATAACCTTGCAGCGAGAAATGTTAACCTTTACTTAGGGAATTATAGATGAAGTAGCAGTTCTGGTTTCCCCCCTGTGTATAATGAAGGACTACAAATGACCCTTTATAAACAATATTGTACACCATGGCAACATGGCTGATACTATTCTAATAATCTATATATAACAAACTGGCTTGCACACTAAACAGCTGAATAGCATTTGAGTATCACTGGTTCAGTATGACCACAATCCTTAGCTTATCCTTCTACCCTGCTCCTTTCTCCGTGAGCCCAACCCTTAGTGAGCTGGCCATAGCAGCCACTACATCTAACCCTAATCCTTCTACCAACCCTGCTCCTGTACCCCTACAGACTAAGCTACTTAGAGGAGAGATGGTGGGAGCTGTCTGGGTAAAGGCACTCCTGTGCCTGTTGCATAAATCACACTGCCAACCAGTCATGTCCTAACTACATTCCCCCATAAACCAACAAAACAGGAACCCAAGCTGCACATTTCCTAACCCCTATCAGGCCCAATTCCCTTGACCCATGCCTCTCTTAGTCCCTGTGGATATGTGTGCCAAAAATGTTTTTTTTAATACTTCTACCTGTATTACAGGGATTTGAGATTGCATTAAAGCTTCATTAGAGTGAGTAGCTACTAGTAGCAGCTACTTGTCACAGCTACTAAAATACCCTGTCATAGACAATACTGAGAATTGCCTCTGCTAAAACATATGTAGAGACAACTATCAGTAAATGATCAGCATTGTCACTTTTTTGTAGCCGTGACAAGTAGCTGCTACTATGTGTGTGTTCACCCTCACAATTATGTGACATAGTACATTGTAACTGATAGTTGCAATATACCCACATGAGTAGGGAAACTATCCTGTTTTTTTTAATATATATATAAATATTTTTTAAGTTTTTTAGGTATGAGTTCTGTGTTGCAGAAAGACCCTTTATCTGGAAAACACCAGGTCCCAAGTATTCCAGATATTAAATCATGTACATGTATTTATGTGACAATTGTTGTTTAATTTAGCATGGCTTCCCTGGGCCCATTTGCAAAAGCTGGTCACTTTCGATATTTCTATCACGTTATTATGGAGTCAGCCACATAAGATATTTACAGTACTACTGGTATAATACAAGAGTAAGGGAATCTCATGAAACCTGGGCCATGAGCTCAGTTATCTGTTTTCCCACTAGATGTCACTGTTTGCCAAATACAATTGTGAAGGAAGAAAAAAAAGAAAAGTTGAAATAGTATTTAAAAAAAAAAAAAAAAAAATGGGCCAAACCATTGCACGCATATACCTTCATTTGTTCTCATTTGTTTTAATGAATCCTACCCTGAAAACCAATGCGCAGTGGAGTTTTTTCGTGCTCACATTTAAGCACAGGTTAGTGTGCGATTAAATCAAGGAGATGACTTATGGAACACTCTTGAATGTTATTTTTATATTATTATTCATGGGCAACATGAGCCCCTTATATGAGAAATTATTTGGAATTTGAGTTTTTTATTTTAAAGTTCAGGAATTTTCCCTAGTGTTTCCCGTTATAAAATGTTGATTCATATCCTGGGAAATAGAGCAATTTGATGAGAAGATATACTGAAAGATGGGGATGTGATCGATTTTGTAAAGCTTTGCCATCCACAGTTTGGAAATTTAATTTGGCATACTATTTGATGTCGAAATTGATCCAATATGTGTTTTCAAGGTACTTTAATAAAGAAAGGAAGTGAGAAATGTGTGAGTTTCTAAAAAGTTTTCCAGTGGTATGAAATGTATAAACATTTATTTACACAATTTGTTTATACTGTGAAAGTGTGAGTAGTGAAATACTAATAAACCCTGTCATTTTCACCTTAATAGTATATGTTCCAGGTGCCTTAGAACCCAATAATGAGCAGGACCAAATCTGCTGGCAATTACTGAAACAGATAACAGATCCCTGACTGAAGAAATCTAAAGAAATCGTTACATTATCTCCCTTTACTGAAAGGTTGTTGTAGTTTAAATGTTGTGGAAAATTGGTCTGTCATTTTCAGATGTTATATTACAATCTAGTAAAGGCTCAGCAATAGAGGAAATGGACCCCAGGACTGAAGGAGGCCCAAGAGGAAAAAGGGCCACAGTGAAAACCCAGACACAGAGGTTCATTGATCCCATGTGTGCAACCAGTGCCCAAAAATGAATGTTGTTGCCTCTTTTATTGGAGTCAGTGGATAAATGACATTTGGGTGCAGAAAAATTTGGATTCATGCAAGTTTTATTCTACTGGCACAAGTAGCTTTTCTTGGAACCTCTGTGCTGCTATCCCTCTTTCCCAACAAAAGATATATTCACTGTGCCAACCAGCCGCCAAGAGCCCATTTGTTGACAAAGAAACATGATGTAAAGCAGAAGGTGCCAAGCAAAACCCCACAGAGCTGAGCCCTAAGCCTCATTTCTAAAAATACATTCTGTAACAAGTACCAATATCAGATACAGGTGTGTGTTCTATTATCTGGAATGTGTGGGTCCTGGGATTTACTGGCAGTGTTGGACTGGGATGCCAGGGGCCCACCAGGAAACCTTAGACCATGGGCCCACTCTCCAAACTATTTTTCATCCACTTCTTTCTCAGTCTCTATATTTTCCTATTTTTTAGCATTCTTTAATCTATTCTTCTATACAGTATATTTAGTTGCTTTGTTCCCACAGAAAAATAAGTAATGACTATAAATTAGGCCAAATGGCTAGAAGCAGGAGGGCCCACTGACACCTGGGCCCACCTTGAATTTTCCTGGTATGCCTGTGGGTCAGTCCAACGCTGTTTACTGGAATCATTCTGTAATTTTAATCACCATACCTTGTGTCTACTAAAAATATTTATGGTTATGGTAATTAGGATTAGCACATCAAAAAAGAAAAAAATGTGGTGCTCACTGCTAGGGTATTACCCCAAAAATATCCATATCAATACAGGAAGATATACAAAGCAGGGCACTCAGATATAAAAAGAAATAATGTTTTATTTAAGTCAAAAACATATTCCAACATGTTGGCCATTAGGGCTATCATCTGGGGCACAGAACAGGTGACATATAGCAAACATTGCAAAGTTTACATACCCTTCACAGTTTTTTTCTCCCCCCAGAGTTTGGTGCCAAAGAAGCGTTCCCTGAACATGGGAGCCTAAAAATTACATCACTTCCTGACAGTATAGTGCACTCACAGAAAGGAAATATTTAAACATTCAAAATATTTTAAACACAATAGGATTGTTTTGCCACCAATATGGATTCATGAAGTTTAGTAACCCTCAAGTACAAGGTACTGTACTGGTTCAATTATTACAGAGAAAATTGTAATTTTTAAAAATTGGAATTTTTCATAAATTTAATTTAGAATTTGCTTAAAAAGGAGATGGCTTATTAGGCTATTAGGCTATTAGGTAGCCTCTATGCACACTATCAGCTTACAGGGGGCTTTATTTGGTAGTAAATCTTGTTTTAATTCAACCAAAACTTGCCCCCAAGTCAGGAATTCAAAAATAACTACCTGGTTTGGGGGCAGTGAGAGCAACATCCAAGGGGTTGTTGGTGATCAATGTTGCCCCCGAGCCACTGGTTGGGCATCACTGACCTAAAACATCAGAATTCTGACAAAATTTTGTAACATTGCTGTTGGCCATCATATTGTGGTGGGTTCTTTTGCTTTGTGCTTAAATAGGCATAATTCTAGGCATTGTTAAATATTTACAATCATTCTACCCCCTGCTTTTTAAAAATATTACCAGTTTTATTTTTGTAAATAGATTAAGAGATGCTTCACAGCTACCAAATGCTGTGTGTTTATTTCCAAGGACCTCATTATGTTTTAGGTTCAGGAATAAAATGTTTTGAAATAAAATATGCAATAAACTCCCTCCCCATATTGTAAGAGAATTTTTTTCTATGTGAATGTTGGGATCCAAATGCTTTACTTTACTAGTTACTGGGTGTAACTATAAATTATAACCCCTAAGTAAAATATTGAAAAGGTCCCGTGAAATTCTTTCTCTTTGGCACATCATTGATGACTCCCTCTAGTCAGGTATGGTGCATGATATCTCTACTGTGTGGGGAGAGACTGGGTACTTGGTACCAGGGATGGAACTAGAGGTAGGCAGAATAGACATATGCCTAGGGTGCAAAAGTGGAGGGACGATAGGCACATCACTCATCTGTCCAGGACCTTGTTTCTCCATCTTTTACCCTGCCCAATTAGGCAATGCATGTAAGCATGTTCACATGCAACAACTTGCCCCTCTTGGAAAATAAATACTCAGAATAAGGTTGCCAATTCCATACCTTTATCCAACAACCACTGCTGGCCTCTCTTCTATGAACACTGTCTCGCTTCATACCCAACTATCCAAAGTTTCCTTTAATCAGAATATATCATGCAACTGGTAAATATAGTTTCTTCCCATTCTTCAACTGGGATCATCTGACTAGCTAACTGCCATAAAATATATTTTGATTTTGCCAGATAATATTCAAGTTTCCCATCATTTATGCACAATATTGGCTTGATTTGTTTTGCTTGAATTTTTCCAATAATAGAATGTACTGGATATATCGTTTCAACAGACTTTGGCAAAAATCCAGTTTTTTTAAGGTATGTTTTTTTTCTTTTTAAGACTTTTTAGCAATGGAAAGACCTAAGCCCAATTTCTTGTGCCAAGACTGGAGCAATGCTTTATGTCCCTATAGGTAGTATGAAGGAAGATACTGCTACAAAATGTTCCAACAAAGGATAGGAAAAAAACAGAAATCTATGAATGTATTCCGCATATACTGCATTTCTATTAAAACAATTATCTCTTGCAAATCTAAGAACAATTTAGAAACATTTTGTGCTTTTGCATGTTCTTTAAACTTTATAGCTTCCTTTAGGGGGGATTGTAATACAGATTGCAAGCGGTGTGTAAAATGCTGCTTTTGCAAATGTTTAGTGCCACTCGCAATGTTATAATGTACTTATTATATTTATACTTATTATATTTATTATATTATAATTATATTGCAAATGTTTAATACCTGCTTGAGGATGGCATAAACCTTAACTGTTTTCTCAGTCTGCAGTGCTGAGTTTTAGCTATATTTAGATGCCATAACAGCCTGGACTGTCTGTTGAGTAATAAATTAAACCAACCAAATGTGTTAAAAATTAAAAGAAGGGGCTAGATATTTTATTAAACTAATTTGGTCAGTTTTATCTATTTTAAGAGTTACAAAGAAGAAAAACCTTTTTTATATAATGTATTATTTTCATGGTTTAAATCAGGGGTCCCCAACCTTTTTAACCTGTGAGCATTTAAATATTAAAAAAGTTGTGGAGCAACACAAGCATGAAAAGAGTTCATGGGGGTGACCAAAAAAGGCTGTAATTGGTTATTTTGTAGCCCCTATAAGGATTGGCAGACAGGTGGCTCCATTTTTACTCATGGTCTTTATGCCTCCAAAACTTGACTCCAAGACAGCGATTCAAAAATAAGCACCTGCTTTGAGGCCACTGGAAGCAACATCAAAGGGGATTGGTGAGCAACATGTTGCTCATGAGCCACTGGTTTGGGATCACTGGTTTAAATGACCACAATTCCATTTTCCTTTATGTGAAGAATACTGTTTCTTAATACCTGGACTGACTATTTGAAACTGACTCCAGAGTGAATCCTGACTAGAGTGAACCCTACAAGGGTTGAGAAATGCCTGAATGCATATGCCCAGCAGTATGCCTATGGTCATGGGGAGGTTGCAATCACGGTCCCCTTTTTCTCCTAACCCACACCCCGATCTACCCCCCCACAAAACCAAACACAGACCTGCATTTTCTGGGTGGAAAGGCCACAGCTTATTTTACTGATAACATAACAAAATTGTAATCAATGTTTCATTCCAAATACACTTTTACACTGCTTTAAAATTCTTACTATTATAATAATTTAACATTAAATTAACCTTAGACATTTGAAGAACCCTTTCAAGCCTGTGACTAAGCCTCCACAACCAAACTTTCCCACCTCCTGTGCCTACTATGTTTCCCCCCCAAAGCCTAGCCCCCAGGGCTGCCCCTCCAGAAATCTTAATCTATTTAGCCCCTTTTCAGCTCCCCCTAGAGCAGCCCCACTTCGGCATAAGCTGTGACTAATCAAGCCAATACCCACTTATTACCTACCCCCAAATCCCTTACTCCAGGGCAGGTGGGCGGGAACGCTGTCCTTTCCCTTCAACTACCATGAGGTAATGGTTGCTGTCTTCCGGTTTCATTTATTTATATGGCCTCTTTCTCCTCCCACCTGCTCCTTTATTACTACAACTCCCATCATCCTAAACAATGGCTTCCTTTGGGTCCCTATTCACCCCCCTTGTCATAGCTTCGAGCCACTCCACCTTTTCCAGGCTCGCTCTTCTGGGCTACTGTACAGCAAGGCAGAGGGGGCACTTCGTTGCCCACAAGAAATCACTCTTCTGATGGGAAACAAAGCACCCAAATATTTATGAATTTCCTAAGTCGGTTACTGCAAGAAAAAATGACTTCTTCCATAATTGCATGAAAGGCTCTTTTCCATATTTTTGCATAATTACGTGAGAAATCTATGTTACCTAAAATGATTCACATAGGGAACAATTTTCAGGTACAGAGCAGTGGCATCAGCATAGAAACATGGAGGCACTATCTGTTTATGCAGCTGAATACTTCAGCAGAGCTGTCAGGGAGCTGCTGCCTCGTTGCCAGCAGTGAAAAGAGACTGGAGTTTATAAGAGCACAAGTCACATGGCTGAAGGCACTTGGGAAAGCAAGAAAATGACTTGTTTCAAGTTAAATTTTAAAATTAAATTTAAAAAAAGCTCTTTTGAAACATGAATTTCAGTACAGGATTTTGCTTGAGGTTGTCTGCTAACTGACATGTTGGCTAAAATATATTTTTTAAAAATACCTTTTTTTGACCCTATGTTTTATGTGAAAGTTAGCATCTTTGCAAAAACAGGGGTTTTTGGTCACAAATTACGATCATAAAACTGCCAAGAGTCGATACCATATTAATGTAACCCCCATACAGTATGGTGGTACAAACTTTTTACCTCTGGTCATATTTTTCAAAAGTTAACACCTCCCAGTTTGGCTAAATTCTTGGGAAACGAGTTTCCTGATCAAAACTTTGGTCTTATAGGATGATGCTCCTCACACTGTAGCTTTTAAAGGGGAGAGATCTCCAATAACATCACCCATTTTTAAAGACAATAGACCACTGGATATGGAAAGCTAATATTTTAAAGAATACACTTTACTGTAATATCTGTATTTTATTTGTTTATACAAAAGCATAATGGCCAGGTTGGTGCCCCCTTCCATATGGCGCACTGTATGACTGCACAGGTGGCACACTCCAAAGTCTGGTCCTAAATATTTCCAGCATGTGGGTCCAAGTATCACCTCCTTGTTGCAACATCACATCATTAAAAGACATCATATGGGTTTAAGTATCATGTAGTATCAGTTTAATTTACAAACTCAAATTAATGAAAGTGCAAGCAGGTATTTTACCCCTAAAGTGTTGCTCCTTTTGCAGTTGCACAGATTGATAAATAATTATTTTGTAGGCATAAAAAATATTTATAAGCCCAACTGGGTCCTAACAATGTTGGATTGAGATGAAAACATGTTAAAAGAAATGCACTGCCACGTGTGTCAGCTCAGTGTATTATGATGGAGCTGACACACACATAAGGGTGTATTTCTAATACTTATTTCAGTATGATTTCACAGCTAGCATTTCCCAGTTTTATTACAGTTATGTAGTTTAAGGACAATATGCACTAGCGGGGTGGCATTGCAAATAATATGGTATGTTTTATGCCTTTATATAGTGCAACATTTTTTAATAAATTTACTTCTAGATTGAGAGTAGAGATGCCTTGAAAGTAGCATTGCATTGCGGAGTCTGCACTTTTTACAAGAATCAGATTTGGACAAATGTATAGCCTTCAGACAAACTAAATGTAAAGCCTTAGGCTCTGTACTCATGAACATTTACACATGTGATCTTTATATAGTGCATTTTTATATGTTCCATCATAAAGCCTTAATCTAAATCTGCCCTGTGGTTTTGCATTCACAAGGATGGCTATTAACATTGAACAAATAGGACCTCATCTATTTTACTGTGATCAGTGTGCAAATATTCTTCTAAACACAGGGGTACAAATATAAATGACATGGGATCTTAAAATACCTTTTGTCACACAACTATTGCATTTAAATCTCAGTACCAAAGTTAGGGCTTGGATTCAGTTCAGTATTCACTAAAATCTTGTAAGGATTCAGGTATTTGGAAAATTAGAAAACTATGAATTCTGTTTATACCCAAAGTTGGTATTGTACATCCATGTAAAACTTGTAATACAGAGAACCTTAAGTCAATGACCCTTAAGATATCCATTTCAAGAACATTCAGGTTAGTAACATGCTTGTGATTCATAGTTGCTTGGAAACAAATGCTTGTGATACAGAGAGATAAAGAGCTTTAAAGAATGGAAAGATTAATTTCCAGAGGCTCTTCAAGTTAAAGAAGAAAATGCCAACAGAATATTGCATCCAGTCTAGCTTTTCCCTATATTTAAATTACATTGAATGACATATATATATAAACATTAACAAAATATTTTTTAGGTAAGCCTAACAGGGCACCTCCCATACCAGAAAAAAATGTCCCTTCTAAGCCCAAAAGGGTTGCTTTGACTGTTATTTAGTTGGTTTCAATTTAGAACATACTCGGGCTCATTTATAAACACTTGGCAAATACCCATAGCCACTACTGCCCATTTTTAATTTTGCCCTATTTATAAATGATCCTCCATGATTCTCTTCCATACAAGCAGCACAGATCTACTGAATATAGAACATGTTAAAAGATTACAAGTTTGAAGTTCTGCATTTATAATTATACAAGTTTAACTTTATTTAACCTTACGGCTCTTGGCAACTTAAGAGCTCATCATATAGCATAGCTACCCATCTATGTGCTTTCATTTTCTCTTTTTCAGCAAACAGACGACGGTCCTTATTTCAATAACGTTTGGGACAAACAGGATCTCTCTAGGTGCACCAGTAACCATTATCACTATCAGAGCATAACTCTTCACTCAAAAATATCTGCTATAACATATAACATTTTTGCTCAATGAAATACATTTCCTTACTTAAAGCAGACCTTTAGGTAGAATCTCCCAGTGTAACATTAGTTTAAACCAAGTCTCATCTTGCCCTCTACATAGTGAGAGGAGGGCAATCTAGAAGGGAATAGAGAAATTTATAGGGAATAGGTACAGGTATGGGATCCCTTATCCGGAAACCCGTTATCCAGAAAGCTCCGAATTACGGAAAGCCCGTCTCCCATAGACTCCATTTTAATCAAATAATTTAGAATTTTAAAACTGATTTCCTTTTTCTCTGTAATAATAAAACAGTACCTTGTACTTGATCCCAACTAAGATATAAATAATTCTTATTAGATGCAAAACAATCCTGTTGGGTTTAATTAATGTTTTATTGATTTTTTAGTAGACTTAAGGTATGAAGATCCAAATTATGGAAAGACCCCTTATCCGGAATACCCTTGGTCCCGAGCATTCTGGATAATGGGTCCAATACCTGTAATGTATATAAGGATTTTGTGGCATATTAAACAGCTGTGCCTCACATACCATCAGTGTCGGACTGGGATACCAGGGGCCCACCAGAAAACCTTAGATCGTGGGCCCAAATTACTTACTACTTCACTCCTCACTCAACCTCTATATTTTCCTAGTTTTTTATCATTACGCACTATAAATAGTGATGGGCGAAAAAATTTGGCAGGCATGGATTTGCAGCGAATTTTCACGTTCGCTATTGGCGGATTTTTTTGCGAAATGTGCGTCAAAATTCATTTCACATCCAAAAATTGTCGCCTGCGTCAAAAGAATTGTTGTGCATAAAAAGGAATTGTCTCTCATGTCAAAAAGAATTGTCTCTCATCAAAAGAATTGTCTTGCGCCAAAAGGAATTGTCTCTCTTATCAAAAAGAGTTGTTTCTCATCAAAAGAATTGTCTTGCGCCAAAAGGAATTGTCTCTCATGTCAAAAAGAATTGTCTCTCATCAAAAGAATTGTCTTGCGCCAAAAGGAATTGTCTCTCTTATCAAAAAGAGTTGTTTCTCATCAAAAGAATTGTCTCTCTCATCAAAAGAATTGTCTTGCACCAAAAAGACTCGAAACAGGACAGTTTTGCTCATCACTAACTATATTATTCTTTATATTTAGTTGATTTCTTCCCAAAGAGAAAGAGGAAATGACCATGATTTAGAGTAAACGATTAGAAGCAGGAGGGCCCACTGAGACCTGGGCCCACTGGGAGTTTTCCTGGTATCCCTGGGGTCCAGTCTGACACTGCATACAACAAAGGGTACCTAATATCTCAGCAAATGCAGAGACTTATCCCTAGGTAAACTGGCCACAAATATAGAACATTTTACACAATGTGAGTCTTATACTTAGAGGGAGACAGAGAAACTGGTGTAAAAGTCCTACAAAACAAGCACTGTATTTAACTGCAATATTTTATATGGTTGTGCACTGAAATTTACAAGTCACTTGCTTTAGTTCTTTAAATAATGCTTCTCTAATGGCTGTGATTGACTCAAAGAAGCCACAATATCATTGCTAGTGGTGAATGGTTTGTGGGCCAGCACTAAGAAGTGCCCTTGCTCTTGTATATTTAATTTATTTATTCACTCTACTACTGGGACCAGACTGCATGCCTATGAAGTCTATTGTGTATGACTTAAAGTCTAACCATTCATGAGGTGGATTATCTTCTGGCTATGTGAGTAATTGTGGCCAAAGCACCACATAGTTAAAAGACCACAATGCTTGCATCCAGTTATATGAACTCTTTTACTGCCAGACTGACAGATGCTTTTGTGTATTGCTTTTTTGTGTGTATGTGCAGATTTTGTTACTTAGGAATGACATACTAAGATTGAATCTTAGTAAGAGTAAGAGTAACTGTGGAAAAGAGAATTGTATGCTCATACTATATTTGATCTGATCTATGGCTCAAAAAATTTAGCAGCTCTGTTGAGAAATACTGACTTACGTATCCTAAAAATACACTATATAGCCAAAAGTATCCAGGTACCACTTTTTTAATCTCATGCTCAGCCGAAAAACCTGCTTCTGAGAACTGTCTCTACAAACAACATTGGTAGAAGACCTACTGGTCATCAATGTGGGGGTTTTTATAGGTAAACACTAGCCTGACATCGCCATGCCTATTGCCGAGTGTTGGCCAGAGTGCTGTAAAGGTATTGGACCGTACAGTAGATGAAATGTGTTCTCTAGAGCAATAAATGGTACTGCATCATGTGGCAGCCTCATTGGTGAGTCTGGGTGTAGCTGATGCCGCAGGAATTTATCCTTTGTGAATGAGTCTAACTGTAAAGTTTGGGAGAAGGAATACTGGTCTGGGGCTAATGTTCATGGTTTTGACTAGGGCTGTGGGTTCTAGTGACAGCAAACCATAACTTTATAGTGTGCAATGACAATTTTGACAATGCTGTGCTTCTGATTTATGGAAAGAGTTTTGAGAAGGTCCTTTCCTATATAATACTCCATATAGAGCCCTGACCTCAACACAACTAAACACCTGTGTTATAAATTGGAATGCTAATCGTGAGTCCTGTCTAATGCCCTTGTAGTTAAATTGAAGCAAAACATTTGTTGTGTCTAGTAAAGAGTAAAGGCTGTGATAACAACAAAAGTAGTACAATTGTCATATTCATTTTCTCGGTTTTGAAATAAAATGTCGGTGAGTCAGATCCATACACAGTTTTGTAAACATAGAGTAATTCTGAGATGATTACTAAAAATAAAATAAATATAAACACACGTCAGACTATGCATAATCCTAACTAAGACTATGAGTAATGGAAAGCATATGAATACCTAGGAGAATGAAAGGCTAATAAAAATTTAATCTCAAGCTGCAGGCATACCTTCAGTTCTCTCAATAGTGCCCTTAAAGGAACAGTAACACCAAAAAATTAAAGAGCTTTAAAGTAATAAAAATATAATGCACTGTTGCCCTGCACTGGTAAAACTGGTGTGTTTGCTACAGTAACACTACTATAGTTTATATAATAAGCTGCTGTGTAGCCACGGGGGCAGCCATTCAAGCTGGAAAAAAGGAGAAAAGGCACAGGTTACATAGCAGATAACAGATAAGTTCTGTAGAATACAATAGTGTTTTATCTGTTATCTGCTATGTGCCTGTGCCTTTTCTCCTTAGAATGGCTGCCCCCATGGCTACATAGCAGCTTATTTATATAAATTATAGTAGACTTTCTGAAGTAAACACACAACTTTTACCAGTGCAGGGCAGCAGCACATTATATTTTAGTTACTTTTATACACTTTCATTATTTGGTGTTACTGTTCCTTTAAGTCTCCCCATATTTCACCTGTTCAGATGATCAGAAGCCTCATATGAAAAAAAACGCTGAGCTCTGTAAAGAAAGTTCCCATAATGCCTCGCTCCTGCACCCAGAACTGTGTACATGCTCAGTTTGTAAGACTATGAGGAAGCTTCCTGCTGATTGGCTCAGATCCACATTCCTAAGGGGGGGAGGGAGTTCTTAGCATTCTTGAGGGAGTGGGGAGTAGGAGAGGGGAGAGGGGAGAGAGGAGAGAGCTGCGTATCTCTTTAAGTGTTTATGGCTGTATTTACATTTTCTGATAAAGCTTACTTAGTTTTTACCTTTCTTTCTCCTTTAATCTAAAATTTCAAGAACAAATAATGGGTGGCCGGTGGGAAGTTATTGTTAGATAGTCATGGTTGGCATGTGGTTTCTTGATGTTGACTACTAATAAACATCACTGAGTTATCTAAAGAGTAATGTTTTATATACTACAGATTATGCTGCATATTTCATTTGGATTTCATTGCAGATTTGCTGCTCCTTCACCTGTGCAAACCTTGGGTTGTTTCTATAGGGGTATTTTTCAGTTAAAATATCAGTTAAATTTCAGATATTATTTATGATAGTTACAATAAATCCCCTTTTATACTGTATTGGCAAATTAGTTTTGGTTGAAGGAATAGTTTTATATTTTACTTGATTAAGCATATATAAATTTCTCCCACATGACATTAGAATCACATCCACTCTAAAAACCACTGTAGATTTAGAACCTTAAATTAGGTAACTGGCAGATGAACTGATTGATATAAATCTAGCCATGCCCAGACTTATTTTTACTAAACCTGAAACAATGCATCTAAAATTAATTAATGCAACTAAAAAAAGAGAAACAATAAAATTCCTATGGTGTTTGGTAATAGGGATGCACTAAATCCAGGATTCTACTGAATTCCAACACTTTTTTTCTGAAGCATTTAGATTAGATTTCAGATTAGTTATGAGCGAATCTGTCCCGTTTTACTTTGCCAGAAAATTTTCAAAACAACTGGAAAATTTGCAAAATGGCGAAAAGTCAGTGAAACGCATTTGTCACGCTTGTTGGTTTTTTTTTTTTGCCGCGACCACGCCCATTTTGCCATTTTGACGCGGCCCTGACTTTTTTTTGGCGGCCAACAAATTTTTTTGACGTGAATTTTCTAAGGTTTCGCAAAACAATTCACCAATGGTGAAATGCAGTAATTCGCTGTGAATCCATGCCTGGCGAAAAAATTTGCTTGTCACTACATTTGATGGTTAAAGCAGTTTTCTTGCCCAGAAGTGATGGATTCAGTGCATTCCTTGTTGGAATCCACCTCATTTGAGTTATCACAGACACAAACAAAGTGTAAGTCAACAGGTGCGCTCTGTGGCACAACAGAAGTGGTGACAAAACCAAGCGGTGTACCATGGCTCTCAGCAATGTTCCTCTAGTTGGTTCTACTGGTGACCTACATTTAGAGATATTAGGATATTAGGAATATACATAACGTTTTTGTTTTGTATGTGGATGTTTGTAAATGAATAATAATAAATGAAGACCAATAATTAACCACAAAGATTAGATTCAAAATCTGACTGCACAGTACTTCTTCCATACCCAAATAATGACCACATACAGTATATATCAGACAGTTTTCTTAGCACCTGTGCAGTGATTTTGTTGCTAACCTTTTTTATTCTTGCCATGGCTCCTTGAAAGGGCTTTCTTTAAAAGAACATGCATTATGTTCGCAGAAAATGTATTTCTCTTGGAACCTGTGCAGATTGATAATGTTGGAGGTATACACCTGAGCCCTGCAATAGAAACAAAGTTTAGGCATTTTGGAGAAAGAGATGCATTTATCCAGCTGTAATTGGAAAACATGGTCAGAGCTACTACAAGAATAGAAAATAGAAGCACTCCATATTGAGAACGATATCTTCGCTGTAATTGGTTTTCAAGGACTTGCTTATACAAGTGATGGTTAAAAAGAATGATTGCTGTACATCTTGCTTCTCCTTGGCGAGATACAAAAGGAAATTGGTTATCATTTGATAAAACTTAAACATCATATTTAGTAAAAAAAAGAATTTCAGGATAAGAAGAACTATTACAAGGTTGATATTGCTTTGAAACAAATTGTTTCCATTAAAGAGGGGTTGTTTATATAATCAAACAGTGAATTGATCATTTTTAGGGCTTAGTCTCTGTGCTCTAACTTCATTGTGATACAAATAACAATTGATCTATATGATTTGTTTGGCCAGTCCTTCTGTTTGGGGATGGATAGTGTTTTGGTTCACATTCTTCAATTTAAAGCTGAAAGGCGTAGAGCATTTCTGCATAATAAGCTCTAAAAAGAATGAGTATTGCCAGTATTCGGTGTATGTGCATTAAAATAAACTGCCAGTGCCTACCCAGAATCATCTGTCTTCTAGGTTTTGAGCAACAACAGGATGAACGCTTAGTCATAACATGGGATAATGCTTTCTCCTGTATTAATGGATGTTCATAGCATGTGTATGTTACTCAGCCAACCTTCAGTTTGAGTCAGCTAGGGCTATAAGATATGGTAGGAGCAGATATTGTTTCCTCCCCATCTCACAGGGATTTTTGCTATTGAGCAAATGTTCTTGGTAAGAATATTGCTACTGTCAGATACATCTCCAATGTAATAAACTGGAGTCCTAAGGCTGGAGAAATATTATGCTCATGATATTGCGTTCTACTATATATAATGGACCTATATATATATTTATATTTTAACCCAGCACACCTGTATAAAGAAAGTTTAAGATGCTGTGACTGGGCTAACTCACCTTTGTAAATATTAAAGACATATTAAAGACATAATTGGGCTGGTATCTTGCTAGAGAGGCCACTTTTCAACACAGGAGAGCCTTTGAATCAAGGAGTCTCTAGAGCTTACCTATAGTGCTTTGTTACAAAAATGATGATGATCAAGTGAATTTATCTTTCTATTACTTCATCCCTCGCCTATAACTTCCCCTTTCTATTCCTTAATCAAAATAACAGTTTTGTATCTTTATGGCACTCTTGTGTGTGCCTTTCTCAATAGCTCAAACTGACATCGATGACTTCTTTGTGAACTGCCAGTGCTGGACCAAGCTGTACTGGTCCCAAGGCCCAGTTTCCTTCTAGACTACCCCCCTCCTGTTGCTGCTGAATGCTTGCTCACCCGTCCCACACCAGTTGCTCCACCCCCCCCCCCATTGGATGGACCCTCTACCCTGTTGTGCCCTATGCAGCTACCTGTGTTTCCTATCCATAGTTCCAGACCTGCTTTTAGCTATGTTTGAAAATTAAAGCAACTATTACTTCTTGTTGAGAGACATGGGCATGGCAATATTGTACAATTTTAGAGAACACAAATGATGTCAACCACAAATTTGGTGCACAAACAGTTTTGCTTGTAAACACATATTTCACCATTTTGTTTTTATAAAGCAACTGGAATTTTTATTGCATCAGTAAACATTTGGCTTTACAATTGAGAGTATTTTTTACATTTCAGATGCTGAGATGGTGCATTCGTTCTTTCTTTGTCTTGTGATGATAAGTTTGAACTAATGATATCAAACAATGTACAAAGTATCCACTGAATATTTTATAGGAGTTACGTGAGACCCTTCATTTAGTGTTTATCATATAAACCTTCTCTGACCAAAAAAAATCCTTAAATGGTAGAATCCCGTTTGTTCTGTCTCATATTTATTCTGTCTTAGATTTGTGTCTTGCTTTGAAGACTGAAATGAAAATGGTTTTCCTCCTTTTCAGTATGTATTAATAGGTATTCTCTTTTGAACAGTTTTCTGTGTCCAGCGTATTCATTCCCCATATTGTTATCTTGCCAAATCCAGTTCTACCTTCTGGAGATGAAGACTGATTTAAAAGTTTACAATCCCAACATACTGACTTAATCATGGGATGCCTCTCTTTGATCATTCTCATCATTAAATAACATTGTAAAAGAACTACGAGGTTTTAATGAGGCCAAACTGTCCAGTATGCAAAAAAAGCCACGATGAATGAAATATTTCTGCTTTTGATGACTGAGAGAGCTGCCTGAAATGGAACATGAAGCTTTAGCCATTTGAACAAGGTGATACATTTATAACATTTTATCTGGATAATATGGCTGAGATATAAGAGTTCTTTTGAACAGAAGTTTCCGAATGAGGGAATCATTTGGTGTGCAGTAAAAGTGAGCTTTGAGTCTGGAAAACAATATTAGAAATATCCTATGAGAAAACAAAAAAATGAAAATGTTCAAGGGCTTCAGTTAAAATATACTTTCTAGTCAGAGGCTGCAAAGAATCCATGGAAGGGAAGGAGGTTGATCCATTTAAACAGTGTCAATATTTGAAAAATTAACTATTATAATAGAGTTCAATGTCTTTTTTCATATTTTTAGATTATTAGATACAAATGATTCTGAGCAAGCTCTAAATTCCAGGCTTCCCTCGCCTTGCCCATATCCCTCCCATGTACTGCCCCTCTAGTATGCAAGCACTGCCAGACAGAAATGCAAACAGAAAGGTATTCAGATACAACATAGTTGAGCCTAAGGATGCCAGGCACAACTACACAGTGGCAACAAATATGGTAATTTATATCAGTTTGCATTATGCAGCTTTCCACCTCTTAGTAAATGGTCTCTTATATAAGTTTGTCCAGTATCTGCAAAAAAAAAAACAATTTTTGACAGTAGGAGTGGTTCTGAATTGCTACTGCCTGAGAACATGATGCCCTTCCCAAATAAATGCCAGAGTGTGGAGTGGACTAGCTAGTGTAAAGAGTCCAATTGGGCTCTCTGCACTAAAAGAGAAGAATTTCCAGAAAATAAAATGAAATTTGACTCTTAAAGCCTGAGGGGGTTCTCACCTTACCTCGTGGCAAAACTGTACTGCTTAACAGAAACAGTGCTATTTTATATGAGACTGGTTTTTATCCTATAGGTGTGTAGAGAGCTATGAATGACAATTTGTTTATCTTCATAAAACGCAAGCAGAGTTTATTACTCAAGCTGAACTCTGCATATTGCACCAGAGTAAGAAGCCAGAGCAAGGTACAGAGAAAAGTTTACACAGAAACCTATACTTAACACTTGCTTATTGTTGTCAAGTTCCTTGTTCCCCAAGAACTCCCTAGTTTGCACATTCTGAGTGGAATGCAAGCTAGGGGCAAGCTTAAAGCCCTTTTTCTCCCCATGTGTTTTAGGTCTTTGGGTCTTTGACAAATGGGGGAATTTGAATGCTTTAGAGGTCATTTACCCAGGCAATTTACCAATACCATAGGTGCAAGTGCTAGAGCATTAAGGGGCATGAATTTACACCCCCTTATTGCTTTACCCAGTACTTACATCTGGGGCATTGTGCACCTTTCCTCATTCCAGTTAAACTGAATGATGTGCAAGATAAGTTGTGGGTAGGAGGCAGGACTAGGGATTTCTAGATGTCTCCCACACTCCTTTCTATAGATATTTATGAACATATATACATTTCTGCTAAACACAGGCAATGCTGTATTTATTGAAAAAGTGCCATCAGTAACTTAACATGGAGAAGGGTTTAAAATACAAAAAAACCTGAAGGCTTGTGCATGTTGTTTAAACTTTGAACCCTGCCCTACCAGTGGTAAATGACCCCTTATGTGTCCCTACTTTGACATTTCTGAACAGCATCAACACTTGTGTTTAGCATTGGAGGTCTGTGTCAGATCATTTTCAGTGTTTTGACCCTGGCTATTCTGTTCACAAAATACCCCAGGTGCCAGAAAACTGAAGGCACTATTGGTAAATGTTAATTATATATAATTTTGTCCCTGAGGAAGAGCACTGGTTGTGCTCGAAACGTTGGAATTTTTTCAATAAAAACACTTTTTCTTTTGTATCAAGTCCCTGTGTGAGCGGCACTCTTTCTATTATATTTTTGTTTTTGACCTGCACCAAGGGCATTTGGACTTGTATAGGGTGTGCTCCTCCCTGTGTACTATACTGTATATATGCACAGTATATATAAATATATATATATACAGTCTTGCAAAGAATCGGCACTCACCAGTATCGGGCACAGGCTGGGTGCTGACAAAAATAATACATCAAACTCAACAGTAGAAAGCACTCACAGCTACAGCATCAATCAGGTCAGTGATTTATTTCAGCATACCATCTACGCGTTTCGATCACCACAGGATCGTCATCAGGATGATAGACAGGAAGTGAAGTGTCAGGTTAAAAACCCGCAGTATCCAATCAGAAAAGTCACATGTCATGACTAAAAATTGAATTTATAAATATCACCATTAACTTCAATACTCATCTAAACTCATAATAGTGCATAAAATAGGACATATCCCATATATATCAATGCGATAAGCCACATGGCACAACTCATAGTGAAATATAATTTTAAAACACATATGAGTCAATCTATCAAGACACATGACAAAGTCACATGTCATGACTAAAGATTGAATTTATAATAATAATAATAATTATCAGTACCATTTATGTGATTATACCCTTTGTAAATAAGATTCTATTTAAAACATCAATTCAACATACCTACTCTGTGCTTTGAAATTTTAGTGGAAATTCCAAATTCATCTTTACTAAAAGCTGCATTACTAGTCTTTATTACTGAGCATAACTTTCTATACAGATTTAGAAAATCCAATAGTAAAATCTGGTTATAGTTGAGACATGTTATAAAATATATATGACAATTGGTTTAGTTACCCATACTGTAAATTGAAAATATATTGAAAGCATAAAGCATTTTTCAATGTATAGCAATATTGAGAAAATGTATTTTTTGTCCAGATGGGACAAGAAGGATTTAGATGTTATTAAAGGAATCTTTTTGCTATTAGACCATAACCCAGCTGGTGTAAATATATGAAAAGTGAAAAGAAAAGTGAATACAGAATTTGAGCATTACAGGCAAGTATGTGCAACATCATTAAGACTGGGAGTTGCAGGAAACCAGGGCGTTGCTAGACTTGGAGGTTCAGACCCACACCCAGGGTCTTCTTGATCTTTTATATAATGTGAATGTTCTTCTAATTTGGTTTTATTGTGTTGGAAATAATATGCTGTAATTTCAAAACATTTTAATGTTTCTTTCTCAACATTTTAATAACAGGTAAACAGGTGATGGAATGTTTTGTGTATATGTTTCTGTTGGTTGTAGGTTGGTGCCACAGGTACCTTAGGTAAGTGGTCACATCTTCAAATGGTGTATCTTCAAATGAGTAGAGTTATAAAAAGTACAAAAGATATTCAGTTTACAACAAGGAAGATCTTTTTACCTTGTGAATCACAAAACTAAGGGACAGTAAGTTTGGGCAGTCAGAATCAAAGTCATAAAAATTTGTTTGTAGACACAATCCAGTAAGAGAGTAAGATGAGTTCAGCAAGCACAGCTATATCCATAAGACACAAATAAGAGTAATAAACATGTACCTATTTTATTAAACCAATGTCAGTGCTACAAAGATTTCACTATTTCAGGTCAGCCTGGACTTGGACACCTCAATGAGTACCTCAATGAAAATGCTTCAAAGTTAAATTTTTTTTTTTTTTATAATAATCACCTTATAGGAGAAGGAAAGGCATTTTGGCATTTTATTGCCAATAGATAGGCCACAATATGAATATTGATATATTAATTCTGTAGAAAGCTTTAACAGTCCTGATAAAGCTTACTTAGTTATGAGAGGGAAATGTTATTTCCCTCTCCTTTATTATTATTAAGATTAATAATGGTCAGTATTCTGACACTATATCCTATATATTTGTATATCAGTATAGTATTATCTTGCCAGTTAATAGGAGCAACACAAATCATATCCATGTTATGCATAAAAGCATTTCCTGATATGATCTGATATTTAGACTAAAAACCATCTTAGTTGCCCATCTCTGTACAGTTTCCGTTTTATTAATGCTCCTAAACTCCAAATTAGAATGCATGATTCCATGTAAAGTCTCAGAAGTATCCTATAGAGTTGATAAAGTCTCGGTAGAGTGTTAACTCTCAGCAGTAGTGATGGGCAAAATGTTTCACCAGGTATGGATTTGCAGCGAAAATGGATGAAAAAATTTGCCGCGGAAAAATTCACTGCACGTCCAAAAATTGTCGCAGGCGTCAAAAAAGAATAGTCGCGGGCGTCAAAAGAATAGCCGGGCGTCAAAATAATAGCTACGGGTGACAAAATAATAGCCGCGCGACAAAATAATAGCCGCGGGCGACAAAAGAATAGCTGAGGGCGACAAAAGAATAGTCGCGGGCAACAATTTTTTTTAACGCACAACATTTTCGCCGTTTCACAAATTTTTCGCCGTTTCGCAGATCTTTTGAAAGATTTGCAAACAGATTCGCTCATCACTATTCAGCAGTATAACCTGCTTTTAATCTGTATTCTTCATTAGGATTTTTGTACCCTATATGCATTATTTTAGATTTTGTGGACTTGATAAATCTGCTAAGATCTGTCAGTAAACTGCCTAGCAATAAATTCAATAAAGTCCTGCTTTTGCTGTTGCCTTTTTCAGAACAAGAAAGACAGACCCAGTACTACTACATTACTTTGTGGACTGCAATTATTATTGTATTGATAGCTAGAATTTGTCAGTCCTTCTGTTACTAAGTTACTGCCAGTAAAATCCATGGCAGTTGGCTTATGTATGTTATAATCAGAAGATGTAGAGCCAAGGATCTTTGTCACACCAGGAAGGGTAGCAATCTAAAAAATCATCGTAGGGCAGGGGTAAGTAATACTGCATGTGGGATATAAAGGGGAGAAATATTTATCATGGAATACAGTAGGAGATAGTTTTTGAAATAGTGTGGTTTTCAGCCTTACATATATAGGTTTATGGGGTATATTTATTAAAGAGTCAAATGAGCTTGCTAGAATTTCACTCTTGCAGACTAAGGCAAGCTCTAGTATCACTCTTTGATAAAAATGCCCCATTATTGAGAGAGGAAACTTTTACACAAAAAAACAAGGCAAAATAGGCAAAAATAGATCCACTGTATCATATTTTACAAAGATAAACATCTCATTAGTTGCCATAGGTTACTGCTCCTGGGCAAACTTAGTACCTGTTCTTACAATATGAAGTTGGAGTTAGTCAAAAAGTCTAAAGTCTCATTTCAAGTTCAAATTCTAGCATAGATAACGCTGAGCAGCCAAGTTTACTGTAATATTTATGAGCCCCTCTTGATAATGGAGAAAGTGTCATCTCTATGAATGAGATTGGCTCGCTTTCATAAATGCTGTAATACAGGGATGTTTGCTGTGTTCCCAATATGGATTTAGGGCTTGTGTTCTGTCAACAGTAATACTAGTTAAAAAACGATTTTATTTTTCATTCTGGCATGAGTGACCATTCCAGGATGATTCCATCAAATAAAATTATTTAAGTTATTTTTTGTAAGCAGACTTGTGCAATGTTAATTAAATGTTGATCTACTAATCATTTACTTTAATCTACTTAATATATGTATATTAAACCAGAGTTAATTTAGGCAGAATGTTATGTAACAAATATTTATGTTGTATAACTAAATTGTCAGTTTAATATATTAGGCTAGTTCATCTCTAAATAGACTTAATACTGAAACATTTTTGGAAGTAAACACATTTTGGCCCAGATTCAGTTCAGTAAAGGGAAATGATCTCCTAATTCAATTCTAGATTTTGCAATCCATGTAGCTTTCATTTGATTAACCAAGAGTTTTTTCATGTAAATGAACCTGGACCTTTATATGAAAAGTAGCCCTTTGAAGACTGAAACATGTTGGGTGTGAGTAGAGGGCAGAAGAATATTTTTATTGTGTAATCCTCCTGTAGACAGAGAAAGGCAGGTTGCACGCCCTGTCACGCTTGCATAGGCTCCAGTATTTAGCTCCCAGTAGCTGGACCTCTTGCTGTGTGCATATGTGTAATTTATTCCAATGTTTGTAACTGTCCCTGTATTGCTAAACAATTAAAATGTATCACTTTTTATTACCAGCAAAGGGGCACACTCAACCCGCCTTTGGAAACCGACATACTTGGCAGGAAAACTGTGATCTGATACTGTGTGAAATGCAAGTTCAATTTGTTCTAATAACAGCTAATTATATGAAATCCCTGGGCACGTGGTGATGGACCAGCAAAACCAAACAGTCCACCAACCATCCAAGAAACCTCACTGTGATAAAACAATATATTTTCTTCCTAAATGGTTTAAAAATAAGGAATTATTTATTAATTCACTATGCTTATTATTTTTTTGCCAAGTGAAGGTATTTTAAATTAGTTTTGGGATGTTATACAGCATGTACTATGTGTCATAATATTGTATTTGTGTGACTGTCATGGTTGAATGGTGAAGAAAAAGCGTTATACAATGTGCTTGTTACTTTAGACAGCATGTTGCATCTATATTGGCTTTGTACACTTGCAACATCTGCCTCCTAAAATCCTACTAAGGATCTTGGCAGATAATTGCATACCCTAAGAATGCCAAGGATACACTTTTTACAGCTCCAGTAGGTTGGTTTTATTTTTGTAGGACTTCACTTGGAATTATCTCTGCTCCAGATGTGTTTAAACACATTAACAGACATTCTAGAGGGACTGGAAAACAGGAACTTTAAAGGTTTAGACTCATGTTTATGGATGAAGACCATAAGAACACAGTGCACCTCTGGACTGGAATATCCCAAACCTTCTAGCCTATTGAATAAATGTATCCCATCTGCCCTAATCACTGTGGGGTCTTTATACAATATTGTTTATATTTTTAACCTGAAGTTTAAAGTACATTTTATTTTTCATGGAAAACATTACTGTTACAAGAAAAATCTGACAGTTTAGTGCAAGGTAAGAGTACAGGCATAGTTTAGTATACTATTCAAAAAGGTTTGCTTTTCATACAATTTACAGATATATGTCAGGCTTTCCAAAATTAACAACTTTAAAAGCATAACAAAACGAATGCAAGGATTAATCTCACAAAGATTTTACGTAACACTTTGTGCCAATTACCTTTATCTGCTAGGTAGTGGCAGGTAATGGCTATGATTCCTAGATATTGGCAATGCCCCACTTAGGTGGCCCAAGGGAGTGAAGCAGGGACAAATTAAGTGTCAGGGAGGCAGCTAGCAACATTTTGATCACCAAAAGTAGGCAAGTATTCCAAACATGCTGGTTACCACTGGGGAGATACAGGTAGGAGTATATAACAGAGACAATGGAAAAGTCAAGTGGCATAATTAGAAATTGAGGTTATTTACAGTAAAGTCTTTTTAGACTCCCACCCAACAAACCTTAGAAATATGGGGGCCAATTCACTAAAGGTCGAAAAAATGAGTGCTATTTATAGCATGAGTTATCGATTCAAGGACACTTGTCATAATTAAGAAGCAATGTTCTTGGCATTATTTATCTGGTGATATATTACGCAGCGCTCGATATTAGCGCACGATATTACGCACGTAACCATTACGTTCTGAAAATTACCATTTCCCTGAAAACTGGAGGATGCATCACTCTAGGGCCAACATATACTTCAAAAAATCCCACTGCAAAGTCCATGTTGTGTTGCCAAAAGCTCACGAACTGCAATGTTCTTTAAGTACTGCCTACCCCAAGTAGGTGTTAATTTTCGCACAGATTAACCCGATATTTTGCGAATTTAACGCTTCATACGTGTTTGTGAATCATGCCTTAGTATTATTTCTATGCGATAATGACCTCAATGCGATAAAGTAACGCTTTTCAATAATGCATTTTTTAGCACATGCGATATGCTTAGTAACGAATGCGACATGACTTTGATGAATTGGTACTTATTTATCACATGCTTTTTAACGCAAAAAAGTATGCGCTAAGCGTTAACGACCTTTAGTGAATCGGCCCCATGGTCTGTTATGTGCACATAACATCATTAAAATCATGATCCTGCATTTTTACCTGCAAATCAGTACATTTGAATATTCACAGGAGAAAATTATTGGTGGCTTTCTTGCCCTTGACTGTGGAGACTTGTTCTCTCCCTTCCCACTCTTGTCCCGTTGCACCTAGCTGACAAAAGACACAATGACACCGTTGTGTGGGTGGAGTTCGGCCACAGCTTTATTATAGAATACAACCTCAAAAATAGTCCTTGCAATGTATATCAACTTTTCCAATCATCTTACACTGTTTTGTTAACGAATGCCGGCCACTGCTAACACAGTGGGCATGTAGAAGCCATAAAACAACCCAGAGCTTAAATGGCCAAGAACTACCCCACGCCATTTGCTGTGACAACTTTTTATGATATGATAACTTTTTTTTTTGCATGAAACAGAGCTGTAATAAACTTACATCCTTAACCAACAGCACTCATATAATAACATTTCATAAAGTGAATGTGCTTAAACAGGGAGGGGGGGAGGGAGATGCCGCACGGTGGAAGCCAGAAGATGAATGGGCAGCAGCGTGGGAGATGCAGGCACAGAGGGGGAGTGGGAGGAGCGAGCGAGGAGGCTGATCTTTCCCTGCCTACACTAACTGGGTGAGTTAACCCCTTACCAGCACGGAGGGAACTGAGCCACAGCTGGCTCCACAGTCCCTCCGCACTTTCATTATTTATTTCAGCGCTCTCTAATCATGGTCCCCAACAAAACCATTTTCAGAAGTTCCAGTTGTGAAGCAACAATGACACATTTTAACCCCTGACAACGATTCTGAATAAACTTACAAGTGACAATAAGCCCCCCTTGCCTTACAAAAAAAACAAAAAAAAATATATATATATATGTGTGTATAAAAACAACACTGAATCAAAAAAGTATATTTAAATGTGCATATACAGCCAACACGATGTTTCCTGGGACCTTTCTCAATGTTTATTTCAGTGATACGAAAGACATTTTTAAATGAATGATTTTTGTAGGTTAAATTTCTTGGCAAATATTTATTGTTAGTATGTGTGCACCTCTCATGTTAACCATTATATTCCATGTTGCTAATGACAAATGAGTCCTGCTGTTGGGAAACTCGTAAATAAATAATGAAGTATTTTTTATAGAAAATATGAAAAACTATTCACCCAGACATATAAGCTGTATAATAAAAGCCCTTTTAAATAAAACATGTAACCCAAAGTCATTTTTTTATTAACACATCTATACCCATTATATAAGCATTTAAATGTCCCAGCTGTCAGTCATATATTGCCTGACCCGCCTCTATGCCTTAGGCATAGGGGTGGGGCAGACAGTTACTTTCACTTTCAATTCAGAACTTCTTAGATGTCACTGCACTTCTCACATTCCCCCTCCCTCCTTGCCATCTAATTATGTAACCAGTGCATGGATATGGGTATCAGGTCCCCCCATACTGGCACAGAAACAAGATTTTAGCAGGATGCACAGCTTGCCTTAATAACAGTGTCCAAAAATGGTGCCTGCCTGTTTTCTGCAATGGTAAATTCCAGTGCTGAAGGAAATAAGTTTCAAAAAATTTATATAGTGAACTTTATTTTGCTTGACAAACACAATAGAAAACAATTTGTAATTTTTTCTTAGGGTGACAGGTCCCCTTTAAGCACCATATTCAATCCAGACATTTCAGTGCAAAACTTGAACCCTCTGACACTCTTGCAATCTATTCTTATTTAGTGACCCTTTACATGTTTCTCTGTATTGGCAAAAAGGCTGTTTGTGACACGACAGATCAGGTGTAGATACAAAGGCGTTATTCTACAGGCACTCAGAGACTTTTTGTCTAACTCTGACTTAGCCAATAGCCAATCATGTTACTGAGCTGAAACCCCTTTGAGAACTTTTATCACGCTTGTGTTATTTATGTTGCTTCCCAGAAAATCTTTACTTTTGAATGTGGTTCATGAGGGTATAAGATGATGGGAACAAGAAGAACACAGTGTATAGAAGTACAATTTACAGTTGCTTATGAAAACTGTTTAAAACTATTTGGTCTCACAAACATCATTGGTTAACATCAGCAAAACAAATCCATCAATTTTATGAAATTTATTAGATATTTGTGCGCTGTTTGTTTGTTTCTGCTGTTTCTGATATAATTGTCTTTGGCCAAGAAACTTAATTTAGTCATGGCACTGTTCCAGTTTTGGTCTCTCATACTTATAATGTGTAAAGATCAAGGTAGAGTATGTTCCCAGAAAGGATTTGTTTGTGCCTGACAAACTATTATGTTGGAAGAACAAATAGTTAAGCGATTGCAGAATTTATATATCCAGAATGATGCAAAAAAGCACAACAGACATTGCAGAGATGTGAATGATAACAGATGCTTATTTAGTTTCCCAGACATTACTGATGCTGTGATAATTAAAAGCCTTACTTAAGAATTGACAAAATGTACTTGATCTCACAATGTTCCTAGCCACTTGCTGCTTGTGATGAGCAGCAGTGCTCCAGTTCAGCCCACTCTGATGAGCAGCATTCAAGTGCACGCATGGATAGTGCTAGTCCAAATGTGTGGTGTACCCAAAGCACATCTAAGCCCTCCATCATACAGTACCTTCCAACTCTCGCGGGACAGTCTTGACTTCTTACTAAAAAATCCCTTATTTCTCTTAGATTTCCTGCACTGAACACTAAAAAAGATACAATGTTTCTCAAACTTAATTAAATAAGTAGCTTTTAGCAGAGAGCTTAGATACAATTGTAACTAATAATTTAAACAGGTCTCTTGAAGGAACTGAGACTTGCAGATAAAGCTTGCACATAAAACAAGAACCCAAAACCCGCAAAAATGTGTTAAAACTTTATTAACCTGTCAAATTTTGTAAAATGACAGTGATGTTTAGAGGGTATGGTCAAAACATTTTCACAGCGCTACACACGCCATTTCTTTTTTTTTCCCCCTACGTTTTTCAAATTTTGGGAGGTATGATTCATTGGTCCCTCTTCTAAATGCAGTGAGGTGGGGGGTCATTGATGTGCTGTGAGAAGGATTAGATGAGTGTGAGTGCACTACAAGATGGTGATGAACGGGGTGTGCATTGCATTGTACTCTCTCAGCCCGCCTGGGGCTATAGATGTAGGTTGATAACTGGGTTATGTGGCTAGTGCTCCTGCTCCCTAGACACATGCCTCTTCTGCCTACCCCTAGTTCCAGCCCTTTGCATGGATGCTACAGAACCCTGCAACTACCACCAGTCTGAACTAAACAAACTCTGCTTTGCATCAAAGTTGGGACACGTTGGGTGAGTTATACTGATTAATAAAGGCTACTTAGAAACATATCTATTTATTTCATGTCATCTGAAGTTCACATATACCTACTATAATGTAGCTTGAATTAATTATGTAGAGGTTAGTACTGGGGCTGTATAGGGGCGGTATACTTCCTTGTTCAACAAGAGTGCAATGAATAGGGATTTTGCTGAATTTTCTTTTTGACTATTGGGAGTAAAAAAAAAATCTCTTGCACTAAACCGAGCAAAATTTAAAAATTAAACTGAAGTCAGATTCTACTTCCTGTCAAGCCAAGGTAAAAACCTCTCCCTACCCCAAGCAACAGCCAGTTATCCTTTTAAATAAGAATCAGTTCATTATATGGAGGCTTCTTTTTGTACTGCTGTTATTGCAGAGCTAAAAGACCTTAACCATAATTTTACTTTATTTAATAGACTCCAATGCATTTCGGCAAAAATGATGCAAGTTTTTCCTCAGTTTTGGCAAAGCAAAACACACCAATTTCACTCATCAGTAATACCTGGTACATCCTTATCCTGAGTATGCAGGGCAGTTTTGGACTTCAATCCTCGGGAACAATATAAATGAGATGGAAAGAGTACAGAGATGTGCAATTAAGCTGGTAAAAGGAAAGGAACAATATGGAGCAAACACTATTAAAGCTAAGACTGATTTCTCTGCAGAAAAGGCATTTGTGAGGAACAGATTTGCAATTACAGTAGAAGACATCCACCCTTTCTCCTTGTAGATTGTAAGCTCTTTTGGGCAGGGCCCTCTTCACCTCTTGTATCGGTAACTGATTGCTTTATATGTTACTCTGTATGTCCAATGTATGAAACCCACTTAATTTTTGACATGAGAGGTGAAGGGTGTATAAAAGATTATATTGATTCCCAAGTTTATCCCAGACATTAATGTATTTTCTTCTGTGTGATTAATCAGTCCATGCAAGGTGGATTAAGAATATATATATATATATATATTATATATATATTATATAATATATATATATATACATATATATATAAGGTCTTGTCATTTAATGGAAAGCAATATTTGGTGTCCACATAATGGGTCCTATCAATAATTTTGTTTGATATTGAAGAGTGGTAGTATTTCAGTAAATCTGGGAGAGAGGCGCCCCGTTTGCTCAGGGTTTTAAATATTTGTGCAAAATAAATTTAGCAGTTCCTCTCATCAAGAGTTAAATTTGGGAAGGAGATACTGATAGTATCTGATAAAGTATACTGTTAACTTTATTGAGTTAAAGGGGATGTAAAGGCAAAAAACAGTATTGCATGTACTGCTTGTAAACCTAAAAAGAAGCATCTTTGCCATGAAAGTTTTGCTGTACACAGCTCACAGAGGCAGGGCAGGCAATATCTGATTGACAGCTCAGATTTAAAAAAAATAAAATAAAAATATTAGGTATTGATGTTTTAATATAAAAAAAAAAAGAATTTAGGTTTCATGTTTAATTTGAAAAGGACTTTTATTATACAGCTGTTTATGGCTGATCACCTTTAAAGGAGAAGGAAAGTAATTTTGGCATTTTACTGCCAATAGATTTGCCACATTAGTGCCACCTAGAACACTATATTTATTCAACAGCAAGCTTTATCATACTGAGTAAAGAGCTCTATAAACTCTCTGCTTAAGACTGCAGCTGCCAATTTAGCTTGGTCTTCATAGCTTCCTGCTGCAGCTCTAACCGTTATAGCTCAGATCACACATTCCTAAGGGTGGGGGGAGTGAGATTTATGTATTCTTATGGGAGGGGGGAGCAGGAGAGGAGAGAACTGGCCAGACTCTGGCCCCGGGAATAAAGGATTTTTCTGAGAGAGGAAGTCAGATACCCTAAGAACATATTTCCAAAAATGAAACAAGAAATCCTGTGTTTCTAGATAGAGGACTAGTATTTCTGTGACTGCTTACATAGACCCTTCTGATAAAGCTTACTTAGTTTTTTCTTTTTCCTTCTCCTTTAATAAGGAGGGTCCTTTTAATTTGCCTTGATAATATGGATGCAGGGTCAAGGAGTTTGGATTATGTCATTTCACATTAAATAATAGATTGTTCCTGTAACTAGGACGCTTAGGTGCTGTGATATCAATTGATGTTACAAGTATGATATGATATAAGTAAATAATCATTTTGGACTTTAAATCACTATTGGTGTCATCCTTTTGTTTAAGAAAGTTCATTTAATTTGTCAGACAACAAGATCAGTGACCAGAGCCATCCAGACCCTTTATAATATGACACCTCATCCATATTCCACCACTAACAGTGAGGAATTAATCATGTCATAGGGAAGATAACTGTCTCTAAATGTAATCACTGGGACATGCTCAATTCATTTCTTGTTTTGCCTGCACCCCCCACACTTAATAACAAAACTTTACATGACACCAAATCATCACAGAAATTATTCTGTGTGGTATGCAGTAGTACTTTGCTATTTGAATTGCCTGTACAGCGTGCAGCCATGGCGTCCACTGAGTTTTACACAACAAAAATCTGAACAATGGGACCACACCTCCACAAACTGCACACTGACTACACTGATAAAGCCCAAATTGTTTGTGGGCAAAACGCTTGTCAGCGGTAGGAATGCATTTTTAATTTTTGGCACATTCTCAGAATAAAGAATGGCAAAGCTATTAATAATATTGGTCATAATAAATGTGCAGAGATTGGAGTTATGCGGCACAGATATACCCCTTTCCCTTTGAATACAATGATCCGGTAGTTTAAGACTAGACAAAGGCAGGATTATCTATAGCTTTTTGCACTGCACATTTGACTAACATACATGCCAAACTACCCAGATGTTGAGCACTAAAAAATAAATGATATACTACTTACGCCAACATTTTAATCTGTTATTTTATAAAGTTTTTCATAAAAGTTATATTTTAATGAGACAACCCCAATGTCTCAATTTTTCTAGCTGAAAACAGTGAAATAGTGGTGGGACAATAAGAAGAGCATAGGGTCTGTGCAGTGTGTGTATTGGGGAGTTGTGGTTACATTGTCCAAATTTTTGTTGTGTATTTTGATTTTTTTACTGCACCAGCAAACAATATTTTCTAGTTGAACTTAGGGTCTCCCTTACCATGGTGCAGGGTCCACTTCCTCCTTTTCTCTTTTTCTAGTCTTCAACTCAGATTGTCAGTACTTGATATAGTTGATAGAGTATACATTCCTTATTGTGCTCCCATACATAATAATGTGAGCATGTGCAGTGAGACTCTATAGCAGCCTGGTGGGGACAGAGTCTGCACAATGTTGCCAACTCAAGGTCAACACGGGAGGGTCATAAATCTCTTGAAAACTTTTTCAACTGTATTTTGTTCCTTTTTATAAGGCTGCTCTACTTCTCAGTTAATAAAGCAATCCTCTATATAAGTTACACATTATTCATAAAGCAATTGTTTGAGGGGTTTTAGAGCCAGAGAAAACAACATTAGCTAAAGAACCAAAACAATAATCATATTATTAGCCCAAAATCTTTCTTTTTATTTTCGTTATATAGTATAATATAATAAGTATACTAAAATATTTTTTTATGATATATGTGGATGGTATGCACATTCAACAGAATTAATAGAGTAAGATTTAGAAGCTTTTCTCAGAAATAGAAAGGCATTTAAACAGGGTTCATGATCAGAAAAGAAAACAGAAATTTGTCTGCTTCTGCAGACATATCAACACTGTTCCTGTGCAGTTTTCTTATTTATTATGTTTCATTTAACCTCAACAAGTCCAGCAAATATAATTTATTTTGCATCTGTCAGTCAGGTTTACTTTGGTTTTAACCCCATAATCCTATTGATTCCTTCATTATACCACAGTACTGGGATTTATTTCACAATATTGTGAGGGCTTTGCACATTAATCTTCCACTGCTTTGGAAATGGTCAATCCAAGCAATTCATTATAGTAGTTTTTTTCCTCCTCTGTACTGAAACTTTCCTTTCTTCCTGTAAGGCCTGGATTTATTCCCAAGCAACTAATTGAGATTTGTTAGAGTTTGTGTCTTCTAAGGTTGGAAATGGCAGCTAACAGGTAAATATATGACTTTTTAATAGGAAATCCATCCTACATTGAGCTATATTCTTGTCACATTGATGCACTTTACAGTCATTACTAAAAATATAAAAATCTCATTAGTATCTCACTTTTTTGTCTTCCCTGTTCTATTAAATTGAAGAAGTGAATTTACTATTACTTTAAAATACTGTAATTGTTACAATATAAGCAGAAGAGGACATGTTATTTTTAAGATTTATATCCACCTTTTTAAATATGTGTTGGAGTTTCCATACTGTGTGATTCAAAGCACCTAACCAAACCTTTAAAAAGTGCCCTTGTTTCACTGAGCAAGGAAAAATAAAATCTATTGTTTTTTAAAATTCTGAATTCTGTAATGTTCTACTAAAGTGTATTATTGGCTACTCCAAATGATATTGTGTATCATGTAACCATGATTAGCAACACTAAGGGGCTGATTTACTAAGACACGATTTTGAATCCGAATTGGAAAAATTCCGATTGGAAACGAACATTTTGCGACTTTTTCGTATTTTTTGCGATTTTTTTCGGCGTCTTTACGATTTTTGCGTAAAAACGCGAGTTTTTCGGCATCTTTACGTTTTTTGCATAAAAACGCGAGTTTTTCGTAGCCATTACGAAAGTTGCGCAAAGTCGCAATTTTTTCGTAGCGTTAACACTTGCGCGCAAAGTCGCCCTTTTTCGTAGCGTTAAAACTTAAAAGGCGCAACGTTTCGCACAAGTTTTAACGCTACGAAAAAATCGCGACTTTGCGCAACTTTCGTAATGGCTACGAAAAACTCGCGTTTTTATGCAAAAATCGTAAAGACGCCGAAAAAAATCGCAAAATTACCGATCATTACGAAAAAAACGCAATCGGACACATTCGGCCCGTTCGTGGGTTAGTAAATGTGTACCTAGTGTGTATATGTGGCTCTAAGGTGAAAGGTTTCACTGGCCATGTTGTGTGGTATGTCTGATTCAGAGTCAAAGTGGCCATATTTATAATAGAGAACTCATATTTAAAAGCAACATAAACTCACCCTAATGGGATAAAGAGTAGATTGCAGAAGCATTGTCCCCTGAATTTTAGGGGAGGTCAAATAATAAAAAATGTAAACCTTTTTATAATTTGTGTATTGGCTTTACTGATATTGCTGAAGTGGTAATGAAACTCATTTGATTAGGTCAGAACGTAATATATATTGCATGGAGAAATGAAGGTGAAGCTGGGAGTGTAATATTATAGCACTGCAATACACAGGAGCCATGAATAACCTGTAAATGATATCCTTATACATGGTGCTTATTAATATTTTTTGTCTCATGACTCATTTAAACTTATGTATTATAATAAATAATGTACGCTCTGTTGCAAAATATTAGAATTTTATAGCCTTTGGCCTTATGCTTTAATATGGTCATAGATTTCCTCTGTGACCTATCCTTATATTTTACAATAGGGGTAATTTATTCACTATATAAAATACTATAATTATAATATTATACTATAATAGCACAAAAGATCTAAAGACCTTTGGAGCCTACCAAAGAATGTCAGTTATAACCGGACCCAATCTTGTCAGAAATCAAGGTAACAGATGGTTGGCTGTAGTTTACAGCACAGAACTGTACAAAATATTAATGGACTTTTGTGTTGTGTATAGCCATGATTCCGTCAATGGATTTGCATTTGCAAAATGGAACAATATAAACTGGAAAAACAGGTTACGGTACATAATTCATTGATACTTTCAATTATTCTTCACTACCATCTTCATGCCATTTGAAATCAAGTTACTTTATTCCAGCACCTCTTGAGTGTATAAGACACTCAACTGTGGAACTGGGGTCAATAGCAAACACTCTGATTTTATTGTCTTCTTAATTTTGCTTCAGAAACCATGCTAAATAATTCCACATATTTTCTTTACAAACATGTACAATCATAAATGGTAATTCTACAACCCTTAAGTACCAGGGAAGCTCAGCTGAAGAAGAAACAGACAGCTGGTGTGCGTGAAATGACAAAATATATTTTCCCCTAGAGAACTTATTAGTCTTTTTGGTAACATTCTTCATCCACATCATCAAATCTCACCAGTCTTAGCATCTGCAAATGGATTTACTTATCTCCAAGGTAATGACGTTTCTAATACTTTTTCGTTTGTTTTGTATTTATATTATACCTGAAGATTTGTTTCAACTGCACAATCAGCCAAAATAAAATCTGCAGGTTTACCATTTAAGTGTTTATTTTACTATTTCTAGGGACATGTTTCCATAGGGACATGATGAGTTTAGCAGCAATTTATCATGAGTCGTGACTGCAGTGGAATGGGAGGCAGCTGATATTTTCTTTGACTACTAAATTGCAGGTTAGAAGTCTGGTGGTTTTCCAACTGTATTCAAAAAAGTGTGAGGTTTCACGTATTTGTTTTAGATGATGGATAGTTTTAGAAATATGTTTTAATTTGTTTATCAAAGTAAACAGAAAGGTGTGCAGAGTATCTTCTTCCAAAAGTATTCAAACAGTTGATAAAATATCAAAACCAAAAGGCATAGTTTCAACATACAAACTGAGCTTAGATTTTTGTATTTTCCAAAAAAAAACTCTCTCTCAACAAATGAATGGAAATACTACTGAATAATTGATATGTAAAGGTATTGCTATAAAAAATATACATAACACAATTACTTCCCACTTGACACTCACACAAAATAAAAATACCCATATTAATGATAGAGCAATGACAACCCTGTACTGTGGGTCAGTTGGACAAATGACTCTGGACTTTCTCCATGGGTGGAGATGGCTGGAACAGTTTCTCCTTTTGACTGATCAGCTTTGGTGTGATTACCCCTGCTGTTGATTTGAAAAACTATCAAATCATTTTTAGATATTTGTACACTTTAGTCATAAATGTGGTTAATTATACAACAAAAATGTCTGCCTATTCCGTAAAGAAAGGTCTGCCATTTGGTATTGCTTTAGGTAGGTTCCCTCTTTTGACACAACTATAAATCCAAAGCTATTTAATGTAATGTAATACAAGCATGAGTGAAATAATTATAATATTTTTCAGATAGACTTGGAAAATCCACAAATCGGTATAAATGGAGAAAATATTGACTTAGGTTAAAGTGACAGAATGATAGATGAATGGAAGAGGTCCTATTTAGAAATATAAGCTGCATAAATACAGAAATGAATGAATAAAAGCATCTCAATAGTGATGAGCGAATCTGTCCCATTTCACTTTGCCATAAAATCCACGTAATGGCAAGCAAATTCATGAAACGCATTTGTTGTGCTTTTTTTTGTCGCCTGTGTCTTTTTTGTCACCCGTGGCTATTTTTTTGTCGCCCGCACCTTTTTTGACGCGACCGTGCCCTTTTTTGACACGACCGTGCCCAATTTGACACACAACAAAAAAAATTCCTCATGAACAATTTTCACTGAAGTTTCACAAAACAATTCGCCAATGGTGAAATGCGGAAATTCGTTGCAAATCTATGCCTGGCGAAAATAATTCACTCATCGCTACTTCTCAATTAATCCTGTTTTATTGCCTGGCTTTAAGGGCCGTGACAGACGGGGAAATTAGTCGCCGCACGTCAAATCTCCCTTGTCGCGGGCAACTAAACTCCCCGAAATGCCATCCCACCGGCTAGATGGGATGGCATACGCCTCTCAAGGCAACTTCGCCGATTTCGACTAATCTCCCCATCTGTCATGGCCCTAACAGCTTTTTTTAAATTTCAGGATGGTTAGAGGCAAAATAGAAAGCTAATAATTGAAAAAAATATTAAAATACTGTTATGTTGGCAAAGATTATTTCAAGTTACAAGATAAAGGCTAATTGCTAAACATTATGTAAATTGTTAAGGTGACTTCAGTACTTCCATTTCATAGTCCTTTAGATGTTTTTTAAATACCATGGCAACTTCTTTTTCCCTCACCTATTCCTTTGGTCCATAATAATAACTGAAAAATGTATTGATTTTGACCTGAGCTTCATGAACTAGATCTAACTCCTTTTAATAAAGAAGTACTGTACAGGTATAGGACCTATTGTCCAGAATGCTCAGGGTGTCTTCCTGTAATTCAAATCTCCTACCTTAATACTAAAAAAAAAAAAATTTAAACATTAATTAAACCCAATAGGATTGTTGTGGCTCCAATAAGGATAAATTATATATTATTTGGGATCAAGTACAAGGTTCTGTTTTTTTATTACAGAGAAAAATGGAACCATTTTTAAAAATGTGAATTATTTGAATAAAATGGAGTCTATGGGCGATTTCTGTATAATGGGTTTCTGGATAAGGGGTCCGATACCTGTACTGTACATTATGAGGGTTATTGTCAACCTCTTTTTTCAGCAGTACTGTGCTGTACTCAACATCACCCGTTGTTTCCCATTCTATATATATATGAATACTGTATGTGATATTTTTGCTCTATATTTGTGTAAATGCATTCCTTGTATTCTTTGTTTTTGTAGAACGTGATTACTATGCTAGTGCACATCTTTGCAACCCTGCAGGAGATCTAAGCCTCGGGGCATGTTACTCCAATGGTTTTATTCTCTCATTTGATTGCAGTTTTTATTGCTGCCCTTACAATTTCCTTGCAATAAATCCTAACCCCTTTTACTTGTTAGCTACTTTTTGCTACAAGTAGTTTTGCACACTCATACGCACTTATAATATTAAAAAAACTATAGAGTAATTTTCATAGTTTGAAAGAAATATTTCTGCATAAAAAAAACAATGACACCAATAACAAATATTTGCTAGGGACTATATACTGTTGCTACTACTATATATTATATTTTATAATTGACCTAAGTATTCCTTTAGTTTGTTAACATCCATTTAAAAGCAGTTGAATATTAAATACATTTTAGCCATATAACTCTATAGTCAGATCTGTGTATACGTGAACCATTACTTTGTGCTTATGGTTTAAAATACCAACTCACCACAGAGATAACCAATAAAGAACAAAGCATAGTGGAGTGATATGTGCTTAATTCCTATAACTGGTGTTTTTACAAAGGAAGAACAAGCTGAGATGGACTCATTATAAAAGCTAGTGCAGATTAATTTAAAAAGTTAATTTTATATTTAGATGAGATTTGTCTATTTCATTTCCTAATACATATAATTAAGCTAAAGATTCATAGCATATATTGCTATGCCATTATTGTGCAAACAGTTTATTACATTTGTTATAATTATATTCATTGATGTGGCTTATGCAATAAAAAATGCTTATAATGACAGTGGTTCCTTAATTCCTTACACAAGAAAAACCTTTTAGAAATAAGTTTTCCTTAATTGAAACAACTAAGGCATATTTATGAAGTCCAGAGGGATTCCCAACAGTTAAGTATTTTTTTGTGATGTATTAACGTTTGCCTGACTAAAAAGTGTCTAAAAATGACAGATCTATCAAAGTAGATCAATGTGTTATTCAAAAGAATGCAGGGAATCCATAATTTTTCGATTTAGCCATTGGAATTGTCTTATTGGTCTACTTTGTCTATTTGTAAAAGATTTTCCTATTAGAAATAAAAAATTGTCACTCTGTTTTTCAGAGCTTTTAAGTAACCTAATTCAGATTAACTTTAGTTTAGGTGAACATAACCTGCAAAAGGTACAGGTATTTGTAAAAATCCTAAACATATTGGATTCAGAGCATCCCCACTTAACCAAAATGCTTGAAACCAGAGGTTTGTGGAGCATTGGTTTATCCATAATTGAAAAAAGTAAACAATTATAAACTCAAATTAATAAATGATTTAATTAATATGGGATTATGCTGGGTTAGTTTACATTAGGGATGATAGCTACCAAAAACTCCACAAAAGATTTGGTTAATACTGAATAAAATTTTAACCCAAATGTATATGTTCAAGTAAACAAAATCCCAGTTTTTCTGGTGCTCTGAAGTCCCATGGCTTTACGAGTTCAAATTTGGTTGAGCTAAACTATAAGTAGGTGTTGCCACCTTTTTGATTAGAGGCAATCCGTACAGGGGCAGGGTGGGGATTATAATATCAGGGGCTGGTCCAATTATTTTAGTGGTGGGGTTATAATATGGCAATCGGCCAGTTGGAAAACCAGGCAGACAGCCCCTGCAAACATTGCTAGGATTCGGCTAAATATTCACCTAAATTCTAGAATTGGTGCATCCATAAATGATGATAACCATTAAAGATGTTAGCTTTAGAGGCAATCTTTGCGTGTGCTGTATTGCATGAATTTGTGTTCATTCACTGGTCTTTCAATGCCAGACAATTTTCCACATATGTGCACGCTGGTTGCCAAGTGTTTGTCACTTTTTCACTTCAGGGATATTTCATAAGAGGAGCTTTAAAATTACATAGGAAAATAGATTGCTACTCATAGCCTTTCCGAATTCAATGGAAGCTGTCAATTTCAATTCAGATTAAAACAGCAATATATTATGCATTTGTACATACAAGAGCCCTATGCATATAATAACTTGTTTATTTTTTTTTATCTACAATACAGTGGTTTTCAATACAACTGAAGTAGAGCTAAATAGAAAAAGAAGGCATATTGCTAAAGCTAATGAATATCAGGCATGAATGAAAGAGGAATGGAAGAGAGTAATGGTGGAGGCAATAGTAGATAGTAGAAGAATAATTGTGTTCATATATTTTTCAATGCCATAACACAAGAGGTTGAAAAGCATCAGATGTGCTGCTCATTTCTGCTTGAGTCCAATCTCAAGCTACACCTGTGGCTGACCAAATAAGGCTGATGCCACACCATGCGTATGGCATATATTTCCGGCAAGCTGAAAAAAGCTTGTCAAAAATACGCAGCATATGCTCCTACCTGTGCCTGCACCCGAATGAAAAGAATACGTGAGAGAATGCAAAGTCTCACATTTTTATGTGGATATCGGCTACATGTGCCTGCGCCCAAGTTTATTCCATTTATTCGGGTGCAGGCACAGGTAGGAGTGTATGGCGTGTATTTTCAGCAAGCATTTTCTGGCTTGCCGAAAATATACACCATACGCATGGTGTGGCATCAGCCTAAGGTTTAAATAAAATGTATTTCATATGATTAAAGGCAATAAGGCTTTTGTGTCCCAGGACATGTAATCAAAGGCTCCAACTTCCTTACATTCAACACCAATTTAAAACAAAAAGCAGGCAATCTCCTTTAACCCCTTTTTACAACTTAATGTCCTTCATATGAAAGCCATGATTCGTTTTTCAGTTAACAAAGTTAGAAACATGCCAGTGAATATATAACACAATTAAATAATTACAAAAATTTGTTATATGTATAAAATCATGTTAAACGTAACTGTTAATCAATAAACCCATTAATTCCCAAAAGCCCGTCCATCATGTGCAATTAATAAAGAGTATTTAAACCAAAAATAAATCATATAAGAAGTTGGAAGAGAATAGCTCTTTCTCATTAGTTGATTGTTCCCTTCAAACAAAACACGATGCATCAGAACATAAATTAAGGCCATTCGTTTGCTGTGCACCAAGATTAAAAACCCAGAGCTCATCTCTACATAAGAGCTTAGATGTCAGGTATTCACCCCTAGAAATACCCTATCACTGTCTTAGATTTTGTAACAGCCAAATGTTGCCCCTATTGCAATCTGTAAAGTGCCTAGATACCAATGAGACCTCAGACCAAGAGGCAATTTGACTAATATGTTCACACATCCTGCAACCAAAAATGCATGGCTTATTCTAGATGAGCCTTACCAGTGCTTTGTAAAAAGGATGAATTAACTCCTCCTGCAAATCTATGCTCTTCTTAATACAGCTCAAAACCTTCTTTGCCCTTGCAGCTGAAGTCAAGTATTGTTTGATACAGCCAAGTTTATTATCTATAAGTACCCCAAGGTATCTCTTCATAATGGATTTACCTAATGCACTCCCATAGGGTCTTGCATATTTTTACATCCCAGCTGCATGACCTCACATAGTTACATAATTACATAGGGTTAAAAAAAGACCAAAGTTCATGAAGTTCAATCCTTCCAAGTAAACCCAGCACACACAAACCTATACTGATCTATACTGACTCTGGTCTTTTTTCAACCCTATGTAACTATGTAACACTTCCATCCCCTTTACCAGTTTAGTTGCTCATCTCTGCACTCTCTCCAGCTCATTAATATCCTTCTTAAGGACTGGAGCCCAAAACTGCACTGCATACTCAAGGTGAGGCCTTACCAGAGACCTATAAAGAAGCAAATGATGTTTATCCATTGAGTCAATGCCCTTTTTTAAGACAGTACTTTTTTTGCATTAGTAGCCACAGAATGACACTGCCTGGAATTAGACAACTTGTTATCAACAAAACCCCACCAGATCCTTCTCAATTAAGGATACCCCCAACACACTACCATTTAGTGTATAACTCACGTTTATATTATTTCTACAAAAGTGCATAACTTTGCACCTGTCAACATTGAACCTCATTTTCCATTTTTCTGCCCAGTTTTCAAATGTTGTCAAATCGCTCTGCAAAGTGGCAGCATCCTGCATGGAACTTATAGTTTTGCACAATAGAAAACAAAAAATAGAAACAGTACTCTCTATGTTGCATTTACCACCACTCTATGTAATCTATCCTTCAGCCAGTTTTCTAAGTACAAATATTATGTTCTAGGCCAAAATTCCTCAATTGTATCATTAACTTTTTGTGCAGTACTGTATCAAATGCTTTAGCAAAGTCTAAGTAGATCACATTAACTGCCATTCCAGCATCCCCTTGCCATCCACTGCCATTTCCTGCTCACCTTCTCATAAAAGGCAACTAAATCAGTCAGGCAAGATCTGTTACACATAAAACCATGCTGGCATTATGATTTGCAATGTATGTAAGTACCCTATCCCTTATTACCCCTTCCAAAAGTTTTCCTTCTAATGATGTTGGACTAACAGGCCTATAGTTTTCAGGCTGAGAATGGGATCCTTTTTTAAATAACAGCACTATAATTTTAGTAAACACACCCCTAAGGCTACAGCCAAACAGGAATGAATTTGAGAATCAGTTGATCCTCTGGCTTCTGCACCATCCTGTGTCTGCAGCAAGAGGCACAATGGCCTGGGTGTGAACACATGGAGCTGATTTTGGCATAAAACGGGCTGAGAATCAACCCAGCCTGGCAGTAGCCTCAAGGGCTAGGGCACACACTGCTCTCTGCAGATGAAACTGGATAAAGTGCATCAAACCGTAGCAAGAGTTTTGCTAAACAATGTTGTGTATCAGAGTAGTACATAAAAAGCCATTACTCAAAATGAACCATGGGAAAACAGGTCTGGAATTTGCCAAAATTATGACCGTGAACTACTATTTTCAAAAGATTTTGTGGTCCTCAGACCAAGGTTTTTGACTAACGTTCAAAGCAATATTTGTTTTTAAATTCTAATACTGCTCACACCTAAAAAAAAAACCCAAAAACTGAAAGTGAAATATAGTTGTGGTAGTGTTTGGCTGCTTTCAGCAGGAATTGAGTATCACTGTGACGTAGTAGGAATAGTGGACAGAAATTTGCAGGCATCAGGATCAGTTTTCTATCTGTTTTTGGTTGAAAACTATGCTGAGGTAATTGTTTTGGAAATAGTAAAGTGTCTTGAAATTAGTTTGTAGTGATTTTGTTTTACAGCAAAAAAAAGAAAACAAGTGAGCGCCTATAATATTGTTTATAAAAACGTTTCAATTGTCTTTTATTCAATAAAACACTGTTCTCCAGTGTAGTTCTTTAAAAACATATCAGGCAAGTAGTCTTTTTCCAGTGTGCAGGTAACAGTCTGTTCAATTAGGTTACATAGCATGTTGACATTAATTAGCATACTTGAGTCCTGCTATTGTAGCCAATATGTGCCCTTTTCCTCCACTGAGCACCAGTATTTTTTATTGTGCTAAGAAAACTAAATAATGTTTTACTCTTAGAGGAGTACATGGTAGATGAGTATATTTTTCTATTAGGTCATGGTTTGAAATTCGTATAATTATTCACCTATTAGTGTCAGGAAGTTTGGTAGAAGAGCACTTAGAGGTAGACCTCTCCTACACCTCCCACTATAAACAGCAGAGACTGAAGTAGATACACACCTGTGTTTAAGTGGAGGAGTGGCAGGAGTGCCGTAAGTCCGAGCGTAGTAATAGAATCGGTAGGCAAAGGCAGGTCAGGCAGGCAGAGGCCGGTTCGGGCAGCAGGTATCAGGAATCCAAGAAACAGGCCGGGTCAAATACAAGAAATGAATACCAGGAATGCTAAGTGACACACTAGGAAAGCAACGATCACTTCGCAGTGAGTTGGAGGCCTTGGCGTCCTTTTAAGCGCAATGCACATGCGCCAAAACGTGCGTGTGTGCGCGTTACGCCACCGCGACTATTCGCGCGCACAGCATTGCGACTATTCACGCAGACACTGCCGCGACTATTGGTGCACATGCGTGCTACCGGAGCGCTGCACCGCTGAACATGCTGACCCCTTAGTCGGGTAAGATCCTTACAATTAGTCAGTTCAGGAATATTTCTAATCATGATGTCTAGTTTTTGAAGTTAATTGTAGTCATAATGGCTTTACTACCATTATTTATTTTCCTTTTATATCATCGTTTTGCAGGTTGAGGAAATTAGATATTATTTATAGAGCTACATTAGCACTTCAGTATTTTCCTAAATTATTTTCACAATAGGGTTGATTCACTAAAGTGCGATAAGCATTATCGCATGCTTTTTTGCGTTAAAATTGACACGTCAAATAATGCTCAAGTATTATCGCGTGCGTTAAGACGCATATCGCATAAGCTAAATAACGCATGATCGCAAGCCGTTAATTTTAATGCATTGCGTTAAACACATAAGAAGCATTAGACGCACTAAATATCGCATTAGTCTGTGCGAAAATTAACACCTACTTGGGGCAGGCGGTGCTTAAAGAAAATTGTGGTTTGTGAGTTTTTGGCAACACAACATGGACTTTGCAGTGGGATTTTTTCAAGTATGTGTTGGCCCTAGAGTGATGCAGCCTCCAGTTTTCAGGGAAATGGTTATTTGCAGAAAAGTAGTTTTACGAACGTAATGGTTACGTGCATTAAATCATGCGCTAATATAGCAAGTGGCAAAAAATATCACGCACAGTGGGAATTAACACACGCGTGGAAAATAACGCAAGAAAACGCACATCGCGACTTTAATAACACAAACAACATCACGTCTTAATTAACGCAAGTATCCTATAGTGAATCGTGCGTTGTCGCAAAAATAAGAAGCGATAACATTTTTAGCGCATGCTATATAGCGCTCGAAATATCGACCTTTAGTGAATCGACCCTAATGCCTTTAAGAATTAAAGGTATGGTACGTATAGGGGCTGATTTATTTTTGAAAAATCATAAAGCCTGACAAGCTTTTTATTTTTTCCAAAAATTGGTGGAAGAAAACACACTCTGCACAAATCTGAGGTATCAGATACAGAAACCACACGGGAGTTCAGGAACTCCACATGGTTTCCGTAACTGATTGCTTGAGCCTGGGGGCTCGAACTGTCATGTAGCAGTAAAGCTCAACATGTAAAGGGTTAAATTTACAATTTAGAAAAGTCTGGTTGGAATCCACATTTGAGGGAAACCCTTCCCAGTATGGGGTAATTCACAAATACCCACTACAGACAACCAGGGACTGCGGGGGGTGACAAATTCAACAGAGGGAGCAGACAATGCGAATCCAGCCATTTGGAGGGCGGGAAACCTGGGGCTATTGATTTCTTTGATCAGTGATCAAAGAAGTCAGTTGTGGACCTAGAACAGCTATCAGAAAAATATGGATTATAGGAAGGGGTCCATATCTCCTCTGCTTTAGGGTTCCCATACTCATAAAACACATAGGGTTTATGAGGAGGCCCCAGGCTTCCCAATGATACCAAACAGGGACTACCTATACCCACCAGTTAGGAGGGATAGTTTCTGGGGGACTGGGACATGAGACACCCCTCATGTTTGGTATCATTTTGATCACCCACATATGGGTTACTACTTTCATATTAATATTGGGTACTGGCAAGTACCAATATTATATGACAAAAACTGGCATGAGAAGTGCAGGTCTCTGCAGGGGGTTGGTCATGTGACAAGCTTCTGGGCACTCCCTCCTCATGCATACTGTAATGAGGGAGGAGACCCTCAGGGGGATATAAGGGGCACAGACAATCCGGGAGCTCGACCAATCATAGATGAGCCCCTTAATCTTGTTTAGCACTTGTTCTTTATACTCATATGAAAATCAGTGTAGTTAATTTGATCGCTAATTACCAAGAAAACTGTCATTGTGTATTTGGTTGGTTTTTTTTTTTGTTTTTTTTTTACAATTTGTTACACTATGGGTGAAAATTAACCCAGACCAACCCCCCCCCGTTTAATGATGTAAATGTTTAATGATGTAAATTTGTTGTATCTCAATCAAAGCCATGAGCTCAGTCCATTAAAAAGTTGTGGCACTTTTTGAAAACTGACATATACAACTACAGTGCACAAAGTTTGTAAATACTCTTAAAGACATGCCATTATTGCAAAATGTAGTGCTAATAAATATTAAAGTAAAGGGGAATAAATAATTATGTAAACAGCTATTTTTGTATATTTCTGTCATGATTTTTATGGTATACTTTTTATTTCTAAATTACACAGTTTACATAGCAAATAATTCACTCTACCATTTACAATGTTATTCTCGAACCATTGGTTGTAATATTGGTGTGTAGGCAGCCATCTCAGTGTGTGGTGCCTGAGTCTGAACTTTCAGAAGGAGCCAGCGATACACATTAGAAGTGCTTTCAGATAACGTATTGTTTCTCCTAATGTAACTGGAGGAGTCATGAGCCGGACTTGGATTTCTTACTATTGAGTGCTATTCTGATAAATACCACTTTTAGCAGTACAGGTGTCAGGGAGCTGCTGGGAGAGAAAGGGGTGATATCACTTCAACTTGCTGTGTGATTGAAGTTTATCAGAGTCCCATGGCTGTGGCACCCTGGGAAATGAGAAATATTGCTAGCCACATGTGAAATTTCAAATTAAAAAGAAAAAATCTGTTTGTGCTGTAGGGACCCATAGGGTTAAAACCCTACCCTTCCTTTTCTCCTTGTTACTGGGCAAGGCTTGATGCAACTATTTGGTATTAATATATACTGTATTGTTGGCTCACGGTTAGACCACACCCTACCACACATAGGGGCACATTTACTAACCCACGAATCCGAATTGGAAAAATTCCGATTGGAAAACGAACATTTTGCGACTTTTTCGTATTTTTTGCGATTTTTTTCGGCGCCTTTACGACTTTTCAGAAATTGTTGCGACTTTTTCGTTACCAATACAATTTGCGCGAAAAAACGCGAGTTTTTCGTAGCCATTACGAGTTTTAATGCTACGAAAAAATCCCCAGATTTTGCGCAACTTTCGGAATGGCTACGAAAAAGTCGCGACAATTTTCCAAAAAATCGCAAAATACCAATCATTACGAAAAAAAAGCAATCGGACGCATTCGGCCCGTTCGTGGGTTAGTAAATGTGCCCCTTAATATAGTGTTAGGAAAGGGGTTGTTCTTCCTGCTTGGCCTGCAGCATCTGACCTAAGCAAATGTCTCAAGGAAGCCTGGGATCCACTCCGGCCCAGAAGGTTAGGCCCTAAGGGGACAATAAAAAAATTTGGGCTCAAGAGCTTTTTGAGTTGTAAGTTTGCATGTCTGCAGGTGCTTTTGCATGTAGTGTTGTGCCTGCTGTTGTAAATAAGCCCCTCTAACTTTAGTGGATTGAGCATGATGGTAAGTAGCTAGCAGCTGTAGCATTTGAGGCTACAAGCAAATATAGAAAAGTCTTATATTTCTGAAGAAATATTTCAATTGGGCTTAGGACAGGGAGGAACAAAATTATGTATTATTTTTTGTGGTATTTTAATAATTATATTAGAAATGTGCTTTATAAATAGTCACATAATCTGAACAAAGCCATTTTTTATTAGAACTTAAGAGAGTAAAACCTCTAAAATAGAAATAGAAGAGAATTTGATTCCTCTGTATAGCTTTCCTCATTCATTTTAGTGGATCAAACAACTAGATGTGGAAATATGTAACCCATGTGATTGTCATGTGTCACATAAAAAGCTGTGTAATAAAAGTCCTTTGCAAATTAATCATGAAACCCAAATTCTTTTTTTATTCATCCATACCTGTTATAACAGTATTTAAAATTCTCATTTATCAATCATATATTGCCTGTCCCACTTATTCCTCCTCCCTCCTCACATTCTAATTGTGCATGCAATGTATGGCCATGGGTGTCAGGTCCACATTCTGGTGCATAAGCAAGATTTTGAGATGAGCAAAGCCCCTTGTTTCAAACCAGTATTGGTGTCTGCCTACTTGCTGTGTAATTCGAGGACTGCATGAAACAAGATTAAAATAATTTCTATAGTATAAGTAAAGCTTATTTTGCTTGACTAAAGCAATAAAAAGTATTTGGAATTATTTCTTAGGGTGACAGTCCCCTTTGAGAAAAGAAATGACACAGGGTTGGATTTAAATTGTCACAATTCAAATTTATACCAACATTTACACTTACTAAATACTTTTGTTGTGATGAATGGACTTTGTTTACTAGTATCTTTGATCACTAAATAATATATAATGGATAATAAAGCTCTGTAACATTTAATATCATTATTGCAAGAGTGAAATCTAGGCTCAAATTGGCATATTTAAGGGTTAAAAAAAAATTAAGAAGCTACTGGATATGGGGAATATGGACATTATATACTCTGGTGAGGAAATGATGAGGGGAAAATTACCCACAATTTGTGCCAAAAGACATAAATGGACAATTTGATAATCAAGTGAGGTACAGACAATGGGGCAGATTTCTAACTGACTTAAGGTCCCCTGATTGTAGCTGCTGATATCGGTGACCAATATCGGCTGACCAATTCGGCAGCTTATTGGCCCGTGTAGGGGCAGCAACGACGGGCATGCCCGACGATATCTGGCCTGAAATGAAAAGTTTGAGAAATACTGTATATTTACAAGTTATCATGGCTTTTTCCATTGAATTCATACAGCAATAATACAAATTCTGCTGAAGTCTATGGTCTAAGTTTCTGTAAACTAAAAAAGAGGGTTCGGTAACATGACACCAGTTGAGTTTGTGCTTTTGAATAGATTTACCACTTATGACTTAATTGAGACCTCGCTTTATTGACTCATTAAGGTAACAGTTTTATTGTGGTATGTGTTGTCTGAAATCTGTTTTTTGTGTATCTCATGCACATATGTTTTTGCTTCATTATAAAGACCATTTTCACAACTTTCTGAATAAATGAATGCTAATCTTTCATTAACCACCCACAATGATGGCTTGGAATCTACATTCAAATGGATTTTTTCTTTGAAGAGGCAGAATACATTTTAAGATATACAAATGGACAAGAAGCTTGTAGTCCTTGCAGAAATATATCTAGGCAACTATTTTTAAAATTTCTTGTACAAAATAATGATTATAATTTATTGCTTTAAGGGTGGATGACTATTTCTTCTGGCTATATAGTGCTGACGTTTAAGTTCCTACTCTGTGTTTCACTTGGAGGAGTATTTCTCTGCTACAATTGCCAGAGTTCAGTCTAGAAAAATAAGTTATTTAAATACACTTGGGTGTCTATATTCAGTCCCTATTTTGGGGGTTCCAGCTATACATAAATGTATGAAGATATATAATCTGCAGGCAAAGCAGCACTTTATAAAACAAACAGAACATTCATTTGAAACAAAATTATAGAACAAGTGGATCTTTATATAAAAACCCACACATTTCATCTAAGAATGATTTATTTAAATGTGTGGAATAAGAAAATATATTTTATGTAACCCTTATATAGTATATAAAGTAAGTCAGGAGTGGGACTTGGTTACTGGTAAGCTTTGCTGCCTTGCAGTCTGGAATCTGACCTTGCCACCAATTTTTATGTTCTCCCTGTGTCTGCATGGGCTTCCTTAGCATACTCTGGTTTCATCCCACACTCTAAAAACATACAGGGTCATTGGTACCTGAACAAACTGACCATATTGTATGTTGAGTGTATTAACTAAAATTATAAGCTCTTCTACAGCAGAGATGGATATGAATGATGCACAATTTCTGTAAGAATACCTGGTGGTCCAGTGGTTAAGCGGGGACGCCCGCCGCTCTTCAGGCGGGGACGCCGCCGCTTCGTGTGCGCCGATGCGTGCCTCCTGCCTCTCTGGCGCACGAAGGTACGCGCGCATCCTTTTAAAGACTGGCGCGCGCATGACATCATCGCGCTGGCGCGAAATTCAAATATTTTAAGGCGCTTGTGCTTGTTTTCAGTGCCCAACTTCGGTTTCGCCTCCTAGTTCCTGCTATTGCTTGATTCTGACTCTAAATTCGTGTTTTGAACCTTGCCTTACTCTGACCTTGCTGATTGCTGCCTGTACTGACCCTCTGCCTGTTTTTTGACTACGGTTCCAGAATTTGATTGTGCACTTCGCTGCCCGTTTGGTTTGACCTTAGCCTGATCACTTTGTCTCTTCTCTCCAATATTCTTCATAACGCTAAGTTCCCTAGCCTGCTCAGAACATCTGCCTTGGTCCTCTCACATTAAGTCCTGGCGGCACCCGAGTAGCGGAGGGCTCCTCCCGAAGTGAAAGGTGGCTGTTATAGGCAGAAGAGGGAGCTCAGACCGGGACCTTGGCTGTTGTTCTGAGTTTTGAAGGTTGATTTTGATATCTTATTTTGTGGGCAACTGATATGCAAATGAAAGTAGACAGATGAATAGCTAAAGCTAAAACCATCTGAATCTAGAGACTGGTCACATTCTCCCAGATTGCAGAACTTCTGCCCTTCACCCATGAGAGCAAGTTCTTTCTAGGATCCACCAGAATAAGGAAAGGATTTTGCTGCAGATGTAACTGTAATTCAACACTTGGCATATTGTGAAACAATATAATGTTGTTATTCTATCTGTTTTTGTAGAATCCAATGACATACTGAAGCTAAAAACTAACTGCCTAATGGAAACCTTGTCTTCCATTTCCAAAAAATTGGCTTTGGATGAAATCACACCTAGGAAGCCCCTTTTTTATGGCCCCCCACACACAATCAAAAATAAAATGTAATGTAGTAGCCCCTTGATTTCTCACTAGTGATGGGCGAAATATTTCGCCAGGCATGGATTCGCGGCGAATTTCCACTTTTCGCCCTTGGTGGATTGTTTCACGAAACGGATGAAAAAATTAGCCGTGGAAAAATTCGCCGCACGTCAAAAAATTGTCGCGGGCGTCAAAATAATAGCCGCAGGCGACGAAACAATAGCCGCGGGTGACAAAACAATAGCCGCGCAACAAAATAATAGCCGCAGGCGACAAATTTTTTTTGTCGCGCGACATTTTCGCCGTTTCGCGAATTTTTCGCCGTTTCGCGGATCTTTTGAAAGATTCGCAAATTTTTCGGCGAAGCGAAACGGAACAGATTCGCTCATCACTATTTCTCACTCATATTCTCTAAGAATTGTGAGAATTCTAAATATATCTAGTGTAAAAGTGTATCAACTGGCATAACCCAACCCACAAACAAAATCTAAATCTATTTTTTTATGTAGATAAAATATTTTACGAACTAGCAAATAAGCTTTGATTCTAAATCTGTTTTTTTTAGTAATCATTGAAACCCAGTCTATTTTTTATGAACATCTATTAAAAAAACAAAAGAAAGCTCATAATGGCAAGGAGTTGAAATAAGAAATATACATACTTCTTGCAGACAACGTTTAAAAATTCCTTTACATAAAAATAATTCTCGTTTATTACTAAAGAGAAGTGTGTAATTATTTCTCCTTGTTATTCTGTATTGAATTTTATGGCAAGTTCTTGCTCTCTGTTTCACTTGGAAGAGTATTTCAGAACTTTACAGTTTAATGCAGCTATACTTGCCATTTACCTAGACTTCCCAGCAATACTTACATTGCTGGGAATGTATATTGCAAGGCAGCACATGCAGCTACACCAGTAAAACGTACAAACAAATGACACATATCCTCAGATGTAACTTCAAAATACCAGGTATAAGAAATTAAGAAAATAACCAACAGCCAACAGGTTAAAATCCTGCATCTTGGGATCAGCAGTTCAGCACCTATGAACTTTGAGACCATGAAGCAGGGCTGCTGTTGGTCAAATGGGTGCCCTAAGCAGAAATTTACTTTTGTGCCCCCTCCCCCAAATATTATGGAAGTAAAAATAAAATAATTAACAGTGCCCCAATTGCCCCCATAAACAGTGCCCCCAATTGCCCCATAGACTGTACCCCCCATAGATAGTAGTAGCCCCCACACACAATGGCCCCAATAGAAAGTGCCCCCATACACAGTGCCCCAATTGCCCCCATAAACAGTGCCCCCAATTGCCCCATAGACAGTACCCCCCATAGACAGTATCCCCTACGCACAGTGCCCCAATAGAAAGTGCCCCCATACACAGTGCCCCAATTGCCCCCATAAACAGTGCCCCCAAATGCCCCCAATAGAAAGTGCCCCCATACACAGTGCCCCAATTTCCCCCATAAACAGTGCCCCCAATTGCCGCATAGACAATAGCCCCCACACACAGTACCCCCAATAGAAAGTGCCCCATACACAGTGCCCCAATTTCCCCCATAAACAGTGCCCCCAATTGCCCCATAGACAGTAGCCCCCACACACAGTACCCCCCATAGACAGTAGCCCAAGTCATCGTCGGCGGCTCCTTCTCTCTTATGCCACGGCAACAGGCACTTCTATAAGGTTGCGCCTCGTCGCTGACGTGTGACGTCATACGCACTAGCGCAACCTTATAAAGGGGCCTGTTGCCACGGCATAAGAAAGAAGGAGCCTCAGACGAGCAATGACTTGGCCTGTTGGTGCCCTACGCAGACTGCGTAGTCTGCATATAGGGAGCGGCGGTACTGCCATGAAGTCAATATAGTTCAAACAATCTTATGACCATGGAGTGAACAACAAAACAACCATTTGTCCCTCTTTACAATTTCCAGAACCAATAACATCAAGTCAAGAATTAAACACATGAGTTCCCCATGTGCAATATATCATATACCATACATACAGTATAACAATTTATTCTGTCATGATTTTTATGGTATACTTTTTATTTATAAATTACACTGTTTACATAGCAAATAATTCACTCTACCATTTAAATTTTTATTCTTGAACCAACAAATGTATTTTATTTTAGTTGTAATATTGGTGTGTAGGCAGCCATCTCAGTTCATTGTGCCTTAGTCTGATCTTTCAGAAGGTGCCAACGCTACACATTAGAACTGCTTTCAGATAACCTATTGTTTCTCCTACTCCCATGCAACTGGAGGAGTCCCAAGCCAGACTTGAATTTCTTACTATTGAGTGCTTTTCTGATATCTACTGGGAGCTGCTATCTTGCTACCTTCCCAGTGTTCTGCTGATCGGCTGCTGGGAGGGGGGCGATATCACTGCAACTTGCAGCTCAGTAGTAAAGTGTGACTGAAGTTTATCAGAGCACAGGTCACATGGCTGTGGCACCCTGGGAAATGAAGAATATGGCTAGCCCCATGTGAAATTTCAAAAATTAAATATAAAAAAAACAGATTTCAATTGCGGATTCTGCTGGAGAAGCTCTATTAACTGATGCATTTTGAAAAAAATATGTTTTCCCATGACAGTATTCCTTTAACATACACTGCAGCTGCATCCTTGTTCACTGTACCCTTTCTCCCTTCTGTATTCACCTAAGGAGGCCCTTGAACAGTCCAGGGAAGGCATGACCATACAGGAGATGTAGTTCCACTAGTTACTCAACCAGACTATCTGTCTAAGGGGCCCATTTACTAACATTAGAATTTTAATCATGGATTGTATTAATTCTAAAAAACGTGAAAAGAGTTGTGATTTATTAAACCAAAAAAACATTAAAAAAAAAAGACTACACCATCTAAAAGCTGTCAAGGTCATGTAGAAGTCAATGGGAGCTTTTCTAGGCAAATTGTAACAGTCTTTATTTTATTTATGGTTTTAGAGGTTTTCGGGCTTTTTTCATTTGTAAGTGGCCAAAAATTCTTACAAAAATCAAAAATTTGAGGTGTTGCGTTTGAATTCCCTCATACTTTTTAAATAAAAAAGTTATGTGCCAAACTTTGTGGCCACTTTCGTGGAACACTCTTCCAATGGCAAAACGCAAAAATTTGGGGCTGACCCTGACAAAGATCACAGAGAGCGATGAAATACATAAGGTATAACAGCTCGCTGAGGATCTATATTCAGAATCGCTACCAGAATCCACCCAAAGATGAACACTAGCTATACTAACACTGTCCCCCCTTTTCTATTTTATTTAAGTTTATATAAGTGTATATATAACATGTTTACTGAAATCTTACTGTAAACATCTTCATGATATTGTTACACACCTTCATATGTAATAAAATGCAGTAACCCATAGCAACAAAAAGAAATGTTTTTCTTTTAAACAGGTGGCCAGTAATTGCTACATGCATTGGTTGCTATAGCTAACTAGATCCTTAATGAACAAATGTAGGTTGGTTTAGCTGGAGAATGGTGCTGTTGGATAATATTGTTATTGTTTGTTTGTAACTAACCTGTAAATTACAAAAAGAAAAAACAAAGAAATGCCACTATCATGACATAACAGCTAGACAGTCCCATCGTTCAGGCTGATTGGTTTCTGACTGTGCAACACAAATATATCATATGCAAGTTTGATCACCATCTTTTATTCTGACACGTTCGCAGTGCATTTCTCATTTAATCCAATTTTCTCAAATTGAACTCTCTTAAAATGAAAATGTCAATTAAATGTGTTTTTCCTCTCAGACCTTGAAACATCCCATTACTTTTATAGGAAGATGAAGAAACTCTTTTTGACAAAATGAAAGAAGAAAGATAAACAAAAATTTTCTTCAACTCCAGAGTTTATTGAAGTTGTTGAAATGCAATTAAAATAATGGGATTCAGTAACATTTTACTGCGTTGCTGACTTTTCCTCTCCAACACTGTCAACTGTTTCACTTTCTCTTCAACATCTATGGAACATTTCTTTTGCTTTATAAATAGGCAGTTCCTGTTTTGGCCTTGCCAGTTTCCTAGTTTAGTGCTCTTCATATTCAGCTAGGGGAGTGGATATCACTATCTTTTTAAAGAGCAGGCACTCAATGAGCATATCTCCAGGCAGAATTCTCAATAACAAATCAGTTTATTGAAGTACCATGACATTTGCCTTACGCATTTCATGTTCAAAGACACTTAAGACTATAATTGTCTTTGAACATGAAACACATAGGGGCGCAATTACTTATCCACGAACGCTCCGACCATTCGCTTGATTGGTCCAATCGTATTTTCCGCAACTTTTTTGGCGCTTGGGTGACTTTTAAGGATTTTTAGCCGAAAAAAACGGATCGGTTTTGCCGCTGTTTACAATCGTTCGGTACGAAAATTTTATGACTTTTGGATCGTCAATACGATATTATCGTGACAAATACATTTTTTTTGGAAACATTTTCGTGATATTTGCGACCTTCAGAAATATTTGTTTCCAATCCGAGTTTTTCCCATTCGGTATTCGAACTCGTGTTTTGATAAATCTGCCCCATAAGGTGATTGTCTGATCATGGTATTTTAATAAACTAATTTTTTTTTAATTCTGCCTGGTGATATGCCCACTGAGTGCCTGCTCTTCAAAAAGTCAGTGATATCTGCTCCCCTAGCTGAAGGCTCAGGGTGGTGCACCAGAGCCACCCTCCGTCAGTGGTGAGTCTTGGACACAATTGTTTGCCCTCACTTTCAGCTCATAAGAAAATATTTTAGGAAGTAGAATAACACTTATATTATATAAAGGAATAGTTTTTATACAATACAATTACAATAGCAACATGAACAAAAGCGCTTTCAACCTCCCTCCTAAAGTGGTGTGTAGGGCTAATCATATATACAAATCTAAATGAGAGATGACCAGTGCCAGGCCAAGCCAGACAAGCACACAGGTCGGCCGGGTTGGGGGCCACTGGCGGGGGGGGACTGCAGTGAGGGGAAAGTCCCCGGAACTAGAGGTAGGTGAAAGAAGAGGTACCTGCCTGGCACCCTCCCTCACTGTTGAGGTGCCTCTTCTGCCTATCCCTAGTTCCAGACCTGAAGATGACGTTAACAATAGCAGCCAATTACTACTGCACCTTCATATTCCGATTTCTAGATTCCTTATGACCCAACATAGTATATAAAGCATAACCTTTAACAGAATGTGTTTGAAACATATCAAGAAATTATTCTAAAATGAAGAAGAATTCTTCAGGTTCTGTAAATAATGCAAGAATATTAATATCAACAGTTTTAGGAGTTTTAGAATTGAGAACAAACTCCCACACATTCAGTGGCAACAGTGATAAATAAACTAACAGCACCATATAGTACATGTTCCTTTTAGAGGTTAATTGTTACTGTTAATCTCCATTCTGTGGCAACAATTGTATTAAGTGTGGTTGTGTTGGTTCAGGGTGCACATCTGCTATCTAACCAAAAGTTCTATTAGCTGCTCATAATTCAGTCCAGCCGACCATCAACACTCTGATTATATTACAATTAATTCCCTTAATTAAGAACTGACATGCATTTTGCTGTTACCACCAAGCTTTAGTCAGGCAACTGGTAGTATGTAAAATTAGCACCCACCCCCTAATATAAAAACTACCAACTAGAGGGTGTCACATCCACTGACATGAAGACATCTATCCTATCTCTGCGTCAATGTTGTAGGGTCACCTGGCAACAAACCCAGTAACAGCTCATCTCAAACCAGTCTCAAAATCAATTCGGTCCCTATTGCCTGTGTTACTGTAGTAACATAAATGGATGCATTGCTATGGCAGCATGGCTGTAAGGTTTTAATTTAACATTTCTTTTAGGCCCCACCTACTTCTTACCACTCTCCCTTTAGCTACACCCACTCACATCATGGTCACATGTTTTCACATTTCTGTTCTCACTTTTTCTGTCTTCATCAAGTATCTAGTTACACTTTCATTGCACCCATACCTTGTAATTTAAAAAGTGAGTATGTCATCTATTTGTTACAGGGCAAGGCTAAAGGCATGATGGATGAAGCCAAATACTGAGGGGAAAACCTGTCTCAGACTATAGGATTAAGGCCCTTTGCCTTCAGGAAAATAATGCCAAAGTCCCATCCAAATCTAGATAATCTATGACAAAACTTGAAAGTTCCAGTTCACCAAAGGTCATCATCCAACCTGGCAGAACATTAGCAATTTTGCCAAAAAGAATGGGTAAAAATGCAGTTTTCATATGTGCATGGCTGGTATGTACTAAAAGGAGAAGGAAAGGTAAAAACTAAGTAAGCTTTATCAGAAAGGTCTATGTAAATACAGCCATAAGCACTCACAGAAAAACTGCACTGAGTACTCTATTAAAAGAAACACAGAATTTATTTTCTTCTTTTGTGTATACATGTTCTTCGGTACCAGACTTGCTGATTCTACAAAAACCCTACAGGGCATGGCAGGAGTCTGCTCAGTTTGCTCCTCTCCTTTCTTCCCCTCTCTTCTCCTGCTCCCCTCCCATCATCTCTCTCCCAACTGGGCTGTGTAATCTGATCTACTAGCAGCTAGAGCTGCAGCACAGAGGCTATCAAGCTGGCAGCTACTAACTTAAATAAACAGAGGGAGCTTCTAACGCTTTCTACAGAATAAATATAGTGTTCTAGGTGGCACTAAGGTGGCAAATCTATTGGCAGTAAAATGCCAAAATTACTTTCCTTCTCCTTGAATACAAAAGTCTTATACTTGCAATGCAGCCAAAGGTACTGATTCAGGGGAATGATCCCTTATGGAACCAACAAAAGTCATTTAATCCCATACTGTAGCACAATAAAAAGTGGGAAATTCCTGTGGGAAATCCCAAGAAGGTGGAATACTTATATCAGATACAAATGTATTCTTATGTGTCTGATTTCTCTACATGCCATGATTATAAATTGGTATAAATGCATTTCATGAAAAAAATGAACTGAAAAAATGTTGGCACATGAAATTGGCTTTCAAACTATAGGATGAACCAGATTGATTATATATTTATATAAATGTAAAAAATAATGGGCAATCTGTACGTCACTTGCATATAGTAACAACAGATGCACTTAGCTCTGTTCTCAAGTGCCACCTTGTACACTGCAAGAAACACAGTAAGCAAAATGAAATAGCAAAACAAAAATAGCAATAGAACTTTCATAAAATATATCCATTCTGGTTACTCTGCAAACTGCTTTTTATGTACTGCAGTGATTTTCATTGGGCAAAGATCACCCAGGGAGCTAGTGGTTCATACAGAATTTCAATTCAGTCCTATGATTTAACCACCAGGCTAAGGTTCCCTAGACCAGAACTCCACATCCAGTCAATACTTATGCTTTTTAAAGAATTTTTTTAGACACCAATGTTGTTCTTAGTACATAGAGTTTAAAAAGATGTAGTGTTCTACGACATAAAATTAAAAGGCTGATATCCAACAGAAACACCATTTAACTTTTTACTCTTAAGTATTAAAAAAACAACCCGGTTTCTTAAATATTCCACAACTTGTGAAAACATTCAAGTTAGATGTACAGAATATATATTTTTCCATACCTAATTGGCAAAAAAGTGCATGCAAGTATTATGCCTGCTATCCCTTCTCTATACTTATTTTTCCTTGATACCCACAATGCTGACTGCTGTTGGTTTTATCAAGCCATATAAACTAAATTCTGTTAACTCTTTTGGTTCTGTTTGAGGACCTAAATCCTCATGCCAGCCTTATAATAAAAATAATACAAAGTTTAAATTACATGAATGATATATGACATATGGTATGGAACTGGAACTGGAATAACTGAGGGTAGATTCTAAAGAAAACTCCTGTAAATTATCAAATCAGCTGCTCTGAAAATTCATTCCACAATTTTTCCACATTTTTGCATGGGGGATATATTTAAGAAACCTGCCAGTAGGGGGAATTATTGGTACACTAGTAATCTCATTATCTGCCTCTCAGGGGCCAAACATGGAGTCGTTTCAGTTTCCTTCTTTGCCCTTTTTAGTTCATAAAAAACAAAAAAACATAGATTTTTTTTCACAATTAAAACAAAAGGCAAACGAATGCTCAGCACAAGCCCTAGTCACTGCACTTACTGTATATTAAGGAGGCATACTGTCCCTTTAACCTAGACCCCAAATTCCACAAAGTCCATGTAAAAGTAATGTATTTTAACCTCAGGGTACTATAATATCACCTGCCAATCAGCAGACATTTGTGTTGCCATAGCTAGCCCTAGTCAACACAAAGCTATTGTGAAATGTCATTCTAATTTTATTCATTGAATGTTTTTACAATGCAGGTAAAATTATTGCAGGAGAATTGTCTCCATATGTAATTTGTTTAATTCAATTTCCAGCTGGGTCCATTCACATTCAAAAACTTCCATTTTGACAATTTGAGCAGACCTAGGGGGACATTTATTAATGTACGAACGTGTACGAATGCTCTGAGTGTTTTTTTCTGCAATAATTTCGTACCTTGCGTGACCATTTCATACCTTGCGACAAAATTTGTGCAACAAAATTGTATTGTCGCGCTAAGTACAAAGTTTTGGATTCATTCAAGCTTCGTTATCGTGACTTTCCTTGGGCCAGGTTGGAGCTGCAGAGTGCCATTGAGTCCTATGGGAGGCTTCCAAAATCATGCACAGAAGGATCAAAGTTGGAAAGGTTTTCCCGCTGTTTACAATCGTTTGGTACGGAAATTTTGTGAATTTTGTTTTTTTGATTTTTTGTAAGCATTTTCGTGATATTTGCGATCATCAGAAATTATAGTATGCATGGGGATCATCTGATTGTTACAGACAGAGGTACAGAATTTTAAAACTCACAATGTACCTACCTTTGTCACCCATGTCAGTTACACATTTAGGGTATGCTTGAATAAAAAAAAATATAATCATTCACACCTACATAAATTAGAAGGAAAGCTACCACTGCAGTGGGAAAGTGTATGCTTTATAAGAGATATTATGATATTAGCAGAGAATAATAAAATATATCATTGACGGCAAGATAATTAATTGCCTTTTATTATTACAGCCTGTATACATAAGGAGCATAGCTGCTAGGACATTTCCATACAACCAACATGTCAGCACAAAACTACATGCAAAGTGTATATAAAAACAGCATTTATTATACACAAACATTTTGTATTGCCAGCTAACTTGAGAAGCTGTGGTTGTCTGTGCATCTACCTTTACATTCCCCAGCTGTCTATGTTCAGAAGATGACCACCAAAGACTCTGATCATTTGTTCTCCATGACTTTATTTGGTGGTGACCTGTGAAATATTTGGATAAAACATGCCACAAAGGAATAAGGAAGTAGTTTCAACAAACAGGTCTACATAACAATCAGAAACATAAAAGTAGTCCTAGATATGAAGGGAGTTTGCCTAAGACAAATTTTAATTGGAGATGCATAACTTTTGAGTATCTGACATTGGGGCTGTTCCCCCAGGGGCCCAGAGTATTATGAGGGATGCTCAGTTTGAAGAGTATTTTGGTGTAATTGCTTCCCATTGAACTGTAGATGGATGATTGATATGATAATGTTTTCATATCTGTCATAAACACTTGCTAAAAGCTAATATGAGCCTTGATATGACTGCAAATGGTTATGGGGGGCTGGAACCAAAAAAGTGTAAAAGTCAATTCCCTAATATTGTCAGAGAGGGAGCTATAAGAATAGTTGTAAATGTAATCATTTGGCTATGCATTTGCCACATGTAGCATTTCAAGGAATATTAGAACAGTAATGAAACTCTCTATCTCTGATTTAAGCTTTCGGCAGCATTTGTTCAATATAAGATGTAATGATATATTTCTCATCTAAACCAAAAGGACTAGAACATTTTATTTAAAGCAGTGAATCCCAACTAGCGTGTTTTAGTGTGTAACATATTAGTTGTGCAGCTGGGCAAGATTGAATAAACAAAGTTTAACTAGGTGCTCTTTAGCTGTGTCATTAGTTGTGTAGCACAAAAGGCTTGTAACAACGTGTTTTACTAATACCCGGATTGCCAGAAAAGCTTGCTAGCACAAATAAAATGCTGCCGTTAATGTTCTCTTCTGCACTGACACTCAATAATTTCATTACTGACATTCAAAAGAAAAGACACGATAATGTAGTAAGTGACCATTCATAATAGAAAACAATAAGGTGTAAACATGCTTATACCGATATATATATGTATATGTGTGATAGATGTATAGATGAAATTGCACATGATGTTTTGTAACTGGTTAGAATTTCACAATTTGGAGAGCCTCAGAATAACGTTCTGCTTTGACTTGTTCTATTCAGAGGCTATTTAAAGACACCATAAGGAATTACCAAATAAATAGAGGTAATTGCCAACATAAAGGAAACAAGAGAAAACCAGAGTATATTGCAAGCAAAGGTTTCATGTGTAATTTCTAAAAGTATCAAGCTGTTATAAAAACCATTATGTCTGGTGCCATATATACAAATGATTTATTATCTTTATTTACCAACATACTGACATACTTGCACACATGCAAGTTTAGCAACTGAGGGCTTCACAAACTGCCACATTCTTGCATAATAAAGCAGGGCAGCTTTTGGGATGTTACCAACTGGTCAGAGCAGCTCTGACAGAGATTTCTGTTCTTTGGCTAATCATGTTCTCTTCCTTTATTGCTTCCATTGTCGTATGACATCACTTTATTGATTTTAATTTAAGAAATGGGTAGCAGATTAGATTTCAGCAGGACTCAACTCGCAAGGTACAGGTACTAGCAGGCAAAAGATCCAACAGGTTGTGGGTTCAACACTGGCAAAACAGGAGTGCAGGTGTGGTTTGAGTTGGTAAGATCGGCACACATAGGCCTGACCCTGCCATAGGTTGCCTTCATCCAAAGAGATTAATAAAACAACAAAACTCATCGATACCCTGTGCCTCATGCAACTACCAGGTTCCAGTTAAGAAGTTAAGGACGAGGAGAAAGAAAGACTAAACTGATAATAGTCAACTTTTCACTTTTAGACTAAACTAATAATAGTCAACTTTTCACAAACTATTATACAGAAATTGTTTATAATAAAACAAACCACAACACTGTCATATATGGATTTTAAAGACTGCAAAAAAACAAATTCCAAGGCAAGGCCAAGTAAGTGTATAATAGTTAAACACCAATATAAATTATAAGTAGGGAATAAGTAGGAATTGCACCATTTATCTTTGCGACAATGCCACCAAAATGCGGACATTTTGTCAAATACATTGGAGTCAATGGGTTAGGTTTTTTTTTTAATCCGGCAAAATAAAACACATGGCAAAATTCAGTTGAAGATTTGTGAACATTTTTGCCACAAATCTGTATCAGCCAAAAAAAAATGTGCCCATTCCTAATTATGAGACATAGTAAATAGCACATTTAAGACTTCTATATTATAAATCTTAAAAAGTAACAGCAAAAGACTCTGTAATCTCTTTTTACTTCAAATTTCTTCAATTGCGGCATACAAAATGAAACTTGTATTTTAATAAATCCTTCCCTCCACGTATGACTTAAATGCTGTGATTTGGGTACCCTTTACCTACTCCTGCCCATTTTCATAACACAAAGCATCATCAGTCAAGTAAGATGCCAATTATTGATTTAAACAGAAAACAACTGAGAAGGGATGAAAATAGGTTGCTTAAAATACACCAGCAGATATGAATAAAGATTTGGGTCCTATTGGGCTAAGGGATTTAGAGAGTACAAAAGGTAAACATTGTCATTGCAGACACTGGACTTATTTACAAACATAGTTGCTGTTGCCAATCAATTAGGAGTCATGAAGACAAAGACCTGATTGGTTGCTACTTGCAACAACTCACTTGTGTAATTTGGCACCTATATCCTGTATCATTATAGTGATTTGTAGGCAATTTTCACTGAATTGCTATTTATTCTTTTTTTAATTTAAGGTTCTTGATCCTTTATGAACCAATCACTGAATGTAGATGCTGCTGAAGCAACATTTTCAGGATTTCTCAGCAAATCCAATTGATTTTGATATACCCTTACTAGATATAGTTTCAGCTGAAACATTTTGTTTTAAAATCTATCCAGATTTTTGAACTCCCTATAGTTTGCAATCATATGAAATATGCAGTATTCATTCTGGTGTCAATACCAGTTCTTTGGTGTCACCGGTTTCTCCGCCCTCCATCTGTGATATCAAGTATCTGTCCATTCTGATTCTGATTCACAAAATCATCACCTTTCAGTCAAGCACTCAGACACGCTGTCTTTTATACCACATATCCAATCACTTGACAAATCTTGCCGTTTTCACGTGCGCAACATTGCCCGTATACTCCCTTACCTCAGTTTAGACACGAAACACTCATCCAGTATCTGATCATTTCCAGCTTTGATTACTGTAGCCTACTCCTTACAGGCATTCCAACGCATCGCCTTTCCCAACTCCAATCTGTTCTAAATGCTGCTGGCAGACTCATTCATCTATCTCATTGTTCCACATCTGTCGCTCCCCTATACATATATATTCACAGGCCCCCAATTTCCTCTACAATCAATTTCAAATTACTAACACTTACATATAATGCCCTTACTAATGAAGCCTCTCCCTATAAGTCAGATCTAATCCCAAAATACACTCCTTCATGAAACCTACGTTCTGCCTCTGACCGTCGCCTCTATTCTCATATCATTACTTCATCCCATTCCCAACTGCAAGACTTCCCCCGGGCTTCTGTCTGTCTCTGGAACTCTCTACCTTGGCCCATCAGACTCTCCCCTTCCTTCCAGACTTTCAAATGCTCCCTAAAGACCCATCTGGTTATGGAAGCATATGAAATGTATCTAAACTGATTAGACATTTCTATATGCATCATAAATAATCAATCAAAATATCCACACTTCTTTTGTTTCAATGTACCGCTAACCCCTGTAGATTGTAAGCTCTTGCGAGCAGGGCCTTCTGATTCTATTGTTACTCTGTATACCCTAATTTGTTAAACTTTTTAAGATCCCTGTTTGTTTAAATTTATTGTGAAGCACTGCGTAATTTGCTGGCACTATATAAACAAATGATGATGATGACAATATTACAGGTCATCACAGCACCCCTCACACCCCTCAATACCATGCACGTTACATTTAAAATAAAGAAACACAATATATAAGTTGTGAAAACCAACAGCTCATTGAAATAAATTAATCAAAATGCAAGTTAGGTCTCCAAAATGTAATGCACAATAATATACAATAATATTCTTAGATATTTATGTATATAGCTGCTTCAGTTAAGGTTGGCAGTAGAATATCACTTGCAGATATTTATAAATAGATAAACCATAAATACTGGATAATAAACAGCGGCATAACTAGATGCTACTTGACCCCACAGCAAATTCATTTTAGGACCCTGAAAAAGTTTGGTAAGTTGACCTATTTTACCAATTACTTATTAATACCGCTCGGCCTGCTCTACAACCACAGGGTCTGCTTCCTCTATAGTTATGTCCCTGGTAATTGCTCTTTTTTTAAAGCTAATGAATGCAAGTACCTTTCCTGTATTACCTGTAGTGATGAGCGAATCTCTCCTGTTTTGCTTCACCAAAAAACCCATTGAAGTCAATGGGTGACTTTTTACATGTAACACATTTTTACGTGGACGACATTTTTTGGAGTGACTACTTCAAATTCATTAAAGTCAGTGGGTGTTTATCTCCTACTCCAAATATATTTAAGTCAATGAGTGCCTGTTTAAAATCAATAGAATAGAATTTTTATAAATAGGACCCCAAAAAATGGTTTCTTTTGGAGACTTCCACTGTTTTATTCTGCCAGTGTCAAAGTCATTTTAAATACTTAAATTTATGGGGAATTGAATGAAAATATCTCCGCCTATAATATCTCCACCTATTTTTCAGCAGTGCGTTTTGTAAGAGACATACAAAACACAGTTTGCTTTAAGCAGGCGTTTATTCCTGTGCTCAAAATTTCCGTGTAGCAAAGCAGCCCTGAGCATATTAACAAATTACCCAAAACATTTCAAGTAGAAAAAAGTTACAAAACACACAGACTGGAAAAAGTATTAGATTTTTACAGGAAGATGTCTTGTATGAAAGTCAACATTATGCACTACAAAGTAACATTATGAATTAAACCAGAAATAATTCTTTACACTAAACACTTCAGCTGTTTACCAATTAGACATGGAAAATATGGCATTCCATAAAAGCCTTTCCTAATCCCAAATGTGTAAAGATATTTTTAAATGAGCATAGTGCTTAAGCCCAGAAATTGAAGATAGTGGTGCCAGCCCTATCAAGGTGAAAATGACGTGGAAATTTGGGTGTGCTCATTTTCAGATTTGAGTGGCCCATTTCTAAGTAGTAAATAGAATACAGTCCTTGCCTGTTAATTAAATTACAAAGAAGCAAAGCATTTTTATTTTATAATGGTGTTTTACATTAGTAATGAATAGTTGCAGCAATGAAAAAGAAGCAGATTTTGTACTTTGCACCTATTTTAGTTAATCCTGAAATTTGGCACTCAATATTCTGCCACACTGACTGCAATTTTGATGTTAAGAATTAGAAGTAGGACTAGATATACTAGATTAATGGGTGTATATGAAAAGTAGCACAGTCCTACTGTCTCAGACAGCCTTGTATCTTATGCCATGTGCAGTAGAACCCCATTTTACGTTTTTCAGGGGACCAGAAAAAAATGGTGCAAAATCTGGGAAAATGTAAAATCAGGGAAGTTTATTATGTGTTATATATTAGTGGGACCACAAAGCAATGGTGTAAAATGCAGTGAAGTTACACCGTATATATTGTAGTAAAAGGCTAGTTATCATCATATCCACTGGTCTTAGATAATTCCTAGTGCTATCCAGAGGTGATGCTGCAGATCTATAATGAATTACCATTCACACCCTATCTAAGAGGCTTTCACAAATTTGCACCCATACATACACACACCAAACAGTACATCTTTAGGATACATCATTTACCCTCCCTCATGCATGTGATTTATATCTCACTATCATCCCATTTTGCTCATAGTATATTTTCTCACGTATGTGGGGATTTGATTTTGAGTTGAGTGTTTTGGAAATGTTGAACTTATTCTATGGAACTATTGCTGTAATAATCAATAATAAAGTTGTACTTAAAAAATCAAAAAACCTTCTGCCTCATATGAATGCAGCACAATTTGTCTTTGTTTAAAGATGAATTATTCAATTTATGTCATTATGCAGGTCACAAATTGTAGTGAGCCAGAATCATGTACTCAACATATGTACTTTCCACAAACCTCACCTATCAGACTGGGACCACTTTTTCACTGACACTAGCTCTACAATTAGGTTACCAAAAAAGCAGAAAAAAACTAAGAATAATACATATGATATTGAAATGAAATAATGAAATAGAAATAGATTAAATAAATGTTGATGAACTCTTCCAAGACTACCCATGTTCACTTGGTCATTTATGTTTCAATGTCTTCATAAACCAATTTTTGCCTGGTGCCACATTGCCCTATTACTTTTTTTGATAAAAACAAATTGTGGGGCTGCCCCTCTAAGCTGAAAGAATTCTTGTTTCCGACCCAAGATTTACTTGGAATGATGGTTTGTGTTTTATACAACAAAGGTTTCATATGTTCTTAACCTTGTTATGAGCTAAGGGTGTTCCTGGCCAACTACTGTAGCTGAAAAAATTAGAAAACCACTGTGTAATGTCAAAAGGGGAGTATACACTGATATCTAAGATCCAGTTATTAATCACTGGATTCAGTTTGTTGGCACATTTCTTGGAACAACCAATAAAACGCCAGCAAAATATTTTTCTGTTGCAGAATTAGCATAGTTTTGACACTTTGAAAAATATTTCCCTACAAACATGCTTACATCATTAAGATGGACTCAGCAATACTGTGTGCCAGGATGCTTCTGGTTCCAAACTTTCACACTTGCAAAAATAAGTGTGCATCCCTGTTTATGTCTCAAATCTGCCTACCCAGAAATTCTGTAACCAAGCTTTCTGCTTGCTTTCATCATTTTATGCATGGATGTTATCTGTATACACTTAATAAGAGTTACTCTTCGCTGTGACTAGTATGCAGATAAACAACTGAAAAAACAAATATTCCAGTTACTGTATGTTTTATATAAATTAAGTATATGAGTATATAAAGTAAAAAATAGCAGTATACAAATGATAATAAAAGGCAGATACAGCAAGTAAATACAACCCAGTGCTACTTATCATATATTATATCAATAATTGAACTTTGTAATTCAGTGACCATTGTAGCCTCCTGACCATAGTTACTATTATCTTATAAGTATTATTATAGATACAAATTGTTAATAGTGCTTAATCTGATTGAGCACCAAGGGACAAGCTCTTGCCCCCCTTAGTGCTCTGCACTTCTTCACCCAGTCTGTAGCAGGTGACCACTTATGTCTGTTTCTTGACCTGTTGAGTATGATGCTGCCAATATAGGATGCTGCTACTTAGGGGCTGATTTACTAAGACACGATTTCGAATCCGAATTGGAAAAATTCCGATTGGAAACGAACATTTTGTGACTTTTTCGTATTTTTTGCGATTTTTTCGGCGTCTTTACGTTTTTTGCGTAAAAACGCGAGTTTTTCGGCGTCTTTACGATTTTTGCGTAAAAACGCGAGTTTTTCGTAGCCATTACGAAAGTTGCGCAAAGTCGCGATTTTTTCGTAGCGTTAACACTTGCGCGCAAAGTCGCGCCTTTTTCGTAGCGTTAAAACTTTAAAGGCGCGACGTTTCGCGCAAGTTTTAACGCTACGAAAAAGGCGCGACTTTGCACAACTTTCGTAATGGCTACGAAAAACTCGCAAAATTACCGATCATTACGAAAAAAACGCAATCGGACGCATTCGGCCCGTTCGTGGGTTAGTAAATGTGCCCCCAGGTGTAGGTATATATATTTATTAGCTTTTATATCTGCAATTTGTATTTTAAAAATCCACGTACACACCCTTGAATTAGTTAAGAAACCTGTTGACTCATGGGTAACCACGATAGCCACAGACTATTTGATTAAAGATGTGGACTAATGAAATCTGCCATGCTGTCTAACTACTCTGTTCCGGTTGCTGCTCCAGAAAAAGGTGATAAAATAAATGTATAAGTATAAGCGAGCTGTGTGGATTATATGCTAAACATAACTACATACATATTGCTGATGTAAAAGGGCCAGACTGCAAATAGATTTTTCCTGCACGTTAACAAGAGCATTTTGTATCCTAAGCATTTAATGTAAACCTTAGCCTATAGGAATCTATTTACATTCACCTCTGGACTCATAATTTATGAAAAAAAGGATGCAAAGTGCTGGCTGGAATAATGAGTGATGTGTATGGCTCTATGCACATATGCACTCTGAATTTTAAATGTAACTTTATGCCAGCGATTTCTAGCATAAATGTGGACATTTCTAAATCAGAAACCTGTTTTTTACTACTTTGTATGATGAAAGGTTTGGTAAATGTAAATTTCCAGTGATAGATATATAAAGTGTAAGAATGTAAGAACATTTAGCTCTCTTGTATCAGAGCAGAGTAGTGGAGGCTGTATAACTGGACTATCCATTTCAGTCACACAGTAGAAAGCAGATTACCACTTCTGATATATACTATTACCAAAAGTATCCAGACATCTGCCTGTCCAGCATCTCATTCTAAAAACAAAGGGTATTAATATGAGACTGGCCCTTCCTTAGCTGCTGTAAAAGTCTTTGCTCCTCTTTGCTTCCATTCAACCCCATGAGATTGGGCAGTTATGGTGAGTTATCAGGCCTTGCTTACAATTGGTTTCAATTCATCTGAGGTGTTCAGTTGCATTGAGGTCAGGACTTTGTGTAGAACAATTGTTCTTGCATTCCCATCTCAGCAAATCAGTTCTGTATGGACCGTGTTTTGTGCATAGCAGAATTATCTTGCTGGACTCGAGCTGTTGCCACAAAATGCAAAGCACAGAGTATTAAGGTCTGATTTTACTGGAACCAGTGGTACTAGCCTAAACCATGACAAACAGCCCAAGGCCATTATACCTCCTCAACCAATGTTGCATCAACCAAACCCAGAAGTATCCATCAGACTACCAGATCAACTTTAGTTCTTAAGGTGGCCATACACGGCCGATTGTAGCTGCTGATATCGGTCCCTCGGACCGATTTGGCAGCTTATCACCCCCCGTGTAGGGGCAGAAACGACGGGCATACCTGACCAATATCTGGCCTGAAATTGGGCAGATATCAATAGGGCAGGTTAAAAGATTCAGTCAGATCGAGGACCGCATCAGCTCGTTGATGCAGTCCCCGAACTGACTGTGCCATTGCCACCATTAGAATTCGATCGTTTGGCCCCAAGTGAGGGGATCTTAAAGTGTATGGGCACCTTTACTCAAGAGAAAATAATGCCAGGCAGTCTCCTGAGACCCCCCTGTTTCTTTTAAGCAGAGCAACTGTATATATTGTTACATTTTTGTATATATATTCACAAAGCTTGCATGAACATAGCAAGAATGCTATGATTATATGAGAGTTTTTATGTGAGCTTTGAAATTCACCCCTAAACATGAGTCTTGTTGGCAATTTTGGGACATTTCTGTAGGTCACTGTGAATAGAACCATATGAAAATGCCTAATTCATTGGTTAATAATACTATTTATGATATGAATACTGTTCGGCATTTAAAGTTTGTATACAGAAATACTGAGTGGTTTAAAAGCATGTTTTATTTCCCAGATTGAGACGGATCTTACTGACTTGACGGCAAATGAATTGGCTGCATAGCTAAACTTCTAAGGACTCCTATGGTTAATAAAGTATCATTAGCATTAGTGGGAGGCAATTCTGCCCATTCCAGCCTTTCACTTTCAGGCCTGGAATGGACAGATTCACCATCAAACACCCTTAATGAGCAGTGATTAAAATGAAATTAAGTTAAAAAGATTCATTTATTTTAAAATAAAAAAAAGTGCTTATTTAAAAATCATCTTGTAAAACTGAAATTGTAAACTCCTTTGTAAAATTGGAAACATTGAGTCCAAAATTCCCTAATTAAGACACCCATAAAACAGATGTAATTAAACAAACATTTTAGGTTGTGTATCCCTGGGGTCTTTTAATTGGTTTTCCCATGTGCAACACTGGTACAAAAAAACAACACAGTGTTCCTGAATAAAGAAAGAAGAAAAACCTATTGAATTTCTTGTTTTTCTTTCTGTGTTGGGTCTACATTTGCACCTGCATTTTATCATTTGCTCACAGTTTCTAATGGCTTTTGTGCATATCGTGTACTGCCTTTCTCCATAATGCCCCTGTGTTCCAATGCTGTGATCGAGTAGTCAACAAACCTATTCCAGCAAAGAAACCTACTGATTGTATGTTGTTTGTGGTAGAGTTCATGTCAGAATGCCTGGGACTATAAGCCTGTAGATATCAACAAAATGGTACAGCTGTGTGCAAAGCAACACAAAGCACTCTTATATGCCATACATTGATTCTGATTTCATTGTGGCTGAGTAAACTAATGATTCTATGGCACATGCCACTAAACCAGCACTGCCAACTTATCCATTAGCCATACTACCAATATGCCTAATATTTGAAAAGCATATTAAAATGACAATGTTTATTAAACCACATCAGGCACATACATCAGCATTTGAACAATGCAACACTAATCTATAAACACTTGGGGTGTGGAAAGGTTGTTAGCATCAGCTGTTGCGTACTACTATGATACTGTGCTACATTCCACCTAGTCCATATGTTTCATTCATATACTATTGCCTTTTAATCAAGCATGTTCTAAATAACCAGTAAACCAATTATAATATTTCCTAATTTCTTTAAAGCACCACTCCAGCAGTAGGTACTGGATAAATAATAGGAAGGCACTTAGTTTGTGCAAGTTTTACAGGTATTGTGGGTTTGCTAAATCATCGTGGAGGTGGAGGAGTTCAATAATACACTTTTATGAAAGTGCAGTGCTTGCTTTTATTCTGCTTAGACTTAAATCTTCATTTGTGAATAGGGCAACTTTTAAAGACCTTTGTTTTCTTGTATTGGTTCTTCTATATTCTATTTTAGCTAACACTAGCTAAAAGCCTATTACATACATCAAAGTATATATCTTCAACTAGAATACAGTCCAGTACAGCAAAGGTTATAAAGGACTACTGGGCTAGTGAAGCTGTTATTGTGAAGGTGTCACCTGCAAAAAAACATAAAACACATTTAAAAAGCTCTTTTTTTATTGTAATGCCAGAATGACTACTTTGGAATGAATTACAGGTTTGTTTGCCTATCACTACCTGCAAGAGATCCAGATTAGAATGTTCATCTCTCAGTTACAGCCTATCATTTTATTTTATATTGCAGTGGTATTTAATACATATAATGTTATCACTACTAGACAATGAGAGAAATAATTGTCCATTATAAATTGATGATGCTTCTTGGTAAAATTGCTGTCTAGAAAATACTGACCTTTGGTAAATCAATCTCCAAACATCTTCAGTCAATTGTGATTTATCATCTCACCCATATTAACCCTTACAAACTAACTGAACTTTAAAAATGATGAAATAGAGAGTGATTGTCTAGTAGTTATTAGTAGCTTTAAGGGCTGATAATATATGACATACAATATTACAAAGTTTATGAGTGTATGAGTATATAAGTATTATTATTAGAATTTAAAGAGACAGGCACATATCATGTAAAAAAGGGTAAAAAGGCACAAAGGCATTGTATTGAAAAGGGGGTTATAATAGTCATTTATTATTGAACTCACACCTATACACATGTGAGTGTTCAGATGAGGGGGTGAGTGGGGTAATAGTAACATACCTATTTAATAAATTCCATATTCTATGTATAAGGAATTGCCTAATGAAAAAAATGATACTAAGTCAGACAGGTATTTAAAACAGAAAATGCATTTTATTAAGGTTGATGATGAAGTCAGCATCACACATACAAAAACATATAAGTATAACTATTTATTGAACATATTTGTCCCATTTTTTTAATTTGGATGCCCCCAATACCTTATTTTACTCATAATTCCCTGTAGACCCATGCAAACTTTCAGTCCAGTGATAATAATTCTAAAAATAGTCATTAATACCAGTATGGGACCTGTTATCCAGAATACTCAGGACCTGTGGTTATCAGGATAAGCAGCCTTTCCATAATTTGGATCTCCATACCTTACGTCTAATAAAAAAAAAACTATTAAAATTGTTTAAACATTAATTAAACCCAATAAGATTGTTTTTCCTCCAGTAAGGATTAATTTTATCTCAGTTGGGATCAAGTACAAGGTACTGAGAAAAAGAGAAAAAAATGTGAATTTTTTTTTTTATTAAAATGTCTATGGGAGTCTATGGGAGATGGCTTTCCTGCAATTCAAAGCTTTCTGGATAACAGGTGTTCAGATAAAGGATTCCATACTTGTACAGGTAAGGGACCCATTATCAAAAATGCTTGGGACCTGGGGTTTTCCGGATAAGGGATCTTTCTGTAATTTGGATCTCCTGCCTTACTAGAAAAATTATTTAAACAGTAATTAAACCCAATAGGATTGTTTTGGCTCCAATAAGGATTAATTATATCTTAGTTGGGATCAAGTACAAGGTACTGTTTTATTATTACAGAGAAAAAGGAAACCATTTTTAAAAATGTGAATTGTGTAATTCGATTAAAATGGAGTCTATGGGAGATGTCCTTCCCGTAATTCTGAACTTTCTGGATAATGGGTTTCTGGATAAGGGATCCCATACCTGTACAACTAAAAATGGCACTTAACTAGAAAAGACTAGTGTTTCTTGAAGAACAGGTTGGTATCGCCTCATCTAAAATGAATCTCAAAATAAGTCCAATTCAGAGTTATGACCAAGAAATGCATTTTCTTTCCAAAAAACAGTCATTATTACACACACATTGTGGATGCTCACAATTTACGAACGATTATTAATTCATTCTTCATACATCTTAGGTGCCCACGACCCAGTTATCTAGGAAAATTGTACATTGTAGATATTTTCTTATTTTTAAGACCAGGGGATCTGATCCTGGCAGCCTGTGTGTATAAAAATATATTTATTTATTTATGTATTTTGCCCTGACATGTTCACACAATGCATTCATTTATCAAACTTAACATAATACATTTTTCTTAAAAAAATAAAATAATCATAATAACTGAAAAATGCATCTTATTAACAGGAAATATAGTCATTACTGAAGCAACAAGTTTCAGTATTATTATTTATTTATTTATTAATTTCCTTAGTGAGCAGATATTTTATGAGCTTGAGAACAAAACAAAACGATTGCCTACAAAATAACAGAAAATATCTTTATTAGGGACTCTGGACAATTGTCTTATATACAATTACTCCCACTTCTAGTATTAGTACGTGCGGTTAATCATACTGAATCTGGGTCCAATTAGTAATAATGCTAACAACAGGAATTCTTGAAACCAATTAATATAAGATATATGATAAAATAAACTGGCATCTATAAGTAAAGAAAGTATAAAAGTATATAATAGTAAGGTCCAGATAATTGGTCAAGGAATAAATCAGGCCAACGATGAGATTTGTGTCGGATAATTCTGCACAGCTCCCCATATTATCAGTATGATATTATATCTGTAGTCTACACGGAAACATTTTATTTTTTAGATTATGATCACTACCACTACAATGCTCTCTGATTGCCACATATATATATGCTGACTTTTGATAATACAGGTATGGGATTTGTTATCTGGAAACCCGTTATCCAGAAAGTTCTAAATTATGGGAAGGTCGTCTCCCATAGACTCCATTTTAATGAAATAATGTAAAATTGTAAAAATTATTTCCTTTTTCTCTGTAATAATAAAGCAGTACCTTGTACTTGATCTCATCTAAAATATAGTTAATCCTTAAACAATTAGAATCCTAGAATAGAATCCTAAACAATTGTATTAGCTTTATTTAATTTATAAAGGACTTTTTAGCAGACTTAAGGTAAGGGGATTCAAATTACAGAAAGATCCCTTATCCAGAAAAAAACTGGTCCGAAGAATTCTGGATAACAGCTCCAATACATGAAATTGGCTTGGATGATTTCCTGAACAAACATAATATCCATGGCTATTGTGAAACTGAAATCTACATTTAGTATTGATGTTGGTATATATAGTTTATGTATGTGAGTATATAAGCCAGTATAGGTTTTTATGTATGCTGGGTTCTCTTGGAAGGGTTGAACTTGATGGACTTTGGTCTTTTTTTCAACCCAACTCAACTATATACCCAAGTAATTGATTTGTGTTATAAACCAATTCCAGGTCAGAGCTTTTTACTATGTATGTGGTTTTAAAAGCTTCCATTGGTGCCTTGGTGCATAATAATTACACCTTGTGTCTCATACCCCTTCTCTTTTAGACCTTAAACTCTCTTGAGCAGGGCCCCCTTCACCTTTTGTTTTGGTTTTTGGTTGTATTTATGTATGTAATCTGTATGTTCTAGGCATACACCCATTTATTGTACTGCAGAAAATGATGCGGCTTTATGAATATGTGTTGTTGTTATTATTAATAATAACAACAATAATAATAATGCGGATCAAAGTTTATGCTTTTTTATACTGGATTCACTGGAGTACTGCATTCAGTGTTCATTGACACAACAAGATGGAGTTTTTGTACACACCTGCTATGTGTCTGTGTGAAACCCCCCACACCTAGTATCCAGCAAAGCAAGGCTATAAAAAAAAAGGGGCATTAGATCAAGCAGTTGCTGGGTGGCCCAGTGGAGTATATATGTATGTGCAGTGTAGACCAGGTCTAGAGCCCATATCAACCAACCAGATGTTTGCTTTCAGACATATGATCAGTAAATGGTACTTGCAATTTGGGTCCTGTGGGTTTACTAAATCTGGCGTGTATTTTGTTCACTTTATCCCCAGTATGTGTTATTTGTACTTAGTTTTAGTAAATCAGGCCAGGTAGTAAGGTTCCATTACTTTGTGTGAGCAAAGATTTCCCGGCACCTATGCTTCATGGCCCCTGTCTAAGGTTTCTGCTCTGGCTCTGGCATTGGAACAGTGCTCTTGTTCAGAGTTTGCTGCTCCATTGACTGTAATGCAATCGTGAACTTGCTTTGGTCATGTAATGAAGCATTTTATGAACCGTATTCATGCACTATAGGCATCCAAGGTTCTGCTATAGCAGGCCACTCCAGTCTCACCTTGTTTTTAGGTGAATGGGAGGTATAAGGTTTCCAGATATAAAACTGTGCATGTGAGTTGCTGTCCGTCTCAGTGGGACCACAATGGGTTGTATAGGCTGATCATAAATACCTCAGCACTGATTTCATCCGCACAGTATTACCTTACTGCTTAAAGAAGCCTCGCTGCCAACATGGAGTACTGGTTCTTTAGGCCTGGACAATAAAATCCAATGATAAGTAATGCAAATAGTGTGTTTAAAAGGGATCTCATTGTTGGTTTCCCCTAGCGGGCATTTTATTAGTAGAAGTCTTGAAGCAACTGCTTTTCCTTTCCTTCTCATCTGATGCACAGGTCTTCATGGAGAAGTCACCCCAGCCAGGCACAGTGATGCTCATCTGTTACTTTTAGGAAATCAGTCTGTAAAGCAGAGTTTTGTGTACATGTTACACTCATATTGGAGGACACTTCAATCTACTTCTTTCCATCAGTAGAGAGATATCATGCATGGGGTCCCTTTGTAAATATCTTTTCTCTTAACTTGGTTATTTGTGGAGATGGTGAATATATTTTTATAATACTGTTTCTAAGAATATTTATTGTTCCAGCTGTGTCCAACTTAGTCTCTTGATCCACAATTTGAGGCCTGTTATTGGCATTAATAAGTTGCACTGCTAAAAAGGAGCTCTAGAAGAAACTAAAACTGCACAACTAGATTGGCCCATGTAGCTTAGACTTAGACTTAGACTTATCCTAAATCCCTCCTTTGCATCACCCCAACACATATATACGCAAAGGCTTACCTTCTAGGTATTATGTACTACCTATGCCCAGTGAACTTTTAACTAGAAGTTTCTAGGTAACACTGAAAAGACTCCCTGTTTTGCAAAGGGAAGTGGCTAAGTGGGTAGCACTTCTGCCTGGGGTGGGTTCCCTCCTTTACTCCCAAAACATACAGAAAGGTTAATTGGCTCCTGATAAAAGGTTGCCCCTACTTTGTGGATGTGTTCAGGACTTAGATTGTAAACTCCACTGGGGCAGGAATGGATGTGAATGATGTATAATCTCTGTACAGCACTGCCTAAACTGTATCAGTATAATATAAACAACTGGCAATATATATGTAGAGATATCACAATAATTTAGGCTCAAAATACTCTTGAGCCCCCCAGCCACAGGGTCTGCTACACCTAATTTTATGGTTATGTTCATGACAAGATCAGTGCTCACATGTCCACAATAGAAAGCTGCACAGCTTGCTTCCCCTCTATTTAGCCCTTTGCCCACAGAACATGAGGCAGGCTAGCCAACAAGAGGCTCTTTTTCTAACAAGAGGCAGTATTGCCAATGCAGACAGCCATAGCAATAACCAATTACCTATGATAAGTGGCCTACAGATGGAAAAATGAAAGCATAGCTCTAATTGGTTTCTCTGGGTTATTGTACTGGGGTAAATTTGCACAGTAAAAAACTGCCCTAGTACAAACCTGTCATTATTAAAGGACAAGTATAATTAAAGTCATTGAGTAAATGGGGTAGGCACCCCCAGAGACTTATTTGCTTACCTTTTAACCTGGGTTACAGCTTCACCTCTTTAAAAATTGCACCCAAAGTCGTTTTTGGCAGGGCAAGAAGCCATCATCTTCACGGGAATCCTCTATGGCAGGTTTTTACCCCCCAGTGAAGTAAACTGCAAAGTTTTCCTATACTGCATTCAAACATGCTGAGTGGACAAAGGTGGTTCTGAAGATCCAGTTTCTCTTCCAAAAATATAATTGGCAGTTCCAGAAATATTTTTTTCTCAAAATCTAAATTGTACATTTTTCCATTATGTCATTGATTGTTTTAGTTCAAAGATCTGGAACACTTCCTGATGTTCATTTACCAGGTACTGTAATAGATGATAAGCAAGTACATTTGGTTCACAAGATAATGCAGTTAATTACATTCAGGGGCATGGAACCATGGAGCACACAGATAGGACCAAGTCTGACACTTTTTGTGTGCCAATGTCTTTGGGGCTAATTTATTAATACAGGTGCAAAACTGTCTCAGTGCAGTTGCCTGTAGCAGCTAATAAAGGATCAATAAGACCTAAGACAGAACAGAAAGAATTTTAAAAATAATTCATATATAATTAACTGTTGCCCTGCACTGATAAAATTGGTGTATTTACTTCAAAGCCACCACTATAGTTACTTATAAATTGCAACTTATAACTTACTTACTTGGTTTTAACCATTATTATATAATGGGAGAGAGCAAATACAGCTAAACTATCTGGCCCCCATTTAATTACATGGAGCAACTATAGATACATAGTCAATCACTGTATTAATCAATAGCTGGGTTTTGTGTGTTTAATCAATGAATTTCATGCTTGCAAACAACAGTGTTAACTTGTTGAAAAGTGTGCGCCCTATAAGAGATTTGGTGCAAACACACAAGCATCAGACGCTCCACATATATACATGACATATTTGCAATATTGTGTATAGTAGGTAGTAAACATAACCAATTTGCCCTTTATCCACCTAAAACCCTGTGCCATATTTTCCTTTTGTTGAAATAAATTGTTGGCTGTTAGTGTTTGTACTGCAGTGAATCGGGCACCTGGATATCATGAGAGGGAGGGGAACATTGTCAAACAAATTTGCCCTTTCGTATCTATATATTACATGACTGATGAATGGATACAATTTAAAAATTGCAACTTTTTTCAAAGGTTATGCTTTTTAATCAGATTTTCCCCGCCAAATAAGAGAACTTTCATGTTTTACCATGTACCCGACCATTTCCACACCTTTTCAATTATTAGCATTACCAAGTCCCATATGAGCGCAAATATGCTTAAAACTTCGAAATGCAATGGAAAAAAAGCAACAAAACTCATGTATTTTTCGTAGCAAACTATTATATTTTCCTTGGTTAAAAAGCCAAATACTTAAAAACCCCTGTGTGAATTTGGCAATAAATGGCCTTTTCCCTATTTATCGTAACTCTTATATGGAGCCAAAAAAATTAGATGAGATTTGATTAAACGAGTGAATGAAAACACATCCATGTGAAATGTCTTAAATCTCCCAGTTATTGCTCGGAATACAAAACTCTTTTATTCAAAAACTTCCATAGTCTGCTTAAGCAGAGGAATATTAATTCCCCTGAGCCCATGGTAATTCTACAGCAACATCAAAACAATAACAAAAGAAAATATCAAATGTATTGTTCTGCTGCAGGAGATCAAAACCTTCCAACGCTGCCATTGCGAGTCTCTTCTAAACAACAAAATTGCCTAAATTAAAATATTTGTAGAGATTTCAGATTAATTGGTAAAACGACCTGACTGCACATAAATATTTTGGTTTGCAAAACAATGTATACATTCCCCGCGTTTCGACTTGGTGAAAATATTTTTACAAGAATCTGTTATATTTTTAAATCCAATAAACAAAGCACCGGGTTTCCAGAAAAGGGACGAAAAAATGTTTTGGCTTTAAGAGAAACTTACGCTAATCATTTTCCTCCTTTTATTAAAAACACATAGTAAAGTTGGGAAATGCTGGTTTGGTGGCGGTGCTATAGGCAGATACTTGCCACATGTAACATTTTAATGCGTTTCATAATGTTTATTTGTAGCCAAACGATGAAGCAAAGTATAGTATTACTTCGTGTTGCTAGGGAAAGAAATATATAAATCCCATTCCTTTATCTAAATACAGCCAATAATGTTAATATTTAGCCCACTAAGCAGTTCAAAAGCACATTAAAGTTCACTGCAGGAGAGTTTTGTTCGTTCCTATTTAGGATACACATAATTCACTCATTAATTTATATACAAATGCATAATATTGAATTAATGAACCTCTGATGTGCTGCCAAGTTTCCCGATGTTGTTACCAGGTCAGTAAACGAAAATAGACGAAATTAAGTTAACGTTTCCAAATGCAAACCAAGTGCTCCTAATAGGCTGTCGAGGTGTATGTATTAAGGAATTACATCTGCCCTCTTCTATCCATCCCTTAGCGAATTTCCAAGCCATTGATAAATCCTGCAGATCTAAAACTACATTAGGCGCACTTATGGTTCCAGATGCTGACAAGGGAATTAAGGGAGTCCTTTGATTCCCATCCTATCACAAACCCTAAAATGTGCTTGCCCCGTTTATACATAAGAAAAGTGCTAGCTGCATATGGGTGCCAAAACCTGTCAGCTCAGCCACACATAAACCATCAACTTCGCTCTCTCAGCTCAACTCAAATCCATGGATACAGTGGGGCAAAGTGCAACACTTTTCTAAGAGATTAACCATTGGCAGGGATGCTTGATACAATCTGGAAAACTATGATTATTGAGTGGGAATAAAAACTGATTGAAGAGACTTTCTGCAATTTCTCAGATTTTATTGTATTGCGTCACTTGTGGAGAAACCACTGCAAAATGTTCGCAATATATACACATATATATCCTTGTCTGCGCCTTATTCACATATTATTGAATCTATCTCTGAAGGAAATGATAACTAAGACACCTAGCAATACTTCTACTGGCGTTTAGCCTATACAAATAGCAATAGCTGTGCGTGCTGACAGTCAGATCAAGGCAATTCTCAGTGGATAACTATGCCCTTGTATAAACATACAAAGCATCTCCTGACACCACAAAGGGCTGAGCTGCCCTCAAAGCCAGTCATTATTAACCATCAAGCTCATCGCCCAAGGTTGGAGCCTTTATACATTAAACAAACTCTGGCAGCACCTCCAAGAGACTCATCATGTCTCATCATCTGGGGCTCCAGTAGTAGATATGCCCTGCATGCAATCCTACATTTGTCTAGCGAAGTATACTGGGAGTTGTGGTCCAGCAACATTTAGGTTGCCACCTACGAACACAGATACAGTTTATTTTCCTAAAGGATATAGGACATAAATTAAAAATATTAATTTCAGTGATTTAATAACCTGTCAAATTGCTCAAAGCAGTAATATTATTATTAGTAGTAGTAGTAGTAGCGTTATCATTATTATTATTGTTGTTGTTATTAAGAATAATAATAATAATAATAATAATAGCAATCATACAATTCTAAACGGAATAGTTGATAAACCTGTTTTTCCTTAGCACCAGGGAAATCAATTATTTAAGAGTAAGTGGAATCTGCAGAGTATCTGTGCATCATAACATATAATTTGGAAGTCCCATATGGTGAATCGTCAATGGTAACAAAAACTATTTGTGCTTTTACGATTTTGAGACATCTGTGTTCATTCTCACCTGCTGTGCCCAGTCAATACCTTAACATTCTTAATATCTGAAGATGAATATAAAAACAAATCATTTATGTCTAGTCATCCTAATCCAGTCCCATAGTTGTACCAGGAGCAGAGTCGGCTGTAAAAACCTACAAAGGATATTATTTAGAGTATGGTCAAGGTTAAACAAATAAACACAATTGGACATTATCGAATTCAAAAGGAATCCATGAGGATCCGAGACATGGGAAATTTCTAAACAAGATTCTTTTGGAACAAATCGTTTCGTCATATAGCAGACATGTAAACGTCCTGTCCTCGGGTTTGATAAATAACGTGCAACCAGTAGGATTTACCAGTAGTAGAGAATCGATTTATTTTGTTAAATATTTTTGGCTGGGGGATCAAGAGCATTTTTTTCTGTATTTCACGAGCCCCAACGAGGGATTTGAAAGGAAAAGTTCAAAGAGGGGAAATGTGACAGATTCTATATGCAGTCACTCGCTCTGTTTACATATCATACGTGTTTGAAACTTTTTATAATTCTCAAGGAAAAAAAAAAAATCTCTTTGCGAAGGACGTCTGAGAATTGTAAAGCGAACACTCAGATTAAGGAACACCAGTAGCCATGCCTTTTATAATAACTTTAAAGACAGTTTAATGCAATAACTTTATTTTTTTGTTTTACATTTCAACTTTATTACACGTAAGAGCTTGAGTGGAAGAACTAAGGTCTTATGTTACCCAGTTACCCCTTAATAGGGGTAGGTTTAAAATAAAAAGAATTAAAAAAGAGTCTCGCTGACTTTTATTTTAATTAATATAAAACGGATCACAGCCTTGGCTTTATAGAAATGCATTCGACTGTATCAAAGATGTATCTATAGAGCAATGACAAAGTAGAGGACATCAAGTTGACGGGTGACCATAATGTAGGTTAAGTAGTTAAGCAAAATGTCAGCGCAGTTTCTCCTTAAGGGAAATTAGTTATATTTATGATAAACTCCTTTGTACCCGTGGGTGGAGGTGTTAAAATATTGTACGTGTTCATAACACTTAACTATTATAAATATATTGCTATCACATCAACGTTTCGGTAAACAGCAGGCACCTTCCTCTGCAGTGTTTATGAGTTGTGTCCCTCTCTGTAGAGATGGAGGGAGAGATACCTGACACTACCTTGTCCAAAAGTGCTTACAGAAGATGTTCAAGGTTCCCCTGTCTGCAGAATATTTTATCCTATCAAGGTTTCAATACTAAACACTGACTGATCGAGAAGTATTCTCATAACCAAGTCTTGTATGTGACAGTCTACCTATGCATGATAGAGTGACTGTGAGAGAGACCCCCAAGTGTGGGCGATTCTGTGAGAGTGTGTGTATGAGAGAGATAGAGATTTTCTTGTTTCCCCTTCCCTGACATCATTTAACATAATATTTGACATATAGCAGCCTATAGACACACCAATCAGGGGCTAACTGCTTCCTTATACAACTGCCTCCGTCCATTTTTACTGCCATTCTCCATAGCCATCTGACTAAAACAGATTTTCCAAAAGGAACCCTGTGCTAGAGAACATACTGACAGAACTATAATGGCAGCTTTATTTTGTGGTTCTTACTTGTCCACTCACCGAGGGTCTGCAGGAAAGCTGTGCAGAAGGAAGCTATTGGGAAAATGGCCATAAAAGCCCTGGCCCCCTTGTGGATATGAGTGCTTGGCAGTAACCTGTGCATGTATAAAGCAGTGAAGGTAGCACAGGCTGGATGCACACTAAATGTACAGGAAGCACGCTCAGCATTTAAGAGCCGGGAATCTGGTAAATGTGATGGAATCTAGCAGGCTTTTATGGTGCGTTACACCTGGCCAGCGTCACTAGAAGTAAATCAGGCGCTGCCCTCCCCTCCACTGGCTCCCCATTTGCACCCAAGGTGCCCCGGTGTCTCCCCTGCACTCCTCAAGGGGTGACCTTATTCCTGGAAAGCTGCATCACAAGATGAGCACATGCCTGGAAATGTAGCATTCGTTTTACTCCATCAAATTTGGGGGTTTCTTCTAGTAAATGAACTTGTTTCTCCTGGCTAACACTGTAGTCCCCCTTTCCTTGTTAATTGCCGAGAGGAAGTTCTCCCTTCAAAGCGTTTCTGGCTTACTTCAAATGAATTGCCTGCAAGGAGGAGGTGTGCGGGAGAAATGATATAAGAACCTGGGATCAGCTCTGATTAGAAGCTGAAAATAATAAAAAAAAAAAGTTAAACAAAAACCAAGTGCATTGAGTTGTAGGGCAGCTTTCTGGTCAGCAGCATTCCCTGTGTGTGCTACTAAACACACGTGTGCAGCTAATATTCCAGATTTATTGGGAGCCCTCAGTTATGCCATAAATATAAACCTGCAAAACATGCAGAATAGCAGCTTGTCGCCTACTGCACCCCAGTGCCAGCCACTTGCTAAGCATACCCCCATCTGTATAATGGCACTGACCCGTTTGCTCATCATAGGTTTTACTCTTTTTTTTTTTAATTTAGAAAAACAATTAGCATTGGTGTATCTGTTGCAAAGTGCCTGAACTGTTTCCCTGAAATTCGCTACATTGGCGCAAAACAGCATTTGTATTATTACAAGAGATCTAGTGACTGCCCCAATGTCTACGTTTTTGTATTTTTACCTAAATGTATATTTATTTTTGTTGTTCTGCTGATTTCCGTTTAATATTGCTAATTATACCCATACCCATAACGTGTGTGTGTGTGTATATATATATATATATGATGGCTGACATTCTCAATATGCGATTGAATAAAGGCTAGCACGGAAAAATTGTCCCCGTTTAAAAATCAAATTACATTTTTAATGACGCGCTGACATGTTCTCTCCAATTAATAACAAAGATTTTATGTATTTATGTATATTGTGTGGTCTTGTTGGCCCCGCCTCAGTTAATCATTCTGGGCCCAAATTCGTTATATATCAGATAGTCCCGCAGGTGGGAATGGATAGAACCGTGAATTAATATCTGGGAGATAATTTATCAGTATTTCCTGTGTTGATTTGAAGACCAAATAGATACGATTACAGATTACCAAAGGTGGAACATATAAAAACAAACCTTTGCAGTGATGGTGACACCTAAAAATGATGCATTCAGCCAAGCTTTATATCAGTTCAAAGATTTTATTAATGTGGCATAACGCCTGTGCACATACATCTGTTGGGTTGTGTCATTAATGGTAATTGATTACCCTCTTTTAATTTTAGCATTTTGTTCGGATAGCCACAAAGCATTGTTTTATCCATAGTGCACTTACCGGGCATTTCAATTACGGTGACAATAATCTTGGTCATTATTGCCTCTGTCCGAGTAAATAGGTTCTATATTTTTTTTTAATGACTACTAAATTGAAGCCTAAAAACTTACCTAAATAAGCTGAATGGATCTCCATGTACCGACAAAGTAAAATGTAAATAATCCTTTAGTATAAACGGTATCTAATCTATCCAGTGTCTTATTAACTAGCTGATATGAAGCAAGAGTCACAGCCATAAAGTAATATGGTACTTCTGTTTTGTTTTGGGTTTTTCTGTTTTTGTTGTTTTTTTTACCAAAAAGGAAGCCCTATTATTTTTACTGAATCTACAGAAGATGAGGTATTCAAATATACTTATATATATATTCTGTAAGTAGGTGCTCACATCTGTTGTTTAGAGGTCATTACTGAATGCCTATTTCTCTAATTAAACCAAAACCAAATCCCTACTCATTCTGTAACGAATACAATTGTAGCAATGTGAATCATTTCCCCCTGAAACAAAAGGGAGAACCTAAAGACACACTCACACACACACACACACTCACACACTAGTGCTCTGAAGGGAATTAGAACCACATTGAAACAAGTAATGAAGTTATGAAGCCAATTCCCTTTCAAAAAGTTTACATAATCCATAAATTACGGTCTTTATCGGCCTTTCAAACTGAGTCCAAATTCTTGAATTTACACTAAAAGTATGTCTTTTAACCTGGCCTATATTTGCGATAAGGTAAATCCCAGGGTCATAAATTGCTGTTGGTGTAGCCGCTCGCGTTTAATGGTGCAGACATTAGGGCTTCATTGAGAGGATTGCTTGATCTTCCCATCCTTCCCAGGTTATTAGGCAGCGGTGACTCTGGGGGGAAGGAATGTGTTTGCCAATCTCTCCCTGGCCCCATGATCACAGTTCTCTTGTGCCTGCTCTAATGACTCTCTGCTTTATTTGGAAGCACCTAATTATCTGCACACAGACCAGAGGCTCTAATTCTCCTCACTTCTATACACGGGGAAAGATGCATGTGTCTATATGTACAACTGGAGTGGCAGCACCTGGCTTAGTGCAATAACAACAGAGAAGCGTTCATTTTCTGTGAAAGCTGTAAAAGCTTCCGAACACCAACGCGTATATTATTCAGTTTTAGCTCAGCCAGTGGTTGTCTTGTAACATATAGATGAGTTATATTAGGGCACCTTTCTTATTTTCCTTTACCCTGTCTTCTCTTTTCTCCTCTACCCCTTCTTCTCTCTTCCCATACAGCTTCCATTGCTTATCTTCACCCCCTGTACCTTCCCCACTGTTTCCAACACTTATTTATCTAAAGACTCTATCTTTCTCTGTTAATCTTCTATGTATCAATTCTTTATTTGCTAAATGAAAACTGTAAAATCTATGCTTCTACTCTCTCAGTGTATATGTGTATATGTGTATATCTATCTATCTATCTATCTATCTATCATCTATCTATCTATCTATCTATCTATCTATCTATCTGTTATCTATCTATCTATCTATCTATCTATCTATCTATCATCTATCTATCTATCTATCTATCTATCTATCTATCTATCTATCATCTATCTATCTATCTATCTATCTATCTATCTATTATCTATCTATCTATCATCTATCTATCTATCTATCTATCTATCTATCTGTTATCTATCTATCTATCTATCTATCTATCTATCTATCTATCATCTATCTATCTATCTATCTATCATCTATCTATCTATCTATCTATCTATCTATTATCTATCTATCATCTATCTATCTATCTATCTATTTATCATAATCGGTACAGATTAATGGTGTTTAGCACACTGTCCTTTAATTCCCGTTTCTCACTCACTCTATCATCTTCTGCCTTTCAGGCGTGTGTGCACTGTACTGTTCTGCACTAGGAATCACTTGAAAATTCAGGGACACGTCTCTTAAACACATGTTGCAGGGCAGCACTGATTGCATTTTAAATAAATTGCAATCAGTTCAGCCCTGCTAGTTGGATTCTAGATATGTCCCTGAATTTTCAAGTGATCTGGTCACCCTAATCAATCTATCTATCTATCTATCTATCTATCTATCTATCATCTATCCATCTATCTATCTATCTATCTATCATCTATCATCTATCTATCTATCTATCTATCTATCTATTTATCTATCTATCATCTATCAAGCTAGCTAGCTATCACCACCTCTCTATCTCTCTTAAAATCTGTCGCCTTCTATCTTAGTTATTGTACCCTTGAAATGCACCATTTCAAAGGTTAAACCAAACCACATTGGGCACACAGCAGCGAATTTCCAGTTACAGGTGTATATACAGTAGGTGCCTGTACTGTGTCCCAAACTGCCCCATGACTTGCTATGTATGTATGTATGCATGGCAACCTTCCCATGTCATACACTGAGTGTCAGTGATTGTAGGCTAAAGATGACTGACTAGTAAATAGCCCAGACCCAACCTCAGTAAGCCATATGTGCATGGATAGCCCAAACACTGTAACTCAGTGATTCTCAGCCAGTGGCTCAGGAGCAACATGTTGCTGACCAACCCCTTGGATGTTGCTCCCAGTGGCCTCAAAGCAGGTGTTTATTTTTGAATTTATGGCTTGGAGGCAAGTTTTGGTTGCATAAAAACCAGTTGTACTGCCAAGCAGAGCCTCCTGTAGGCTGCCAGTCCACATAGGGGCTACCTAATAACCAATCACAGCCCTTATTGGGCACCCCCTATGTCCTTTTTTCATGCTTGCATTGCTCCCCAACGTTTTTATATTTAAATGTTGCTCCCTGGTTTAAAAAAAAAAAAAAGGTTGGGGACCCTTGCTATAACTGTTTGCACCAAATAACTGTGAAGCCCCCAGTTTCTGTATAAAATTAAGCATTTTCCAAAATGACTGTCAAGAGATGCTGGGAAGAAATGGCCTAACATATGGCCTTCTTTCATTTTGGTTCCTAGCGCAGCACAGCAGTACAGAGCACACAGGCCTGACAGGTAGAAGATTAGACAGATAGATAGATAGATAGATAGATAGATAGATAGATAGATAGATAGATAGATAGATAGATAGATAGATAGATAGATAGATGATAGATAGATAGATAGATAGATAGATAGATAGATAGGGTGACCAGAAAATTCAGGGACATGTCTAGAAAATCCAGCTAGCAGGGCTGAACTGATTGCAGTTTATTGGTAATGCAATCAATGCTGCCCTGCAATATGTGTTTATCAGAAGTGTCACTGAACTTTTTAAGTGATTCTTAGTGCAGCACAGTAGTACAGTGCACACAGGCCTGACAGGTAGATGATAGATGAAAGATATATAGGTAGGTAGATAGATAGATAGATAGATAGATAGATAGATAGATGATAGATACAGTAGATAGATAGATAGATAGATAGATAGATAGATAGATAGATAGATAGATAGATAGATACAGTAGATAGATGATAGATAGATAGATAGATGATAGATAGATAGATAGATAGATGATAGATAGATAGATAGATAGATAGATAAATAGATAGATAGATAGATAGATAGATAGATGATAGATAGATAGATAGATAGATAGATAGATAGATAGATAGATAGATAGATTTTACACAGATATGCTCTTTTACACACAGAGAAATCCTGTTTTAGAAACAGTGAAAACATACATGTGATGGGATTATTTTGCCCTTAAGAAGCCATGGGTACAACACACACAGGCCCACTGCTTTGCTACTGATCATAATACATTTTCTTTTTCACAGTAAATCCGATTTTTACTTGTGATGTATGACAGGGCCCTAACAGTGTTGGGATTAAGCAGCACAGGATCAATGAGATCCTTTCAAACCAGCACCAAACCCCACTGTTCCTGAAATGACAAGTAAACGAAGGGGGGGGGGGGGGTTGAGCAGCAGTGCTACTGAGCCTACTGAGCTATTGAGCCTGTGGGGCAGAACAAAGGTGTAAATAGAAAGAAGCAAAGTACCCAGGTTTGCGGTATTTTATACCTGTTCTATCCCATAACACTGTTGCTTCTGTGGGGAGTGGGGAGTGTGTGTGGGAAGAGGGGTTAACATAAAACCCAAGTGCCAGAGTCAGGCAAAGTCTGATATAATTGGCATATTAGAATCCTTACCAGCAGGGTGAATCCGTCCCAAGTCCCCGGAACACATCACTTTATCTTCTCTTGCACCAACTTTTTTTAAGAGTGGGAAAATGGTTCATTAAGAGGTTGACCCTAGTATACTCCTATTCTGCTTCTGTTCCCAATCTCTCAACCACGTGACGGGGGGAGTGAATTTGCTTTAAACTCACTTTCAGGCAAATCTGATAAAATCGTGCCCATAAAGAATCAGTAGTTTTATAGCATTGTCTTCCTTAGGCTCTCGGTATGCGGCAGAATCACTTGCCTTTGCACATCTCAGCTTAAACTACAAACAAACAAAATAATAATAATAATAATTAAGCAGGCCTTTATCATCTCATACAGAGGATCACCTGGAACAGAACTGGTAAGGTCCCCTGCTCCCTTCATTATCTTCTATGGCCAAGTGTTCAGGCCAAATGTATAGGGCTCTGCTTTGGGTTCTCAGATTGTATTTCCATCATCTTTGCTTTTTATACCTGAATGGAGGCATGGGAAGGAAAAAATGTACAGCTGCTTTATCGCACAGACACGGGCCTTAGATTAGAGAAATATACAGCATGTATTATTCTTATTATAATACCTTAACCTTTGTAGCGACAATAGCAGACTCATATATAGAGAATAATGGGAGTTTGGCGCTTGTTATATGATAAATATGATTTCACTAATCTTGCACTGCTTAATTGTTATTGTGAGCATTGCTGCTGTTGTTGTTCTTCGTGTTCTTGTTTTTCTTTTTATTATAATTAGTATTGAAATATAAACTTCTGATAAAGAGAATTTTTGCGATTTTGTTGTTTGTGCCGACTGGCAATTATATATTGGATCAATATTTTATTATTATTTATTATTCGCTATTAGCATCTATATAATTCTTCTGCTCCTCGTACTTTAAAGGAATTCGTCATCCTTATGTATTTTAACCGATATATGATTTACATATATAAGGATATGAAAATAAACAAGGCCCAGTGTATACATTAAATGTGTTTAGGTTGATTTTTTTTATATTACCCTTTGGGTTAGTACTATACATATATATATATATATATAAATGTGTGTGTGTGTGTGTGTGTGTGTGTTTATAACTATATTTGGGCAGGTCTCAATATATTAATACATCGATGTAGAGGAAGAATATGGATTGTTTGTATTTTTTAGAATTGTATTTGCATTGCGTTGGTAATTTGTTAGTTTGCGCTCTTCCATTTCGTACCATTTATAATATCGCTCAGTTATTGTTTGATGAGTTTAATTCACTGATATAATGTATCCTCCTTTGAAATTTAAAGCAAACATACTATATTATAAAGAGAAGTGCTATGGAATAAGCAAGTCTCCAAACTGTATTCGTTCATTTCAGAGCCGCCCCTCCCCCAGGTCCATAGTAGTGTTGTGTGTCTGTAATTAAAGTAGCCAACAAATAGGGCATTTTGTTTATTAGGAGTGGTAGGTATCTAGGAAATGAAAGTGGGAGGCAGGGATAGAAAGGCAGCTCAAGGGAAGCCAGGCAGCTGTGTGCAGGGATGGGTAGCAGTGGAGGGAAGCTGGGGGCAAGGCATGGCCCTACAAATTCCCCAAACAGGCCAGACTAATGGCAGGACTAGGTATACTTATGCTTAGTTGAAGGCAAATCAGTGAGGATTAAATACCATCATTCTGTGTATTGCTACTTGGTCCCCCCGACACTGCCATTTATATTTCCCCACTTTTACTGAACACTGACTGCACTGAGATCTTTGAAGCGGAGTCGCAGGGATGGAGTAATATCCACTAGCATGACATTCCGCAGACTTGCCCAAATATTTATTTATTACCGTCTAGATGCTGGGCTCCTTAATGGCCGTTGGCACTAAGTGAATGGGGCGCTTTGTTTGCTCTTGTATCAGCGGGAGCAGCCCTCAAGCCGTACCGTTGTTCATACAAGTTCTCCTACCTGCCCCTTAGCTTTTCTGCGCCCACATTATAAATGGACGATTTTACATTATTTTACCTCTTACTGAAATGTGTGCCTTTTATTTTTATATCATTTGCCAAGCGATTTCTTGAAGAAAAAATCTCAAGGCAATACCTGTATATTTCTTTTTAACCTGGCCCACACTGAGACTTAATGGTCTTTTCATTGGCCCTAATTATTCGTCTACATTTATAGAAAAAAAAACGTATTTGTCTTAATTACCTACATCTATTTACAAATTGCTATATTATGTATTAAAGCACCTTCCATTTATTGGCAGAGGGAAATGGGCAAGTTTATGTATTCGTCTGTATAGGTATTCATACGTGTTTCTCTTTCTGTTTATCCAACCGGCTATTGTTATTATATTTTTATACATTTTTATGAGCCCAAATTACTATCCATCCCTCTATCTATCTATCTATCTATCTATCTATCTATCTATCATCTATCTATCTATTTATCTATCTATCATCTATCTTTCTATCTTTCTATCTTTCTATCTATCTATCTATCATCTATCTTTCTATCTATCACTTTATCAACGATTATCTCACATTTATGTGAGTAAATGTAACCCATCTAAATTTGTATCAACCTATCACTATATCTATCTATCTATCTATCTATCTATCTATCTATCATCTATCATCTATCATCTATCAATCATCTATCTATCTTTCTATCATCATCTATTTGACATCTTTCCATCTATTTTTATTTGTCCATATGTGCATCCGTCTATACACCAACCTGCTTAGTATAAAATACTTGTATATATTTTTTTTATCTATAAATGTTTATTTTATCTATATCTAATGTTTATCTTTATGTTTACCCACGTATTAGCAATTATGTATTAATGAACAAATGTATGGTTTAACTCTATCTAATACTTAAATTCTTTGTTTCAGTCCGCTTATCTGTCAGTCAGGGCTTTAAGAATCTTGGAATCTATCATCTAGCTGTCTGCCTATCTGTTATCTATCTATCTATCTATCTATCTATCTATCATCTATCTATCGATCATCTACCTTAGTCCTAAAACTATAATTATAGAATAAAATAATCGATTTATCTATCTTTCAATATTTTTTTATCTTGTCAAAAATATCTATCTATCTATCTATGTATCTATCATCAGTCTGTCACCTTTTTGTATGCCCTGTCTGTCTCTCTATATATCAAAATAAAATATTTATTTAAAAAGGCAACACGCAAGTTATGCTGTCAGTCAGTTCATGCCACAGCACTGAGAGGTAAGATGATTAAGAAAGCATGAAATATGGAATAATCTAGGCTCTGACATTCACCCACACCCCTTGGAGGGTCAGACATATTATAGCTGATCATTTAAACATTGGGGGCTTACCGTTTGGTAACGAATTCAGCTTTGTAGAGGTAGCAGCTGGAAAGAATTTTGTATAGAATTAATCGTCTGCTAATATTTGCATCGACTGTATTTAACTCAATTTTTTTTTCATAACTGTAGCATATAAGTACTTTATTGCTTACAACATTTTGTTAACCCTTAGATTCCATGTATAAATCTCATGCATACTTATTGGTGAACGATTTAAATGATCCAAATCCTCCAGTGGTACAATTTGATACGTAGGACATTGACATATTCCTTCTAAATTATTTCTGATGTTTTCCAAGTCGTGAAATTTCCAACTAAAATACAAATTTTTTGAATCTTCTATGTTTCGATAGATAAAGTCCAAAGTTTGGTTAAAATATTTTTGGCATTAATATAACAGAAATTATACTTTCTGTGGAAGTACATGTAAGAGTCCTGTAATAATCCTGTCAGCTTTACGTATTCTTTTTAGACGAAATAGCCTCAAATGATTTTGATTTTAGTAAAACCAGAGTAATGAAAGTGTGTTCGTTGTAGCTATGCACGTTTATGTCTAAATATTTTTATATAATGAAGAAAAGTCAGGGTGAATTAGACATTTATATAGGAAAAATATGTCCTCCCTCCCCCATCTGCTAAAAAGGTGAAAACGTTACAAATGCACACAACTTGAAAAGTCTTCCAAAACATTTTATACACAGATAATCTTGCCAGCCTCCCTCTCCATAAAAAGAGAAAGAGAGAGAGATAATAATCCCTATTGTCCGGGACATTATTGCCCTAGATCAGTGCCCACTGGGAATGCTGTACAAATGCCAGGGAAATGGATGTATTTTATCAGCCGAAATGTGGACACTGGTCAGTGGAGAGATGGGCAGGGGGCTAATTGCACAGAGCACAGCACCAGAATGTAGGCGAATGGACTAAAACAGTTAAATTCTGGGGGATGATGCTGAGGGAACAGACTTGCACTGAGACTGATTGACAGCGGCAACGTCAGCAGGAGGGGGGAGACTAGAAGGGGAGGGGGAAAAGAAGGCCAAAAAAATCTATCTCTGAGAAACTTTTTTTTAGAGAAGATCAAGGAAAAGTTTCCGTGGGATCTGGGAATGTCTCCTCTCTCCTGTGTGGAATGAGAGATCGGGATGCGGACACAGTGGGAAGGGAAACTGATCCATAGAAGCAGCTGTGCCGCAATCTAAAGGCAGCATTGCCCACTCCCCTGTGCCCACAGGCCTGGCAGGATCATCCTCACTGCCACTGCAGGGAACCCAGCTGCACCCATCAGGAAATGCTTCTGCTTCGTTCTTGGATATAAAGGGACGTTCCTAGAGCCTGGAGCCTGTTTAACCACTGTAAGTTGCCCATTTACTTGGCACTATTCTGTGTGCGGGGAGGCAGGGCAGGGAGCAGGGCATGGAGACAGGGCAGGGAGCAGGGCATGGAGACAGGGCATGGAGACAGGGCAGGGAGCAGGGCATGGAGACAGGGCATGGAGACAGGGCAGGGAGCAGGGCATGGAGACAGGGCATGGAGCAGGGCAGGGAGCAGGGCATGGAGACAGGGCAGGGAGCAGGGCAGGGAGCAGGGCATGGAGACAGGGCATGGAGCAGGGCAGGGAGCAGGGCAGGGAGCAGGGCATGGAGACAGGGCAGGGAGCAGGGCATGGAGACAGGGCAGGGAGCAGGGCAGGGAGCAGGGCATGGAGACAGGGCAGGGAGCAGGGCAGGGAGCAGGGCATGGAGACAGGGCAGGGAGCAGGGCAGGGGCCCGGGAAGTAGCAAAGAACAAGCAGCAGGTTTATATACCATACACCCAAGGAATAGAGGGTGGTGCCAGTTACTAAGCACCCAAGTGAACTTGCTCCCTCTTGTCAAACTATTCCCTTCTTTTCTTTAGCAAAAATACATATTCCAATACACATGGAAATAATGTTCTCAGCAAATTACTGTAGATTTCAGTTGTTTGACAATATATGACTGGAGAGGCCAATGAGGCCAATGAGGGTCGCATCAGAAAGGTTTTAGGTGTATTGGGTGCATTGCTCTTTACTTTCTAATTTTCAGAGCCTATTTCTAACCCCCTCACATCCAACAGAGCAAAGGAATTTTCTGCCTTAGCTGCCAATAACTGCCTATGGAGTTACTGTTTAGTCTAAACAATAAGGTAAATTAAGTAAATATACGTTTAATCTACTGTCGCAGGCGCAACTTTGACTTCCTAGGTTTACATCAGAACTGCGTGCGTTTAAACTGCAAATCGTAATACTAGTTCTGATGTAAATGAAGGCCTTCACCAATGAAAGTTGTGCTTAGAATTGCGCCTGCGACAGTAGATTAAACTTAACTTTACTAAACAACTAAATTTACTAAATTTTACTCTAAATGCAGCAGTGGGCAAAAAAGCCACTTTGTTCTGATGGGTGTTTAATTCCCTGGTAATCAAAGGTGTCGAACCTGGTAACAGATTAGACACCTCTAGATTATTACTCCCATCACCCAGTGACTGCCAGCATCCCATGACAGTCTGGCCTCTGGCTGAACAACCCTGTATGTAACTATTCTGCACCACCAGGACAATGATGCTAGTAATGATAATAGTAATAACAATGTAATTTGCAATAATGCAATATTGTAGGTTATATTATATGTAAAAAAGATTGCTTTGGATATCATTTATATACTAAAAATTTCTGGAATTTAACTGCATGGTACAAAGTATTATAATTAATTTGGGCCCGCAGAATTCAGTCTTGATGGCCTTTACCAGCCGCATTGCAAGGTCGCAAGGATGAAAAATGGCGAAATATTCTCAATAAATTATAGTCTGGTATAACAATAGATCCGTTTCGCTAAAGTGCATTTACTATGGTATGTACTTTAGTAGTTATAGAGATATTTTAATCACTTGTATCTTAATCATTTTAAAACATTCTATCGTTCGAGCGTTGACAATTTGATTCTAAAAAAAAAACATTTTAAATAAAATGTTTAAATAAATAATGTGTAGTAAATCTATTAACTCTTTTAATATTATTATACCATAATATGCCATATTCTGTTTTTATTCAGTTTATGTATAAATCATCAGCATATCAGATATAAATACAAGGTAATATATTTAAAATGCTTTACCATTTAGAATGGAGAATTCAAAGCGTTTCCTGTTTGTTTAGTTTGAGAGGTTAAAGAGCTTTTGACACTAGATAAACGGTAAAGCTCTGATATCCCAAGAAACGTGACTCTGTAAATATAAATATTTTCTCTTACCTAAAGAGAGCAGCATACGAATATACACACACGTCACTCAGAGGCACTCAGCAAGCATTTCATTCCAATACACACACATTCACTGCGTCTGATCGCTTCCATTTGTTGGCCTAGCGAAATTGAATATAAATAAACTTGAGAGAAGAGGACAATAGCAAAGAGACAGACAGCAACAGTTCATTTTTGTCGAAATTAAAATATAGAAGGGTCACTAATAAAGATAAACTTAAGGAATAATTAAAAAGTGGTGATTTTTTTAGTGTGTAGAAGATCAAATTAATATCAGGAATGTTCGGGGTTCCAGAGAAGCTAATCTTACAATCCCAGCATCAATAGACATTGCACGACAGCTAAATGATGGTCCCAAGATTAACCGTTTAGGTGCAGAATAAATTTTTTTGACATTTTTTAGGAGAGGTTGGAAACAGACTTTTTTAGATCGTTATTAGAGTATATTTCCCCCATGGGTGGAGGGCAAGATGTTTGTGTGCTGAGTCGGTGCGCTCCAGCTCGGACAGGTCTGTCAGTGTCTGGGATCTCTCATTCCCCATGGATAACAGGCCGCTTTGCTCATCAGAGCATCTCCCTATAGCCCCCATGTTGCTCCAATTACAAGGATTATGCAAAGAATCTGCAGGGCTGTACACTCACAGCGGCTACAGGTTAAAATATGTCTCCTTGTCATGCAACAATCTAACCCAGAGAGGTGAGTGACCTGGAAATTCGCCAAAAAAATTGGCATTTTGTTGTCCGCTTGTGTCATTTGTATATTGTATTCTCATTTACAAACACAAGGGCATATAAGGATGAACACAAACAGGACCATTCTGCTAAATAAGTAGCCCCCCCCCACACACACACACAAACACACACTTTGTTTCAAGTAAAAGTCAAGGATGATGAGCCCCAGGTCCCACGGTGAGGCTGTCATACCTTATCTTTATTGGCCTTTCCCCGTCTCTGCCCAATGTAAAGCTTTCCCTTTTATCTGCTGCCCGAGCTCCATCTCCCCGCTCCACTTATCTGCTCGATTGCTCACTTAGGCGCATCTGCCTTGGGTATCACAGTAGCACCGTCTGGCCCATTACAGTAGCATCATGCAGACAAAAAGTAACGAGATAATACCAGTGTGCGAGTTTTTATTTAGCGATATATAATAATGCACTGAGATTTAGTAACTCTGTGCAAACCACATGGGCCCCAGCACTCGGGGGAGATCAGGCCAAGAGCACTGGGCAGGGATCTGGGAATGTTACCATTTTTTCCATATAATAATTTCACATTTATAAACAAAGTTACTAATGCGAATGACTTCATCTGGTTAGAAAAAAAACAACAAAACGTTGTAGCATTAAATAATTCCACATTAGAAAGCTGAAGCAAACCTAGTGCTTCCACGTGTTGTTAGACATGGAGTACAATCCAGGCACAAATCCGTCTCTCAGCCAGCCGACCCCCTCGCCACTTCGGCCTGCCCTGTAATGGAGCGCACAGCAGGCTGCACAAAGTTGCGCCAGGTAGGGATGAGCGCTATCATCGCGCTATTTATATGGCATGATCATGGTGCTTTGCTATTCTCCTGGTAGGAGCAACATCCTTTAGGTGTGAGTCTCATTATATACATCACTGAATATGACTTGTGATCTGTGTTTATGGTTCATCTTACAGCTCCCCATCACACTCTCTTTCAAGTGACCTGTGCTTTTAAGAGCTTCCCCTGCTCACTTTTACAGAAATGAAAATATACATCTGCTGTGGGTTTCTGCAAATGATAGGTCTGCATTGTAAGGGCTAAAGGGAAGAGAGGGAGAGAAATGGAGGGAAGAAGGAGAAGGTGGGGAGAGAGTGTTCTAGTTAAAGGAACATAGATAGGGAACCTGCCACCTCTCAGCTTATTTCTATAGATTACAGCTATCCTGCACATTTTCATTTTTGGCTCTTGAATTTGACTTTTTTTGTGTATAATACATATATGATTCCCCCCCCCCCCCCCCATGCTGGGGTTTTCTCTTAGAAATACATTTATAATACTAAGTACGCATCAGTATTATGGATAGATTTTGCTGGCTAGATCCCATTAGAATAGAAATATAACCTAAAACCGCAAAAAGCTAAGGAATCTCATTAAAATAAGCTGCAGAAATGGAACTTGGTAGATTGGACTGCAATCGTGTAGGGTCTCTTTGAAATCAAATGCAGGGTGAGTTCTTATTTATAGAAAAAAAATGGGGATGGAATTCATTTCTGAAATCCTAAACAAAACTGCAGAGGGTTTTCGTGCATCCAGTAAAATGGGGATTTGAAGTGATTATTCATGTGTTTCATTTTGGCAATGAATGTACAGTTGTAAAGCAAATCAACTTTATATTAAATATGGAGTGAAACATTTCCCCCCTTAACTAAGCGAAAAGTCCTTGATGTCTTGTTAATAGAAGTGCTAGACCCTTGAAAGGGAACATTCATTTGGTGTCATAATTCCATTTCTTTCCCAAACCCCAACATTGGGTCCTTATGTGACTGCAGTCATCAGCAGACAATGAACATCTTCATTAAACAGTTTGATAGTTGAAAGGATTGTGACGTCACAATACAGCAAGAAGCATTGCCATTACACAGCCCAAACTGATTTAGCCTCATTAACCAGTACAAAATAAGGTTTTTTCCAAATAAGACCCATCTAGTACTGAATCTAACTGCCTTGTAAAACTGGAAATAAGCCACATGTCGGCCAAGCTTGAGCCCCCTGTATATCATCCTGAGAGCACATTCAGTTCTTGTTTTCCAGCTGTAGAATCCCATGGCTTTTGTGTTGCTTGGAAATATGTAAATACAAAAGATTAAAGTTCCACTTCTTTTTAACTGTGTAAACGGAACCATTTAATGGGGCTCTTAACCTCAAGATACTGAAGTGCATCAGTTATTTTACATGATCTTGATTAGTGCTTTGATGTGTAATTAGAGTGCATCAGGCCCCCCATTTAACTCTGTATGGGGAGAAAGCTTACGTTAACTAGAGAACCATGTATATATATATATGCATTCCCTATGTTGGCGAGAAATGATTATCTTGTTGGAAACACGTGGCATAAAGTGTGTAAATAGGGTCAAGAAAAGATTCTCTCCACCTTACTTGCCTTATTCCTAAATCCATACCTTACTGCTTAGATCTCTAATTAATAGAAACAGTTGCTGTTGCAAAACCATCAGAAAAAAATGTATTTAAATGTTATGGTGATTTAAAGCATGATTCATTTAATGTGAGCGGCTGAACTGCCAGGGAGCACTGCTTTACATGTCATTTTATAGAAAGCACAGTTTACATACTGTTCCTTCCATTGATAATTCTGCAGCAGGCGTGAAACACTCTGTTTTTTTAAGACGTAAATATGACAGATGAGTAATTTTTTTTCAAGGGGATATAAGCAAGCTTCTTAGCTGGAAAAATAAACACCAGCGACAGACAGCACTATAAATCAAATTCTCATGGTTGCAAATTCTGCCCAAAATGTATCTGCCAAAATATTTACTCTCAACCTTACTCCTAAAATCATATTTCTAATTAGTGCAAAATATTTTTTTTTTACCTGGAGGAATACCTAAACTTGGCTAATTAGATACATTTAATACAAAAGGGGCCTTTTTCAGTATCCAGGAGCTTTATAGAAGAACATTCTGCTTCACTACTCTTTCTAGGCCAAATTCATTACAAAATATGGAATTACGACACAGTAACAGGGCAGAACCTATTTACGATGGCTATTTTACCTTTTAGAAAATATTTAGGTAGCTTATTCTATACGACTACTGACTCAACACTATCATTAATATTGCGTTGCTTCTTGAATTTTACATTAAAATGGTATGTGAGTGTGTTGGGTGGTGGTGGAAAGCTTTGTTTTGATTGATTGGTGTCATGTTCAGTTTGCAGGTTGTTACGATGCAGAGGATATAGCAGTCAGTGTTACACAATGGCACAAGAAGGAAAGTGGACTGATTTATTTAACAGAGAAGAACATTTTCCAGACCCCCCTCAAAAAATAGTACAGTAGCATATTATTATAGAAAAGTGTCATAAATGTTTTTTTTCTCAAATGGATACAGTTTTAGAGAGAATACTGCAAACTGAACTGATATTGTTAGGAACATAGTAGGGACCTGGTTAGTGATCTTACATACAGGATCTGAACAAAAGCCCCACAAATAAATGTAATAGGATCACAGCTTAAGGGATTCGCAGACTTTTTAATTAATGATGGGCAAGGTATGGCCTGCCCAGATGTTCTTGAGGCTGTCAGAGGATTCTGGGTGTTGTAGTAGAGCCATAATGTGCACATGTTTGCTTTATACGCTGTTATGCATTTGGGAATTTATAATGATGTTGAAGACAAGTGAAGAGGAATATAATGAAACTATGCATGCTGCACTAATCTACATAAATGGTTTATTATACTTATTATTGTTAATGGGGAAAAAAGAGAAACTGTTCAGGAAAATCCTTAAAAACTCATCCATATTAAAATATCATATAAAAATATATATATAAAGGCAGTCACCTTTAGAGTTAAAAGACCTTCTTTTCCAAAGTGAAAACAAAGTCTTTGTTGAGTCTACATTTTGTTCAGTATAACATATACATGTCTATCACACATATACAGTACTTATATGCACACATGCACAATGTACATTTATTTTCTTCTTAGCGTTTCATGTTTACTGTAACTGGTCTGTACTTTCTGTGGTGAATTTTTTTAAATTTCACCCTATTTAAGACCTGGAGACCTTAGGAATGAAAATATCCACCAATTCTTCATTCTTTAATAATAAAATAATGAAAAAAGAACCCAGCACTATATTGTGTATAGTTATTTATGTTCTATTTATGTATTGCTTGAACAGGTATGGGACATGTTATCAAGAATGCTCTGGACCTGGGGTTTTCCAGATAAGGGGTCTTTTTGTAATTTGGATCTCCATACCTTAAGTCTACTAAAAAAAACATCTAAATATTAAATAAACTGAATAGGCTTGTTTTGCCTCCAACAAGAATTAATTATATCTTAGTTGGGATCAAGTACAATTAACTGTTTTATTATTACAGAGTAAAAGGAAATCATTTTTAAACATTTGAATAGTTAAAAAATGTGTGTCCTTCCTGTAATTTGGAACTTTCTGAATAACAGGTTTCTGGATAACCGATCCCATGCCTGTGTAATTAAAAATATACAAACATACCTATGTACTTATATAAGTTTGGATTTGGCCTGCGCAGAGGCAGTGGCAAATTTATAGAGCTTTCTAATTCCTACAATATTCTGCAGAAGTTTGTTTTATCCATTTCCGCATTTACCTTTATTTTATATATTCTGTAGTTTATTCTACCATACACAGAGGTTTTGTTCCCTCCAGTTACTGAAGCGGTAAATGCTATTTTTTCTCTATATTTTTACAACATTTCTTTTTCTCCTTGTCCTTTTTTTTTAATAAATTTTCCCTTTCCCTTTTCTGTAGATAATTATTAAAATTGTTGCATTGAACTAACTATAAATTGCACATAGTGCACTTCAGAGTGCAGCACGCTATACATGCATTTTGTTTACTGTTGGCTCAGCCTTCTCTAAAAATAAAGATGTAAAGAGATGAAAATGGAATCCCGTGTGTGCCTCATTACTGGGAGGTGCAGCTACTGACCTGAAGAGATTACATAGTATTTTCCCAACACACACGAATGCTGTAAGAAATCAGTCGCAAATTCGAATTAATGAATTGTTACTGATAAGATCATAATTACATGAATCAATTATATTTTCTTGGGTCAATTAAAGCAACTAACTGCTTCTTTAAAAGCATGTAAAACTCTGGGTTTTTATCAACTTTTTTAAACTACAGTTTCTACAGTTTAGAGTCTTAGTTGACCTACAGATAACAAGAGGCTTTTGGGCACTAAACTTCAGAAACTGGGGGGCCTAGAATCTGCCATCCTTGTAATAACCTGTGCTGTCCTACATATGTTGTTTTCCTGATGTTGTAGAATCTTAAGACTAGAAAACGTGAAAAAAATGGTGGGCCAGTTCTGTGACAATTACCACTTTAATACTGCAGAGCAGTATATCACACGTGTGTGCAATCCATAGAAATGGATGTTATTTTATTCATGTGGGTTTTACCATTAGACGTGCCACCATGAAGTACCGTATTGAAAATCCAGTCATGTATTTCTTGCCTTGTTCTGCGTTTTTGCAGGTCATCGGTATTTATACAGTTCCTATTTTCATCTTATTAGCTTATGAAATGCAAGTATGTTCATTGATAATGCTAGTCTTTTATAAATTCAACATTTTGGTCACATCCATAAAGATCATGTGCATCAGAATGTATTCCTGGATTCGTAATGTCAATAAACATTGTAAATCTATCTATCTATCTATCTATCTATCTATCTATCTATTTGGACTTAGTAAAACACATACACACTGACATCCTTTATAGTATAGTAAGTAGCAACTGGGCAATTTTGAGGTTGGGCTAAAGAAGCACTCGTTCTCAGATTCCTGGGAAACAACAGTTTTTTAAAGTCTGTGCTCAACAGTGGATTTAGTAGTTTAAGTTCATAATTTTAAAAAGAATATAAAACTGCAAAAAAGTTTTATCTAGAATCCCAGCTATGAAATATTCTTCTTATTAAGTAAGAATTTAATAGTGTGTGAAAAAAAATATTGGTTCAGGTCAAATATAAATATTATGATTTCTATTGATATTTTAATGAAATCTTATAGAGACATGTTTTTGGCTTTTGATAATTGTAATTGTAATTTCCTAGTGGTTTATGAGGCTATTTAAAAAAATGCAATTAGAATACACTTCATGGAATATTGAAGTGCTGATTGCATATTAACGACACCAGCCCAATTAGTGTGTGCACAAAAGATTAAGTAAAGCTAATAATTGGAACTTTTTATATCTTTCCAAAATAATTACCATTATTTATCGATCACATGACATTTGGAGAAAATCTAGAACAGGAAAAGTTTGTAAAACTGTAAACATATTGATACTGTCTTAATAAAATAACAACTGCGCCCATAAGATTAATGTACGGATGATCTACCCAACATGACAATGCTTAAAGATTATTTGAAAATATTTTTTACTTGATTTTTGTTTTGCAAAACAATTCTTTTGTCTCTGATTACCCTGATTAACAAATGTGAATGAGGATACAGTGATTTATCTGTCATGATTTAGGTTTAGTTAATGTGAATGAATGAAGAGCTTATTAATGTATTAAGCACTCTTCTATAAACTTTATATATAAAGTAACAATGCATTTAAGAGATTCATCTGTTTAATTTATGGCATGAAAATCTTAAACCATGTTTTCCACGATGCAAGTCAATTTATAAAAATAATTTAAAATCTGAATTTAGAATGATTCTTTACAATAACATATTTTAACAAACACTATTTTTTAACAAGGTTTTTTTTATAAGAAAAAGTATTAATAAATAAAATTAAAAATTTATAAAATAAAAATCTTGAAATTTTAGCATTTCAGTTCAAATGTTTACTTTTATTTTCTTTGTAAGAGGACACAGTGTAACAACTTATCTTTCTGTTGATGAAGGAAATGCTCCAAGAGAAGAGCTTGTCAGAAAGCGAGGACGGGTTTCCAACAACCCAAACAGCTGGACATGCAGAGGCTGCTGCAGGATCACCAACACTGGGAGTAGCAGGTCTGAGCACCTCTTTGAGCAGCCCACAAAGCCAGGATCCAGAGCAGGTAAAACAAATCTCTTCCTAATATAATCCAGGTTTGCCTCCACGTATTAATAGGCCCTGGAGAACTATACATGCGAGGCCCTTATCCCCAATCACTAAATCTTCTTTAACCCCGCTGATACAAAAAATGCTGCATTATTGGACTAGGTATGTAGTTAAGTTTATTAACACCAGATAACTTGTCAGTTTCAGACCACACATATGCTAAGCAAGCACAATAGTCCTGGAAACGAGAGATAAATACTGTATTTCATGATATGTCAAATAGACCATATGCTTCAAACTGAACTTTTTAGCGGGCAGCCCGTGTGTCCCATAGGATAAGAGGAGGATTAAGCTGTTCTTTTATTGTGTGGTATTCAGTAGCACTTAGCTTTTATGTAAACATGCAACGAAAGGGGCAGAGGTGGGGTTTTTGAAACTGGCATATATATTACAAAAAAAATGGAGGGATCACATAACAAATTACAAAAATATAACTTTTTCAGGTAATTTGATCTTTGGATAACATAGGAAACAGAATTAGAATGCCATGGGGATCGAGCTAGAGAGCTAGTATCTTAGCAAAATGTACATATTAACTGGATTGGGGCTGAATCCAAAAAAATCTTTCACATTGAGCAGACTAAGAAAACGGTGGTCTAAATTCGTAATTGCTGCTTGCAAATTGCATCAGGGGTTCATGATTTGGAGGGCTGTTAGAGTTCAGTGCTGCAGCTGAGCTCTAACACCCCATGAAGTAGAATGGTGTTTGACTGCTCAAAGTAGTTGAACATGCTATGCCAATTGACACCTTTTTTTCTTCTTTGATGTGAAGGTGTGCATTGGATAAAACACTCTTCTGACTGTCAGGATATTTTTCCTGGCACTCATAAATGTGTTAATAATTGTGGAAAATGCCATGCCAGGAATGCCCCCTGGAATCTACAGTTTGATATGTAAAAAAATCTACCTTGAAATCTGTCTCATGGTGCTTTGGACCAACACAATGCAATTATAAGTCATTTATTTCTTACCAAGGCAACTTCTTCTAAAGCTGTAGTGACAGAAACCAAGTCCATTATCCCATCCCTTAATGTTCTGTTATCCAGAAAGCTTGGTAAAAAAAAAACGTCAGTAATAAATAAACCAGTAAGATTATTTTGACACTAATAAAGATTAATAAAACCTTAGTTAGGATCAATTACAAGGTACTATTTTATTATTACAGAGATAAAGAAAATCATTTTTAAAATTAGAATTATTTAATTAAAATGGAGTCTATGGGAGGTGGCCTTCCTGTAATTCGGAGCTTTTTGTACAAAGGGGTTCCAGAAAATGGATCCCATACCTGTACATAATAAATTAAATCAAAAGGAAAGATAACATTTTAAAATAAATTCAGTAACAGTCAGACATTTTTTAAAGAGACTGACAGGAAAAGCTTATGTATGATCCTGTTTTGAATATGGAAATATGCAACAGAAAAATTTACAGGGTAAGTGGTTCTCATGATGTTGCCCTAAACTGGTCCAGCTGACTTTATAAGATCATGGATCTTTGTTCCCTGCTACTCTGGGCAAATGGAAAGATAGCAATTTCAAAAGAGATCTCTTTAGGATGTATTTAAGATATACGTACATAAAGTAGCTCACTCATTTATGAAACATGTAGGTAAATTTCTAGTAAAAAGAAATATATGCTTAATTTTAAAGTGATCATTAAATTCACTGCATTTGAGGAGAATGCAGTGTCTCGCTCAGGTGCTGCTTAGCAACCCAAAACAGGGAGGCAACAGTACTACCCGTTCTTATTTTAGGCTTTATTTAGGGGATGTCTGTAAATATAAAAGTAAGTCTATGAAGTGTGACCAATGTGCCTGCAAACCAGGCAACCAGACAGAGGGACCATATGAACGGAGAGAAATGCAGCTCCAAAAGCATATTAGAATCACAAACAGAAAATGGCTACTTGTGTATGTAATGTAGGATGTAAAATGTTTGTAATTGTTTAGCAGCCTGTTTGCTTGTTTTTAATACATATATACATATATACATAGAAAAACATAACAAAACATTATATATATGTGCTATTGAAGGTTTAGGCACACACACTTTAGGATTTTAACCTGGATGCAAATCAGAAATATTTCACAAAATTGAAAAAATGCTGGTGCACACCAGGAATTTATACAAATATATACTATTTATTGGATCAACGTGTCGGCCCTCACCTGGGACCTTTATCAAGATACAATAATACAAAACAGAAAAGTGCTTTATAGAACCAATGAACCAACACCAAACCACACTTATTATAGCAAACAAGTGGATTAACCCTTCAGTGACCAGAGTTCTGGCTTACACCCTGATATAAACAAATCCAGATCATCTGAAAAGTAAAGTGCATTATGCTATAATGTAAAATGCAATTTACAGTATGTATAAGCATTAATAATTATTTTAAAAATATAAATATCTATATCTATATATCTATATATCTCACTCTCTCTCTCTATATATATATATATATATTAGGAACACATTTCCAACAGTGCTCCCCTTATTTGTGTTGGGTGTTCCCATCCATACTTTTTCTTTGTGTTTCCCTCACTCCCAAAAAAACCATCTCAATCTCAAGCAACATTTTTCCCTGCTTTAGTAAATAATGGCAAATAGAGCAATGGGGAAGGAGCATTTATTGAAATCTGAGACGTGATGAATCCCTCCATTTTCACTGTTGTTTTGGCACCTTTTAGTATTTCAGAACTTTTTACAAAACACAGGCAAAAGTTTTTGGCTGTTTATCTGTGAATTGCTTTACCGGTGACTAACCACTAGCATTTGTGGAATTTTGAAACATGCCGAATGGTTTTACTTTTCAGCAATATCATTTAACTCCTAAACCAAAAAAAGTCTTTCTCTACCACAGAGAGAAACATAACCATTGTAGCAATGCTTATAATAATAAAAAGGGATACCCGTAAACATGAAAATAATAATAGTACACACACAGGTGATTTAATTGGAAGCTTGGATTTTCTTACTGGAGATTCCTTGTTGAGCCATGGCAGTGACAGGAAATACTAAACAAAATCCGAACAATGCTCGTTGATTGTCCCAATTTATTACTGGGCAAGGCAAAGGGTAAAAAAGGGTTCTGATGAAGAAAGAAAACTGAAAAAAATATTTTTGGCTTTTAGCGTTAGAATCGCTCTCTACACTAGCCACCTCACCCTGCGAGTATTTGGGAAAGATGAAAGATACAGGGATTCCACATGCCTCCGTAGCCTAAGCCACCTCTAATTTTGAGTGTTATGCCCTTGTGGACATTCTAAAGAATTGCTTAGGGCTTCCATTTGCAGCTCCTGGTTACCTCTAAAAGCCTGCTACTGTCTTTAAAAAAGTTACTACAATGGCATGGATAGGTACCTAAGAAAGGAAGACCTGGGCAAAATTTGTCCAAACATGGAGACTGGACAGCAACTTATATAGACAGGGGTAGAGCTAGCAAGGGCTCTGATCCCATTGGTTGATGAAAAAGGCAAGGAGGGGCTAATAATGACATCTTTTTTTACATATACAGATTATACATTTACAGATCTTCTGATTTCTTTTCTACAACTACAAATATGGCCACATACCTATGCTGAATGAAAAAGTGTGCTCATCTGTGTTGGTAATGATAGTTATCAATGATTTATGTTTAGGCTTAAGTCATGCTAGAAGATTAATATAGCTGCTACTTGTAGCTGGCTCAAAATAGTTTTTGTTGTTTCCAATGGGGGCGCAATAAACAACTCAGCCCTTAGAAAATGTTCTATTTGTGACATAAGCCTTAGCTAGCCATGTGGCAATCATTTTCTTTGCAATATTAGCTCAATGAGCATCATCCAAAAATATGCCTTAACAATCAATAATTACTGCAATAATCATTTTACTGGAACAAGAAGTAAAATGGCCAAGAAAAGTGCCCTTTTCCTATAGTACTAGTTCCCTTTCAAATTCTGTATAGTTAATAAAGACATACATATGTGTCAGTTAGAAACTGATACTTCACACTGACGGTTGTACTTATTTATTTCTTAAATTGTGATACTGCCTTTTTAAAACATGCCCCATAATTCTTTAAGGGACATATTCTTTCTGTAAACTTGTACTGTTGCTTTTTACAGTTCATTCTGCTGCATGTAAATGATTTGGAACTTACATTTACGCTCTAGATTTGCATTGCAAGGGACTTGTTAGAATCATCAGTATGTCTTCAGCCAGTTTCCTTTTGCACTGAAAATAAACTGAATGACTGAAAATGAACTGTTAAATATTATGCTGAAAGTTTAATACACTCCTTTATTAGCATGTTCTACACACTAGCAATCAAGCCACATCACACTTAACTGTTTTTGGTAATTGAAGGTCATAATATTCCACTGGTTAAGACCGTAGTGCTCTTTATGGGTTAGCATTGTGGTATTTCATCTTTTAAATACAGGAGAAATCACTGATGCTTTCTGCAGGCTGTGTAAAAAGTTTAAATAAAAATCGTTTATGCATTTTGTTAATTGCTGGTACAAGATACAGTATTTGTGTTTTAAACAAATAATAAGAAAGTGTACATTTTATGCGTACATACTTGAATAATATTAGTATGACGAAAGATAGCAATATACAGCATGTATTTGTTGCAAGGGAAGTTTGAGTAGTGATTAAAATGGACTTTAAAGAGTACACATTTTTTACATACTAGTAATTAAAGGTTTAGTTTTTTTTATATAAAAAAACAATTTATTTATATAAACAATTTATGAATGCATTTCCCCAACCTATTATTTTATTCCCAAGGCAAGCAACGCCATGCAAAATCAGACCAGGTGAAATCAGCTATTGACTCAAAGCATAAGGGGCATATTTATTACAGTGTGTAAGCCAACATCACTGGTGATGTTGCCCATAGGAACCAATCAGATGTTTGCTTTTGTTTTGTAACTTGTAGGTGACTTGTGAAATCTAACTGCTGGTTACTGTGGGCAACATCACCAGTAATCTTGGGTTACACACTATAATAAATATGCCCCTTAGTGTATTCTTTGCAGCCAGGTAAAAGTATGTTCAGTTGAGGAACGCACAAATATAAAAGAAGAAACTATATAAGAATAAAATTAAGTTTTTGTAAAACAAATGTGTTAACCATTCACTACAGCTTAGAGAATTATTAAACTAGCAATTGTTTTCTAAAGATTTTAAGCAGACTTAAGGTGGCCATATATGCTACAACCATCGGTCTTAAGAAATTAAGATTGTTTGTCCACTTGACTGACGTCAAGAGCTGAATTGCAGATATGCAGATAAAAACGAAGGAATTCTTAGCCGTATCTGACGATTCAGCATTAACGTTTCAGATGTTCGGGCACCTTCAAATGCACCCGATCAAAATTTTCAGTCCTGCCCGATCGACGATCAGTCACCTTGTCTCCCGCCATACACGATGTTTCTGTGCAATAATATCAGTCATGTATGGCCACCTTTAAGGTATGGAGATTCAAATTACTGAGAGATATCAGGAAAAGCCCAGCTCCCAAGCATTCCGGATTTTTAATCCTATTTCTGTACTGACTTATGGACTTTTGCAGATTTCTCCTGCATCCCTTTGTTTTCAAGCAAAAAGTTTATGATGTTGAAGCAAAGGAGCTCCATCAGATCATCGTTTTTACATTTAACATCCACCAAACAAATAATTTTACTTTAATACCTTAATTCATTTTATATATATAAAATATATACACACACACATATATATATATATATATAGTCAAAATGCAATACTGGCACTCACGTATAAATCTCAAATCCGCCTGGGTGCAGTCTTCACAGTGAAACCGAGATAAGAAGAAAAAGAAGCCGCTCTCTCAGGACTTAGGTGCAAAAATAAAAAGTAATTTATTGAGTAGACGAACTATATACATATATATAAACAACTGACAAATCAAATCAGGAATTTAAGTCAAAATAACTGTTTTGTGCATGTTAAATATAAAATATATACAACTACCAGCAGAATATATAAAACTATAAATAAATGCAACTGCCATAAGGTAACCATGCTTACTGCAAATTCCATGATTCTTGTCTGTGCAGCAGATGAAGCCAACCAAGCCTCCTGCTGATTTAAGTTCATTTTTTCTAAAAAAAATCCAAAAAAAAAACTGCTGCTTGAAAAAGTTGAGGAAAAATGGAATTTGCTTATGAAAAATAGGAAATTACTATACATTAAAAAAAAACACCAGACGGTTAATTTCTCATTTATAACATATAATGGCACCCCCTCTTACATTTTGGGTCCCGAGCCAGGCTTTCCTCCCAAAAATGAAGACAAAGTGCAGTAAAAGGTGCAACATTTGTTACTGGTCTAGTAACCCACAGTAACAATCAGCAGTAAGCATTTATTGGTCAGCTGTTTGAAAACAAGCATTTGATTGGTTGCAATGTGTATATATATATATAAACAACTGACAAATTAAATCAGGAATTTAAGTCAAAATAACTGTTTTGTGCATGTTAAATGTAATATATATACAACTACCAGCAGAATATATAAAACTATAAATAAATGCAACTGCCATAAGGTAACCATGCTTACTGCAATTTCCATGATTCTTGTCTGTGCAGCAGATGAAGCCAACCAAGCCTCCTGCTGATTTAAGTTCATTTTTTCTAAAAAAAAAAAAAACAAAAAACTTCTGCTTGAAAAAGTTGAGGAAAAATGGAATTTGCTTATGAAAAATAAAAAAAAACACCAGACGGTTAATTTCTCATTTATAACATATAATGGCACCCCCTCTTACATTTTGGGTCCCGAGCCAGGCTTTCCTCCCAAAAATGAAGACAAGGTGCAACATTTGTCACTGTTCAAGTAACCCACAGTAACAATCAGCAGGAAGTATTTATTGGTCAGCTGTTCGAAAACAAGCATTTGATTGGTTGCAATGTGTTGCTGCACCTGGGAAACTGTGCTTTTCATTACAATACTCTGACAAAAGTTTAGAAATGAAGTCACATGCTAATGCTGGTATTAGTGTCTCCACATCGGTATGCCATAAGTGACATCAATCCCACTATCCAAATGATAGTCACAGAAACACACAAAGTAATTAGGATTCATTTTGTTGCATTACATGCATTAGACAACTTAGCTGTGGGCTGAACTGACAATTGAATTCTTAAGAAACAATAGGGTTGATTCACTAAAGGTCGATAAGTTTTATCTCACTCTTATTGTGTTAAAATTGACGTGAAAAAAACGTGCGATTCGCTAAAGTATTATCGCGTGCGTTAAGTCGCATATCATATGCGTTAAGTTTTGTGTTACCGAATGCGTTCATTTTAACGCATTATATTAATTTGCGCGCAGAAACGCATGATTCACAAACACTTAGACGCGTTAAATATTGCATTTGTCTGTGCGAAAAATAACACCTACTTGAGTCAGGCGGTAATTATAGAAAAGTACAGTTCATGAGCTTTTGGCAATAAAATATGGACTTTGCAGTGTTATTTATTCAAGTCTGTGTTGGCCCTAGAGTAATGTAGCCTCCAGTTTGCAGAGAAATGGTCATTTTCTTAAAAGTAGTTTTACGAAAGTAATGGCATGTATGGCTAATATGGCGTGCGTTTTTTTGCACGCAGCGACTATTTGTGTGCAATGTGTTCATTAGCGTGCGTTCCGTCAAATACCGCACAAAAATAGTCTCCGCGACTTAAGAAACGCAAACAGCATCGCGTCTAAATTAACGCAAGTATCCTTTTAGTGAATCGTGCGCTAAGACGCGAAAAATTAGACGCAATAAAATTTTTAACGCATGCTATAAATAGCGCTCGAAATATCGACCTTTAGTGAATCAACCCTAATGTATTGTGGGGAAAAAAGTTGATTTGTGCCCAAAAAGCATAGTTTTAGTGATGAGCGAATCTGTTACGTTTCGCTTCGCCGAAAAATGCACAAATCTTTCAAAAGATCCGCGAAACGGCGGAAAATTCGCGAAACGGCAAAAATGTTGTGCGGCAAAAAAAATTGTCGCCCGCGACTATTCTTTTTTTGACGCCGGCGACAATTTTTGGACGTGCGGCGAATCCATGCCTGGCGAAACATTTCGCCCATCACTACATAGTTTGCATCATGCACTGCATTCGTACTTGAGCCTTTATTTTCCTTCCTTAAAAGAGAATAGGTTCTCACCAATGTACCGGAATACAGCATTGACAGAATTTGTTTGCACCTCAGTAAAATCTAAAAACAATTTTGATGCACTAGTTTTTTCTATCCTGTCTACAACTTCATCCTCACTAAGTTTTCTCTCAACCACCTCTATCCATTGCAGTCATAAATAAGAAAGGCTACTGATAGCCTTATAATCACCTGTTCAGTTACACATCTGCTTTCCAACTGTGCAAATCCATCCACAGGTCCCTATTGTTTATTAAATAATATGTATGTGTAACCTTCACTGTAACTGGTAAATCAGTTCCTACTCTTGTTTCTCTTTATGCTGGCAAGTCTATGTGCCCTGAATATACTTGTTTTATTATTTTTTAAATCATTCATATATTAGCAAACCTGTACTCAGACTATAGTCATTCTCTAAAAGTTTAATATTACTATATTTTTCAAGATAGTGTTTATGCAGTTTGAGAACTTAAAATTATGTGATATGAATGAACATAGCTGAGGAGTCATAAAAAAGTATGAAGAATTCAGATTTTTTAGCGGCACAACTTGAAAAAGTTGCGAAAAGAAAAGGTTATAACTTTTTCAAGATTTACTATGTGTCAAAACAGCTAAAAATCCAAAGCCGACAATTTGCCAGCTAAAACCTGGTGAGATTGTGTAGAAGTCAATGGCAGATGTTCCTTCCCTTCCCTGAAAACTTTACAGGTTTTCAGATTTTTGATGCTGATTTTATGTCCAAAAAGTAAAGGTTTTGGAGTGACAATTAGAAAAAGTCGCAGTTTTGTGAATTTTCCATGACTTTTACCCGCTCAGACTTTTTCAGTTCAGGCTTTTAAGTAAATGACATTCGTAGAAACGAGTTTATTCTCGAGAAGCACGCTTAAAGCAGAAGGAAATTTACAGTCACAGTGTGCCAAAAGTTAGGCACCACCCAGTTTTTGCATTTACTTAGCTGATACCCCGGGCCTGTGCTCCTGTTAGCAGAAATGTGCCCTGGCTTAGGGTTCTTTGTAGCGAGTACCACCTGTTCTTCTTTTTTTAAAACCCTGGGGCCAACACATGTGCAGTAGTAGTGAAAAAGATGGCCTTTTTTGTTAAAGTTAGGTATTTCACTCTACTGTGCATAGATCTGAGCAAAGAAAGAAGAAACAGGAAAAGAATCGCTCGGTGGTGCTCGTTGGAAGATCCCTGGGTGGGTGCAGTTTTCTGCTAACAGGAGCACAGGTAAGTGGGGGTGCTATTTACTTTAAACATTGGCACAGCCTTTATATCATTGGAAAGGAAGCAGTAATGCCTATTTGCTACAGTAATATCAATAGAATATATCATACTTGGACTTATTTGCTAAAGAGGAAAGATGCAAAGTGCAGATAAAGGACAGACGCTCTGTTTTTTGTATTTTGCCCTGTGATTTGTGCCCAAAGGCACAGGCTTGCTTCTTGCTTTAAATACAGCACTGGCTGCAGTTAGCAGCATTGTTTTAAAAAAGGTTGGGTGGTACATGGGTAACCCCTGGATCCTTTATCAGCTACCCTATTAAGTACCCAGTGGAGCCAATGTTACAGAATACCAGAACATTTTTGTATTTGCACCAGTGCTTGTAAAGGAAATGTTATCCTTTATCCAAAAACCTATTATACAGGCCATGTCCCATAGATTCCATTATAAACAAATATTCTTAAAATTCTTAAAAATGATTTCCTTTTTCTCTGTAATAATAAAACAGTACCTTATACTTGATCCCAACTAAGGTATAATTAGTCCTTATTGGAGGAAAAGCAATACTATTGGGTTTTATTACTGTTTAAATGATTTTTAAGTACACTTGAGGTATGGTGATAGTGATGATTTATGAAAAGATCCCTTATCTAGGAAAACCCTAGGTCCAGAGCATTCTGGATAACAGATCCAATACCTGTAGTATTTTGTCTCATTGAGCTGTAGTATAAACAACTTTGCTGAAGCTTTAAGAGGAAAGGAGAGGCGAGGAGGAGAGGAAAAAGACTACTTTTGGGGGATATCAGAAGCCCAAAAAGTGTACAATTATATGCACTTCCTGTAGCCATTCAATGGTCAACTTTTCTACTCCTCTAGAAGCAACTGATCTGCGACAAATGGGTCCATTGTGTGGAGTACAGTGCAGAGTTCCTTCAACTTCTTTAAATTTAGCGGAAATTATCATTCTGCAAACACATTAGAGAGACACAATGACAATTGTACAGAGAAATGACGATTGGCAACTTAAACTGGTTCCTCAGCCTGCTGAAAAACTACACATTAAATATTGCATAGCTCTTTTGCCCTATGCTTACAATATGCTAGATTTTCTAGTACAATGCAAAGCACAGAGTGTCTGACTATAATGTTAAATATTTACTTTCTGAACTTTACTTTCTGCAGCTATTAAAAACATAGCTGGTGACGTAAAGTCTGAAAGAATGATTTATGCATGAGGCCATGTCACTTATTTAATTAAACATATTTAATTTAACTGGGCATGTAGACCATTGCAATCTCATGGTCATGCTGCTCTAAAGAAAACAAGTTAGTAAGTTATATATATTAAGGCTTAGCTTATGAGACAACTGCCTGAAAGTCAATGCCCTATCCTGCTGACTGTATACTTTGACATACAGGAAAAATTCCATTTGGTTTAAACTTCACAAGCATTATATTTAATTCTGTACTGATTAATTACATCATTTTAATTAATTAATTTACCAGTTTACAAGGCCACTGTATATACTTATATTATTATTATACCGCCATTGTCTCCTCCAGCACTTTACAGAGTAAGGGATACAAATACAAGGCATCACCATAATTGATGCACTTTTGGATTTAAGAATTTGCCTGTTGAAGTATGTGCTATGTCATCAAGAAGCAAAGCCATTACTGGATTGGTGTTTTTTTTTCTTCTTTATTTTGCTTTTAACAATGAAATGGGAGGTACAGAAGGAAAGGGGGGAGGGGAGGGTAACAGATATTCAAATATTTGTTCATCAGTGAGCTTAAAGCATAGGCTGACAACAAGTCGTTGCTGTCAAGTATCATTCCATGTTCACATTGTCAATTCAGCATAATCCAACAGTTTAAGTATACTCTGGATTGGTGTTTTTATCCAGGAGGCCCTACATACCTCTCCCAGGCACTAGCCACACTACAATAAAGGCTTGTTGACCTGCTCTTTATAGAAAAATTCTGCACATTAACAGTCCTAGAGGATTATTATACCAAGAAACGTTTTTCATAAATATATGTAATTGCAAAGGTTTGCTATTAAATATAAAAAAAGAACACGTGCAACATTAGCGCATGTTTAAAATTTTTCCCTAGACACATCTGGAACAATTTGTAGTCTCAGAATTTTGCCATTTATAGCTTGATCTTTTACCTCTATGGAATCTATATACTATGCTTGAAATGTTGCATATTTAAGAGTAATAGTTTCCCTTTCCATCGGTTCACCGTGGTACATATGAGGGATAATGCACATTTTACTGCAATTTTAAGGATATAAGAACCCGCAAAAGGGTTTGATAGCCAAATAAAGGTATCAAGTCCAATAATACTGGGTAAAAACTCCCAGGTGACCTTTAATATATATTAATGATTTTCATTTCAGGGTAGGTGTCTTGTAATTTAATATATTCGTATAATGCAGTTGAAATAGCGGTGGTAAAAGCAAGTTCAGTTAAGAGAACCTTAAAAAAATGAATGTACAATTGTCTACAGCACAGGGTTGATCGAGGATAAAACCATTGCCTGTTTTAAGAAGTGAATGAACTAGAATAGTGTTAACTTTTTTGTCTACTTTTCTTGGTATCAATAGCTGGATGTCCCAGAGGTGGTTACACCTGATAAATATTTGCATTATATCACTCTTCATAACTATAAAATTATGGTTATTAGGCAATATAATTTCTAGATTAGGAGAGGTAGTCAGTGTGTAATTTCAATGTGAAAGGGTAATTCATTTATTACACTGACATTTATGTAACATTATATGCAGTTTTTCACTGCTGTGAAATCTTTAATTATACTATTTCCACAGTTTCCTACTGGGTCTATGTTAAAGGGCAACCCCCCCAAAAACTGCTTTTTATCATGAAACAAATAAATTGAAAAAAAAAATACACATGAATTAGTTTATTAAGTTTGTAATGGTTTTAAAGATACTTGTGGATATAATTGCATTCAAGCAGTATTTGTTTATCCCTTTCTGTTATCTTAAAACCAGTGTAGCAGAAGTTAGTTCTTCTTAGCTGAGTTCAGCGAATATATACAGCCATAGTTATAGATTGTTTAAACAGAAGCTGTAAACAGCAATTAAAACCATTGAAATGTATGCATATCTAGAATTACATTGCATAATGCAAAAACTGTGTGGCAATCCTTTTAAGGACTTGCAGCAGGACTAAGCTGTAAGGACTAAAGTAAGAGTATATTCGAAAATAGACTGAATAGACACCGGAACCATTAACCAATGTCAGTTAAAACATGATTTTATTCATTCGTTTAAAACAATACGCCTGACGCGTTTCGTGAGTGTGTTCTCACTTAATCATAGGCATGCCTTAAGACAGGGGTCCCCAACCTTTCTTACTCGTGAGCCACAGTCAATTGTAAAAAGACTCGGAGAGCAACACAAGCATCATAAAAGTTCATGGAGGTGCCAAATAAGGGCTAAGATTGGATATTAGGTAGCCTCTATGCACACTATCAGCTTACAGGAGGCTTTATTTGGTAGGAAATCTTGTTTTTATTCAACCAAAACTTGCCCCCAAGTCAGGAATTTAAAAATAACTACCTGGTTTGGGGGCACTGAGAGCAACATCCAAGGGGTTGGTGTAAGGCCCACAAATTAGGTAACAATGCAAGAACACCACCTAGACTTCGTTCTTCAGATATCAGAAGAGATTTAGGGCCTGATTCACTAAAGGGCGATAAAAATTATCGCACGCTTTTGCGCGTTAAAAAACGCAAAATAATTTGCGCGCGATTCACCATAGTATTATCGCGTGCGAAAAATCGCCATTTTCGCATGCGGTATTTCTCGCACTAGCTTTACCGTTTTGCGTTAATTTCCGCGCTGAAAAGAATACGATCGCATGATTCACTATAACTTTTGCGCGCTAAATATCGCATTCGGCTATGCGAAAATTAACACCTACTACAGGCAGGCGAAAAATTATACAAAAGTACAGTAAATGATTTTTTGCAATAAAATATGGACTTACAGTGTTATTTATTCAAGTCTGTGTTTCCCCTAGAGTGACGCAGCCGCCAGTTTGCAGCGAAATGTTCATTTTTAATACAGTAATTTTCTGCAAGTATTGGCGTGTATGGCTAACATGGCGTGCGTTCATTTGCGCGACTATTTCTATTTGGCTACAAGTGATGAAATGTTTCGCCAGGCATGGATTCGCAGCGAATTTTTGGACGTGCGTTGAATATTTTTCGCGGCAGATTTTTTCATGCATTTCTCAAAACAATCTGCCAATGGCAAAACGCATGAAAAAATTTGCCACGCAAAAATTCACCGCACATCCAAAAATTGATACAAGTGTCAAAAAATAATAGTCACGGGCAACAATTTTTTTGCCCGCACAACATTTTTGCCGTTTCGTGGATCTTTCGAAAGATTTGCTAATTTTTCACTAAAGATAACCAGAACACATTTGCTCATCACTAGTGGCTACTATTTATAAGCATCTACTATTTATATGATACCATTTATATGCTACCATTTATATGTGGCTAATATTTATATACACCATTTATATGCGGCGACAATTTTTATACACTATTTCTATGCTACCATTCATATGCGGCGATTATTCGCGTAATTTAGCGCATGTACCGGCAAATACCGCATTGAAATAGTCTTTCGCGAGTTAAATAACGCATGCAATATCGCGCGTACAAAAGCGCAAGTATGCTTATAGTGAATCGTGCGAAAAATCGCCAAAATTAAACCGCGGTAAAAATTTTAGCGCACAATAAAAAGAGCGCACGTTTTATCGCCCTTTAGTGAATCAGGCCCTTAATCTTTTACATCGATGGGGAGAAGCCACATTCTAATTCCTGCAAAAGCCAAATCATCAATTTACTGAGAAGCCTTAGTATAAATAAACCCCTCCCTTCCCCTAGATGCAGCCTGTTATCTTTTTAGGTAGGAAAAGGTAAGAAAACAATATAGGATGTCTGTATAATGTCTAGTTAATATTCTAGGATTTTCCCAGACAGTAATATGCAAATAAAATATGTACAGTGTGGCCTCATAAAAAAGTAAATAATAAGCTCAAGTATATTTGTGTTTATATAAGCATGTCCTGTTACTGCAAACAGTGCAATGTATGCATATAAAATGAGTAGTTACGCTGCTGATTCACATATAAATGCTGTGCCAACTTCATGCTTAATGGCTCTAGAACATATGCCTTAAGATAGTCAATGTCAAGTTTAATGTCACTAGAATACACTAGCAATGTAAATTATGTGCCAACTTCACATAGGGAGGCCTATTTATCAAAATTCAAATTTAAGAAAATAACGCAAGTGCACAAAAAATAAAGTGATCAAAACACAAGTGTCTTTTCAAGTTTTTTCTCTAATGCTAGCTAGTCCGACTATTCAATGTTTCAATAAATACTAGCTTGCAGAAAAAAAGCTATCTTGATTTTTGATAAATCTGCCACTCAGTGTCACCAGACTACATAGCATGTAAACGATGTGCCAACTTCACACATAGGGGCAGATTTATCAAAATGTGAATTTAGAACATAATACATAAAAACTCATTCACATTCTTATAGTTACTATCAAATTTTTAAAAGCGTATTTATCAAATGGTGAGTTCTAAGTTTCACCCATCGATAAATACACAAAATCCCATAGGAAAAATAGAACATGGGTGAGTTTTTGTGTATTAAGCTCTAAACTTACATTTTGATAAATCTGCCCTTCAATGCCATCAGCACACATAGCACTATAAATACAAAACCATTGTGAAAACCATCAGTGAAGACCATCAAAGTGTGGCCAGCGGGGGTAGACTTCACACTCCAGGATAGGTTCCTACACACAGACTGGAGTGTGTTTGCTACTCAGGCCACCTGTGGCTCTCACACGAACTTAGACAGCTACACCTCCTCTGTTCTGGATTACATCAACACTACTATAGATAGTGTCACAACCCAGAAGCAAATCACCACATACCCTAATCAGAAGCCATGGATGAACAAGGAGGTGCGTCTCCTACTGAAGGCACGAAACACTGCCTTCAGATCTGGTGATGCACAGGCTTACAGCACTTCCAGGGCTAATCTGAAGAGGGGCATCAAAAAGGCCAAACACTGCTACAACCTAAAGCTAGAGGAGCACTTTTTACACTCTGACCCTCGGCGCATGTGGCAGGGTATCCAGGCCATCAGTAACTACAAATCCAGTCACTTCACCCCCACAGCCACTAATGTCTCCTTTCTGAATGAGCTTAATGACTTCTTTGAGAAAGATAATAAAGAAAATGTCACCAAGATCACTGCCTCACCCAACCACTCAGTTATCACACTTACCTCATCTGATGTATACAATGTACTGAGCAGGATCAACGTGCACAAAGCTGCTGGACCAGACGGTATCCCTGGGCGCATACTGAGGGCATGTGCGGAGCAGCTTGCTGGGGTATTTACAGACATTTTTAACATGTCCCTTGCCCAAGCAATTGTACCAGCGTGCTTTAAATCTACCTCGATTGTGCCAGTGCCGAAACACTCTAGCCCAACGTGCCTGAATGACTTCCGTCCAGTAGCACTCACACCCATCATTATGAAGTGCTTTGAGCGGCTAGTCCTGACACACCTAAAAGACTCTTTCCAATCTTCACTAGACCCACACCAGTTTGCCTACCGTGCCAACAGGAGCACAGATGATGCAATCTCCATAGCGCTGCACTCTGTACTCACACACTTGGATAAGACAAACACCTATGCACGACTGTTGTTTGTGGATTTTAGCTCAGCTTTTAATACTGTTTTACCCTCCAAGCTAATCACCAAATTGAGAGATCTGGATATTAACAGCTCACTTTGCAAGTGGATCATGGACTTTTTGACCAACAGACCTCAGCATGTTAGGTCAGGCCATATTTGCTCCACTACCTCCACGCTTAACACTGGCGTACCACAAGGCATAAGCCCCTTCCTTTACTCCCTCTTCACCCACGACTGCAGGCCTGTGTATGGATCTAACAACATCATCAAGTTTGCAGATGATACAACAGTGATTGGCCTCATCAGCAACAACGATGAGTCTGCCTACAGAGAGGAGATCAAGCACCTGGCCACTTGGTGCACGGACAATAATTTGCTCCTTAACACCAATAAGACCAAGGAGCTCATTGTGGACTTCAGGAAAGGAAGAAGAGGTTCACATGAACCCATTCACATCAATGGGATGGTTGTTGAGCCTGTCTCATCCTTCAAGTTCCTGGGGACCCACATCTCGGAGAACCTATCCTGGGCTACTAACATCTCTAGCCTGGTCAAGAAGGCCCACCAGCGTCTATTCTTCTTGAGAACACTAAAGACGAATCAGCTGTCTTCAACTATTCTGCTGAACTTCTATCGCTGCACAATAGAAAGCATCCTAACCAACTGTGTCACAGTTTGGTATGGAAGCTGTTCTGTTGCTGAGCGTAAGGCACTGCAGCGAGTGGTGAAAATTGCCCAGCGTATTATAGGGACTCCACTTCCAGCCATTGAGGACATTCAAAAGAAACACTGTGTGCGTCGAGCACGCAGTATTCTTAAGGATTACTCTCATCCCGTCCATAAACTGTTCTCTCTCCTGCCTTCTGGACGGCGCTTCAGGTGTCTCAGGTCAAGAACCAACAGACTGAGGAACAGCTTCTTTCCTAGAGCTATCTCCTTATTGAACTCTGCCCCCCACTGACACCTGTTTACATCTCACAACCCTATACTCTTACCATTATACTAATTACACTTTACACTATTTAATATTGCAACACAATGTACATATCTGTTTGAAAATACAAAAATACAAATATCCATTTACAATACATTTGTAAAACTTCTGAGTATATATTCGCACATGTCTACTTGTAAATTCCTGTACACTATGTTCATGTTTATCTGTAAATGTTCACTTGTAAACTCCTGTCTGTAGAAATTAGCAACCTGTATATTATGTTCATATCTATCTGCAAATTCCTGACTACAGTTAATAATACTTGTATATACGATTCATCCATTGTAACTGGTTACTAGTAATCTGTAGTCTGTATATATGCTCACCAATGAATCTTCTGTAATAAGTACCTATAGCTCTACCTGCACATATCCCTTTAAATGCACTTAGAACTTATACCTTTATCCTGTACTTTCTGCTAATTGCACTTCTGGTTAGACCTAAACTGTATTTCGTTGCCTTGTACGTGTACATGTGTAATGACAATAAAGTTGAATCTAATCTAATCTAATTGTGGCTATAATCCCAAAAATGTTGGATCTGAGGCATCCCTAGTAAAGTCAAAATTACTTTCTTCTCCCAAGAGACTATATACCCTTTAATAAAAGACAATATGTGACTATGTGGCTAGCATTTGACATACTGTATGTTGGGCTAAGTTCAAAAACTAGGTACGGCGCAGATTTCATTATTAGCTCCAGCTGAAGAATCCAGAAGTATTTCCCCCGGTTTGATCAATTTTGTGATTTTACAAAACTTTCTTGACAGCTTTAACCTTTTCTTGCCAGTGATTTCACAAGTTACTTCATGAACGCTTCCTATGTATGTGGCAGGTCATGTCATCTGTCCGAGCCGCCTGCTAAAGGAGTACAATACATGAAGGCATCCAGACTATGTATGTAGGTATTAGAAGAAAATTGCAAATGTGAGCACAAGGAATTGTTAGAGAATGTATTCTGTGCTGAAAATCAAAGCTTGTAAAAAGACAGAGAAGGGTGTACTGAAGTTAAAATGTTCATTAGAATAGTGGGTTTTGCAAAATTTTTATTCATGGTATAAAGTTATTGCTAAGAGCTACCTTTTACAATTTTAACCGGGGGCCCTGTGGGGGGGGGGGGGGGGAGCGTGGCTGGTGGGGGCACCTGCGGGGCCCATGGGACAGGAGCCCCAGTGGGCCCTGCAACCCCCAGTCTGACCCTGTTTATATAACCCTAATTCAGTAAAGTGCTGTGGGAGATATTGAGTATATAATCATAATACTAATAATACCACAGCAAAGTTAATTTTTAATGTGCTCACTCAATATTACATTTATCTTTGTAGCCTAGCATCAATAACATCAGTTAAGCTTTTAAGCTCCCATATGCTAGATGATTCAAGTTTCAATTTTTTGTGGATGTAATGGACGCTGCATATGAATGGTTGCCATTTTGGGCTTTATTCAGCTGGATGAGGATTTGGCACTTTAGCAGCATGTGCAGACTACTGGACAATCATTACTGTGGGGCTGCAATGAGATCAGTCCTTCTGTTTGTTACCTCCTGTATACAGCAAAGGCCATTATTGGCAGGGTTCCTGGGTTGTACCTCTCCAGAGACTCTGTCTGATGTTTATATCAGAAAACATAAGCTTATTTTGTATCTAGAGAGTAATTTCTGCACATACACTTGCTTATGTTTTTAAGCTGTTAATGATTGTTCTATAAACTGTTATCACTTTTTATATGTTTTAATATACTACAGTATAGTACAGTCACTCTCTTGCATATTAAACATTCCCTTAACAAAATACATTTGTTCTTTACTTTATGATTTCCATCTCGTACACACAGTGCTGTTGAAAAAGCTTTTCAAAAAAGTGTATTTTTTAAAATAAGATAATTCATTTTAGGCTAGATAAAGTTTGACTGCCATTGGCAGTCAGCCATTAAAATGAGTGTCACAAACAGCATTAACTGATGAATATGGCAGGGAGTGCTAACTCAGGACACTTTGGAGTCTACAGATAAACTCTGAAATGATAGAGTTTAGCATTGGTCTATGATCACTACAGGACATCACCCATGCTGCCCATCTTATTCATGACTTCCAGGTGTAGCCTAGCTCAACCTTCTTGCATGGTACCCCAAGGAATTGTCTACCGGCATACAACTTCAGACCAGCAACTATGTTGGATAAAACATTAAATTTAGCTTGTGCTTGGTACCATACTACATGGATATTGCATGGCTTTAGAGCCATTTATTTGACTTAATTGCAGAGAAGTCTGTACCTAGCCAAGAATCTGTGGGGTATTACCATGTCACTTGATACTGTAGTATTGTTGCTTTTAAGAAAGGGACTTTTTACAGTTCTGAAGCATCAAGCAATTTGAAATAAATGATTTTTAGAAGTCTCAAGTACCCTGGTGATGAAGTGGATTTGTATTTTCATTCATGATTATTTCATAAACCAAAAAAATTACGGCAGTTTGGTCAGACAGTGACCATACAGCCAACTTTTTAAATGATTAATTACACCAATGTCTGTTATACTTTAATAAGAAAGGGTGAATACCCAAATGCATTCTTCCAACGTAAAAGTATTTATATTTTGGGGGCTTAACTTCAGAAGCAGCTCAAGTTGAAGGCAGGGTTTACTGTGGTGTAAAACATATTAGAACAAATTTGGTATTTCCTTTGTGGAGGAGTGCATTTTTTCAGGTTCATCAATTCAATAATGCATTCTTTGCTAGTTTGGCTTAACGGGAATATATGTTGTTAATGTTGTTTTTTTTCTAAAACAAGCCTTATTAAGGATAGCACATTACCAATCCCCTGAATGGAATAATAATAAAAACTCTACAAATTAATCCCAATTGGAATAATATCCTTGGTTGCCATAAACAAAGAGAATTCTTGTTTATCATTAAATCAATAGAGTATTCATAAGGTCACGTATCATTTTCCATTGCACACATCATTTTTTGGAAGTCTATCAGTGAATAAAAATGTATTTCATTTGCAACAAGGGCAGTTAAAATGCATTAGTTGTAGCTTGGAAAGAAAAAAAATCTAGAGAAAATGGAAAAAGGGTTTAAATGTAGCCACCTGTGGCAATGATAGTAAATTATTTGGTTTACAACTATAGTTTTGGACGAATCCTGCGTTAAAAAGATTGAAAGAAGTTTTTGGTTTTATGGGAAAATATATTTATAATACCCAACTTGGTCATAATGGATAGAAACGTTTTCCAGAAAATGATGTTGTTGTTCCAAATGGTCAAAGATCTACAAATATCAATGTGATATTTCAGAGGTAAATGTAGTTCATTGTTTTATGGGTCTTTCTTATTAAATGCTCAGACTGCTACAGGACAGGAAAGAACAGGAAAATATTTAACCATTCTTTAAGAGCAGTACCGGTATTACAAACTAATCACACTCTAGCTATTGCAAATCCCAGCTGTGAGAATGAAGGCTGATG